>NW_004443969.1:1476665-1526915 GCF_000243295.1 Trichechus manatus latirostris
CATTTATCCACAACTTTCCTGTCAGTTTGTTGTATTGTGGTGGCTTGTGTGTTACTGTGATGATGGAAGCTATGCCACCAGGATTTCAAATACCAGCAGGGTCACCCATGCTGAACAGGTTCCAGCAGAGCTTCCAGACTAAGACAGAATAGGATGAAGGACCTGGTGATCTACTTCTAAAATAATTGGACAATGAAAGCCTTATGAATATCAGTGGAACATTGTCTGATGCAATGCTAGAAGATGAGCACCTTAGGTTGAAAAGTATTCAAAATACAACTGGAGAAGAGCAGCCTTCTCAAAGTAGAGTAAACCTAAATGACATGGATGCAGTAAAGCTTTCTAGAACTTCATTTGTTGATGTGGCACCACTCAAAATGAGAAGACACAGCTGCAAATATTCACTAATAATGGAAACACAAAATGCATGAAGCATAAATCTAGGTAAATTGGAAGTCATCAAAAATGATATGGAACAGATAAGCATTGCTATCCTAGGCATTAGTGAGCTAAAATGGACTAGTATTGGCCATTTTGAATTGTACAAAATGAATCACATGGTATATTATGCCAGGAATGACAAATTGAAGAAGAATAATGTTACATTCATCATCAAAAAGAATATTTCAAGCTCTCTCCTGAAGTACAACACTGTCAGTGACAAGATAATATCCATACGTTTATAAGGAAGATGAGTTAATACAACTATTATTCAAATTTTCACACCAACCACTGAGGTCAAAGGTGAAGAAATCGAAGATTTTTACCAAATTCAGCAGTGTGAAATTAATCAAACATGCAATCAAGATGCATTGATAATTACTGGTGATTAGAATGTGAAAGTTGGAAACAAAGAAGAAGGATCAGTAGTTGGAAAATATGATTTTGGTGACAGAAACGATGCTGGAGATCGCATGATAGAATTTTGCCAGACCAACGACTTATTCATTGCAAATACCTTTTTTCAGCAATGTAAATGGCAACTATGCACATGGACCTCACAGGATGGAATACACAGAAATCAAATTGACAATATCTGTAGAAAGAGACAATGAAGAAGCTCAATATCATGAGTTAGAACAAGGCCAGGCACTGACTTTGAAACAGAACTTCAATTGCTTATGTGCAAGTTCAAGTTGAAGCTGAAGAAAATTAAAGCAAGTCCATGAGATCCAAAGTACGATCTGGAGTACATCCCACCTAAATTTAGACAGCATCTCGAGCATAGATTTGAGCCATTGAACACTAATGACCAAAGACTGGACAAGTTGTGAGATGACATCAAGAACATCATACATGAAGAAACCAAAAAGTCATTGAAAGGACGGGAAAGAAAGAAAAGACCAAAATGGATGTCACAAGAGACTCTGAAAATTGCTCTTGAACATAGAGCAGCTGAACTAAACGGAAGAAATGATGAAGTAAACGAGCTGAACAGAAGATTTCAAAGGGCGGTTTGAGAAAACAAAGTATTGTAATGAAATGTGCAAAGATCTAGAGTTAGAAAACCAAAAGGGAAGAACACACCCAGTATTTAAGCTGAAAGAGCTGCAGAAAAAGTTCAAACCTCGAGTTCCAATATTGAACATTTCTATGGGCAAAATATTGAATGATGCTGGAAGCATCAAAAGAAGATGGAAGGAATACACAGAGTCACTATACCAAGAAGAATTGGTTGACATTCAGTCATATCAGGAGGCAGCATATGATCAAGAACTGATGGTATTAAAGGAAGAAGTCCAAGTTGCACTGAAGGCATTGGTGAAAAACAAGGCTCCAGTAATTGCCAGAATACCAGTTGAGATGATTCAACAAATGGTGCAATGTTAGAAGAGCCAAGCCACTTGGAAGAGATTCATATTTGTGACCAATCCAAAGAAAGGTAATCCAACAGAATGTGGAAATTATCAAGCAATATCATTAATGTCACATGCAGGTAAAATTTTACTGAAGATAATTGGAAAATGGTTGTAGCCATACATCGATAGGGTACTGCCAGAAATTCAAGCCAGATTCAGAAGAGAAAATGAATCGAAGGATATCATTGCTGATTTCAGATGGATTTTGCTGAAAGCAGACAATACCAGAAAGATGTTTACCTGTGTTTTATTGACTATGCAAAGGCATTTGACTATGTGGATCATAATTAATTATGGATAACATTGTGAAGAATAGGAATTTCAGAACACATAATTGTGCTTATGAGGAGCTTCTACATAGACCAAGAGGCAGTCTTTCAAACAGAAAAAGAGGATTCTGCGTGGTTTAAAATCAGGAAAGGGATGCATCAGGGTTGTATACTTTCACCATACTTATTCAATCGTTATGCTGAGCAAATGATCCAAGAAGCTGGACTAGATAAAGAAGAACAGGGCATCAAGATTGGAGGAAGACTCATTAACAACTTGCATTATGAAAATGACACAATTTTGCTTGTTGAAAGTGAAGAGGACTTGAAGTACCTTATGATGAAGATCAAAGATTACAGCCTTCAGTATGGATTACACCTCAACATAAAGAAAACGTCACAACTGGACCAATAAGTAACATCTTTATAAATGGAGAAAAAAGATTGAAGTTGTCAAGGATTTCGTTTCACTTGGACCTACAATCAAGGCCAATGGAAGCAGCAGTCACGAAATCAAAGGATGTATTACTACATTGGGCAAATACGCTTCAAAAGATCTATCTAAAATGTTAAAAAAACAAAGATGTCACTTTGAGGACTAATGTGCACCTAACCCAAGCCAAGCTAGGCAATTATTAAGGAAGACAGAATTGATGCCTTTGAATTATGTTGTTGGTGAAGAATATTGAATATACCATGGACTTCCAGAAGAAAGAACAAATCTGTCTTGGAAGAAGTACAGCCAGAATGCTCCTTTGAAGCAAAGATTTTGATACTTTTTCTCACGTAATTTGGTCACTTTATGAAGAGGTACCAGTCCCTGGAGAAGGACATCATTCTTGGTAAAATAGAGGGTGAGCGAAAAAGAGGAAGACCCTCAACGAGATGAATTGACACAATGACTGCAACAATGAACTCATACACAGCAACAATTGCGAGGGTGGCATAGGACAAGGCAGTGTTTTGTTCTGTACTACCTATGGTCGCTATGAGTCAGAACGAACTCGATGACACCTAACAACAACAACAACTTATCATCTATGTTATTGTTGTTAGTTGCTGTTAAGTAGGCTCTGACTCATAATGATCTTTCATATAATGGAAGGAAACATTGTCTGGTCTTGCTCTATCTTCATAATTGTTGATATGTTTGAGTAGAATATCTTAGTCTCTGTCTCTGTATCTATTTTTATCTCTATATAGCAATAGATAGATAGCTGCCATTGAGTCAATTTACTCTGGACATTTTGCAGCTATTGTACCAATTAATCTCACTGAGGGTCTCCCTCACCCTCACTGGCCCTCTACTTCCCCAAACATGATGTCCTCCTCCAGTGATTGAACCCTCTTGATAATGTGGCAGACAGTGTTCTGTTGTGATCCATAAGGTTTTTATTTGTTAATTTTCAGAAGTAGATCACCAGATCTTTCTTGCTAGTCTATCTTAATCTTGAAGCTCCCTTGAAACCTGTCCACCTTGAGTGACCTTGCTAGTATTTGAAATATCAGTGGTATAGCATCACACAACACGCAAACTACCACAGTATGACAAACAGACAGGTGGTGAATCAATATATAAAACCCATTGTGGTTGAGTTGAATTTTGACTCATAGCGACACTATAGCACAGAGTAGAATTGCCCCATAGGGTTTCTAGTGCTGTAAATCTTTACAGAAGCATACTACTACATCTTTATCCCTTGAAATGGCTTGTGGGTTGGAACCACTGACTTTTCATTTAGTAACCAAGCGCTTAACTATTGCACTACCAGACTCCTTGAATCTATATGTAGAGACGTGTAAATATAGATATACAGAGATACAGATGTAGATAGAAAGATGTCTAGAGGGATGTTTCCCAAAATGTTAATTGTGATGATCTCTGATAGAATGTCAGTTTTTTTTTCTTTTTACTTGTTAGTATTGTTTGCATCTTTTACAATAAGCATGTCTTCCTCTAACAGTTATGAACAAAGAAAATGAAGACTTACCTTTAAATATCCAATATTAATCTGCAGCTGTTTTGGCAATACAGTCTGAGATGAATTGGTTTGAAGTCAAACATTATCATGAGGTATGTGTCTTCTGCCAATGTTGGAACAGAAAAGACACTGTGTGGTTCATCTGTCCAGGCTTCCTCTTGGAGTGTTCCTGAACCCCTTTTTCTTTTCCTTGGAGGACCTTGCCTCTGTACTTTTGAGCATTAACAGCCTTGTTCTTGGCATTTCAGAGGAATGCATTGTGAATTCTCAATGACTTTGCACCTCCAGTCTAGCAGCACTTTCCCAGGGTGTAAGTGCTGAGTTTTTAAAACAGTTTTGCATGTCAAAGATTGTTAACTGCTTAAATCTGGAGTGTTTTTGAAAGTCTATAGCTTCCTGGTTTCCTGTTGCCCAGCAGTCCAGCAAACAGTTGAGTGAGTAGAAATTAAACAAAGGCTTTATTTTCTATTGACTTGATCTATGGGAAGAATTTGACTGGAAGACTTGGACTTTGACGATGAAGTTGCTGGCATTGGTGTCTTAATGCTGGCAAGGGCAGAAAAGAAGACAATGTTAGTAGCACAGACCCCAGGCCAGTGTTCTAAGAGCACCTAATGAAGCTGTCATTTACTCAAGCTGAAATGTGAGTGCCAGTTGTAATATAACACCATGACTGAGGCAGCTTTCAGCATAGACAGCATATCGCAACAGCAGCAGAGGGAGAGAGTGTGGGGAGGGCTTTTTAAACCTGGAGCCCCTTCAGTGCCACTACAGGAGACCAAGATACAGCTAGGAGCTAGGCATGGTCTGCAGGGTATGTGTGTGAAGAATGGACTGTATCCAGACTCTCCGGTAATTCTTTATAGGAAACTCCAGTGAAGAAACACTTTTCAAGTGCATTAAGGCAAAGAATTAAGCAGTGTGATCTACCTGTGGATTGCTTATTATTACCTTCACTCAACAAAGTAGCTATAAAAGTAGAAAGTGCTTTAAAGACTAGGCTGTGAATTTAAATAACATCACTTGCAACAAAAATAATGGCTACAGAAACACAATGAGCCCAGTCTGGAAAGGTCATTGTTGGAGAGATATCAAGAATGAAAGCTGAGAAGTTTGCTTAAAGAGAAACATTTTTGTAATCTCCATAATCACTTCACACTCTGCTATGCTCTCACCTTTGTCCTAGGGTAAAATTACTACAAAGTTACAGTAAAGCAAAAAGAAAGGTTTTATTTGGCATATGTTCTGAAGCCAACAGCCTCTGGGCACCATTACCAACCCCCAACTTGTAAGGAGAGTAGTATGAGCCACCTCCCCTTCTAACTGGTTTCTCCAGATGTTTTTTAGGCAATATGTCAACTTCCTGCCCAAGATAAGAAAAACAAGATGCTGGGGTGGCAGACCACAGAATCAGTTAAGACTAAATCTGACCTGCCTGATTGTGCAGAACCATCAACCCATCCTTTGGGTGACCTTGGGACTTTTCTCCTGCAGGACAGAACCAAACTTTAGTGGCCCAAGATTGGGGGAAGACTTGCAGAAGCAAAGGGTCCGAGCCTAAGATCTGGTTTGAGAGGCCACCCCCACCCCACCCCCCGCTTTTGGACTGAGCAAGTGCAAACAACTGAATAGCCCTGGGAATGCCTTTTCAGGTCAGAAAAATCAATGACCTTGCTCCTTCCCACAAGGACCCTTCCTCAGTTTTTGCCCCTAATAAAAGCTGTTTCAGCTATTGTTCAGAGAGCCATCTTGGTGCCACAAGTCCTGGTGTGCTCCTTTGCTTGGCCAAACAAATATAGTGTCTTCTTTAGCTTTCAACTGTTTCGTGTCTCTGTGTTTGTGCCAAGTGAGGACCTGAGATCCAGGTAACATGTTCCAAGAGGCAAAAGTAGGAAACCTACAAGCACGCTGCCAGAGCCATGTCGGCCCGAGTCCAAGGAATATTATTACAGAATAGGCAAAAGTGGGAAAACAGACAAGCATGCTGCCAGAGCCATGTCTGTCTGAGTTCGAGGAACATTACAGAATCATCAATATATATTAACGTTACGAATGGGTAAAATTATTGAAAGCTTCACCTTTTTCACAGATTGGCTAAAAACTGCTAAATCACCATGATTCTACATTTTGAATTGTCTTTCTTAATAATCATTGGTACACGTTTCAGTAATGACAGTCAGGAGGATCTTCATTGGCCCAACAAATCTTACTATTTACTAAATGCTGATAGAAAAAAAATGAGAGTGGAAACTGTGTCTGTCTTTTGTGCCCTGCTTGATTAGTCTGTGTGAGGAAAAAAAAAAAAACCTGTTGCCGTTGAGTCTATTCTGACTCATAGTGACCCTGTAGGACAGAGTAGAACTGCCCCATAAAGTTTCCAAGGAGTGGCTGGTGGATTTGAACTGCCAACCTTTTGGTTAACAGCTGAGCTCTTAACCACTGAGTC
This sequence comes from Trichechus manatus latirostris, assembly GCF_000243295.1. NCBI lineage: Eukaryota > Metazoa > Chordata > Mammalia > Sirenia > Trichechidae > Trichechus > Trichechus manatus. Next base: position 1,483,222 of record NW_004443969.1, read on the forward strand.
ACCAGGACTAAGGTTCCCTAAAAGATGTTTTCCAAGATTATCCTAGCTATTATCTTTATACCTCAGGGCCCAGTTGATGTGTCCTTGTGAATCTTTGTGAGTCCAGCTGGGTCACTTTCTTTATGCTCAAGGATAGGAAATGATGGCTTCAATTTTATCTCCTAAATCATCTTCACTAAAACCAAGAGTCCTTCAATAGGAAATTACGGACTCAAGGAAGATAGAAATGGACCTTATATCCCTCTTCGGATAATTAGTGTAGATACTGGTTCAGTTGCACCTACATGGTGCAAGATTTGGAGAAAGTTCATAATGGCAGACATCCGGCATTGCCCCCCGCATCATATGGTAATGAGATCAGCTGTGCACAATTAACATAGACATAATCATGAACAAGTTAGTCTAGAAGAATGAGTGACAGCAGGATTTCCAAGTGAAGTAGAAAAGATGGTTCATCTACTACAGACATAATAGAAAACACACAAAAGTCACATAAAAGGTGCAACATGAGACTAGATGTTTGGTATTTCTAGATTTTTGGTACATATTTTTGATTTTTTCGTTAAGATGAGTCACTTTCCTGCATAAAAGGTGAATATCCAAATTCAGACCAAGATACCCACTACATAAGGAATGACATGTGGACATTGAGCAACTTCCATTGGGTCAGAGAGACCTTCTCCTCAAATGTGCAAAACACCTAGTGAAGGTGCCACAGTCTGAAACAATGACAGGAGTACAGCAACATTGTGTGGGGTGGGTACCAACATCCATTTTGAGATTTTCAGCCAAATGTGTACACATACATTTTAAACACTATTGGTGGCATGCGTGATAAAATCTAGCTCTATTACATCTTTACATTTCACCATTACAAACATGCATACCTTCCTAGATACTAAGTTTGTTGTTAGCTACCCTTGAGTCGGTTCTGACTCATAGCGACACTACATATAACAGAAAGAAACACTGCCCCATCCACATCATCCTCACAATTGTTGTTATGCTTGAGCCCATTGTTGTAGCCACTGTGTCAATCCATCTCATCGCTCCTCTTTCTCTTCTTCATGTCCAAAGTATGTGAGATGAAGTCTCGTCATCCTTGCTTCTAAGGAGCATTCTGGCTGTACTTGTTCCAAGACAGATGTGTTTGTTCTTTTGGCAGTCCATGGTATATTCAATATTCTTTGCCAACACCATAATTCAAAGGCATCAATTCTTTGATCTTCTTTATTCATTATCCAACTTTTGCAAACATATGAGGCAAATGAAAACACCATGGCTTGGGTCAGATGCACCTTAGTCCTCAAAGTGACATCTTTGCTTTTTAACACTTTAAACAGGTCTTTTGCAGCAGATTTGCCCAATGCAATGCATCTTTTGGTTTCTTCACTGCTGCTTCCATGGGCATTGATTGTGGATCCAAGTAAAATGAATTCCTTGACAATTTCATTTTTTTATCTGTTTATCATTATATTGCTTATTGGTCCAGTTGTGAGGATTTTTGTTTTCCCTATGTTGAGGTGCAATCCATACTGAAGGCTATAGTTTTTCATCTTAGTAAGTGCTTCAAGTCCTCTTCAGTTTCAACAAACAAGGTTGTGTCATTTGCATATTACAGGTTGTTAATGAGTCTTCCTCCAATCCTGATGCAACATTGTTCTTCATATATTCCAGCTTCTCTGGTTATTTGCTCAGCATAGAGATAGAGTAAATATGGTGAAAGGATACAATGCCTTATGTACATCTTTCCTGATTTTAAACCACACAGTATCCCCTTGTTCTGTTCAAACAACTGCCTCTTAGTCTATGTACAGGTTACACATGAGCACAATTTAGTCTTCTGGAATTCCCATTCTTGGTAATGTTATCCATAATTTGTTATGATCTACAAAGTCGCATGCCTTTGCGTAGTCAATAAAACACAGGTAAACACTTTTCTGGTATTCTCTGCTTTCAGCCAAGATTCACCTGGAATCAGCAATGATATCCCTTTTTCCACATCCTCTGCTGAATCCAGCTTGAATGTCTGGCAGTTACCTGTCCATGTACTGCTGCAACTGGTTTTGAATTATCTTCAGCAAAATTTTACTTGCATGTAATATTAATGTCATTGTTCAATAATTTCCACATTCTGTTTGATCACCTTTCTTTGGAATTAGCATAAATATGGATCTCCTCCAGTTGATTGGCCAGGTAGCTGTCTTCCAAATTTCTTGACATAGATGAGTGAGTGCTTCCAGTGCTGCCTCCGTTTGTTGAAACATCTCAATTGGTATTCTGTCAATGCCTGGAAGCTTATATTCTGCCAATGCCTTCAGTGCAGCTTGGACTTTTTCCTTCAGGACCCTCGGTTCTTGATTGTATGCTACCTCCTGAAATGGTTGAATGTCAACCAATTCTTTTTGGTACAGTGACTCTGTGGATTCCTTCCATTCTCTTTTGATGTTTCCTGCATCATTTAATATTGTCCCTGTATAATCCTTCTATATTGCACCTCAAGGTTTGAATTTTTTCAGTTCTTTCAGCTTGAGAAATGACAAGGGTGTTCTTCCCTTTTGGCTTTCTATCTCCAGACCTTTGCACATTTAATTATAATACTTTACATCATCTTCTCGAGTTGTCTTTTGAAATCTCCTGTTCAGCTCTTTTGCTTCATCATTTCTTCCATTCTTTTCAGCTGCTCTGTGTTCAAGAGCAAATTTCAGAGTCTCTTCTGACATCCATTTTGGTCTTGTCTTTCTATCCTGTCTTTTTAATGACGTCTTGCTTTCTTCATGTATAATGCCCTCAATGTCATTCCACAACTCATCCAGTCTTTGGTCATTAGTGTTTAATAAGTCAAATCTTCCTTAAAATATTTTCTAAATTTAAGTGGAATATATTCAAAGTCATACTTTGGCTCTCGTGGACTTGTTCTAGTTTTCTTCAGTTTCAACTTGAATTTGCTGAAGAGCAATTGATAGTCTGTTCCACAGTCAGCACCTGGCCTTGTTCTGACCGATAATACTGAGATTATATCATCTCTTTCCACACATGTAGTCAAGATGACTCCTATGCATTCCATCTGGCAAGGTCCATGTGCATAGTCACCATTTATGTTGGTGAAAAAAGGTATTTGCAATGAAGAACTTGTTAGTCTTATAAAATTCTACCATGTGCTCTCTGGTATCATTTCTATCACCAAGGCCATATTTTCCAACTACTGGTTCTTCTTCGTTTCCAACTTTTACATTCCGATCACCGGTAATTATCATTGCATCTTGATTGCATGTTTGATTGATTTTCGACTGCAGAAGTGGATAAAAATCTTCAATTTCCTCATCGTTGGCATTAGTGGTTGGTGTATAATTTTGAATAATAGTCATATTAACTAGTCTTTCTTGTAGCCATATGTATGTTATCCTATCACTGACAATGCTGTACTTCAGGATAGATCTTGAAATGTTCTTTTTGACAATGAATGCAAAGCCATTTCTCTTCAATTTGTCATTCCTGGCATAGTATACTATATCACTGTCCAATTCAAAATGGCCAGTACCAGTCCATTTCAGCTCACTAATGCCTAGGATATTGATGCTTATGCGTTCCTCATTTTTAATAGCTTCCAGTTTTCCTAGATTCATACTTCATACATTCCACATTCCTGTTACTAATGGATGTTTGCAGCTATTTCTTCTCATTTTGAATCATGCCACATTAGCAAATGAAAGTCCCTAAAGCTTGACTCCATCCATGTCAGTAAGGTCCACTCTACTTTGAGGAGGCAGCTCTTCTTCTGTTGTATTTTGAGTGTCTTCTCACCTGCACTGTATCAGGTAATGTTCCACTGCTATTCATAAAGTTTTCATTGGCTAATTTTTTCAGTAGCAGACAGCCAGTCCTTCTTCCTAGTCTGTCTTAGTCTGGAAGCTTAGCTGAAACCTGTCCACCATGGGCTACCCTGCTGGTATTTGAAATAGTGGTGGCATAGCTTCCAGTATCATAACAACCCACACAAGCTACCACGGTATGCCAAACTGACAGATGTGTGGAGATCTATCAAGGAGGGTGTCATATATTAAAAAAAAAAAGAAAACTAGACTTGGAAACACTATATCTGAAGGTTAATCCCAGTTTTTTTTTTCACTTTAACAGCATATACCATGTGAATTTGGACATGAAACTCACTTTGATTGAATCTCCATTTTCTTACTTAAAAATGGGGACATAAAACATATTTAATAGGGAATCTTAAATCAGATAATGGAAAATACCTAGTGTCATGGATTGAAATGTGTCCTCCAAAAATATCTGTCAACTTGGCTAGGTCATGATTCCCAGTATTATGTGATTGTCCACCATTTTGTCATCTAATGTGATTTTTCCTATGTGTTGTAAATCCTATCTCTATGATGTTAATAAGATGGGATTTGTGGCAGTTATGCTAATGAGGCAGGGCTAAATCTGCAAGATTAGATTGTGTTTTAGGCAATCTCTTTTGAAATATAAAAGTGAGAAGTGAGCAGAAAGATGGAAGGGGCTCATACCACCAAGAAAGCAATGCTGGGAGCAGGGCGCGTCCTTTGGCTCCAAGGTTTCTGCGCTGAGAAACTTCTTGACCTGAGGAAGATTGATGACAAGGACCTTCCTCCAGAGCCTACACAAAGAGAAAGCCTTCCCCTGGAGCTGACGCCCTGAATTTGAATTTCTAGACTGCTAGACTGTGAGACACTAAATTTCTCTTTGTTAAAGCCATCTGCTTGTATTTCTGTTATAGCAGCACTAAATAACTAAGACACCTGGCATGGTGTTTGATAAATATTAGACACGTGTTATTGACTCATCCCAGTCTGAACATGCCACATTGCCTGAAATGACCTTTAGCCTGGTTCTGTTTTTTAAAAAAGAAGATGCCTTTAGTCAAAGAGAAAACTTTTTCTTTTATATCTCAGAGGAGGGACATTCTACCCTGAGATGGGGTTAGACAGAGAAATGTGAACACATCCGTTTTCACCATCTGCCTGCAGGTGACTGCTTTCAGTTTTCTCATTTGTCTTCCAGGCTCTTTTCCAGACAGGCTTAAATAAGCATGATTAATTAACTGCTTCTTGCTGGATTGTGCGAGTAAGACAGGTTTGCTAGTAGGGGATGCCTGGGTTCAAAAAGGAGCTTATGTTTTACATAGCTGGATGCCATGAAATTACTCCTTTTAGAGCATAATTCTTTATAATGAGAATTTCATTTTTGTGGAAATAAACATCCATTTATGCCTCTTTCACTGCATAAAAGAAAAACCTGTTGCTGTTGGGTCGATTCTGACTCAATACTGAGAGCCTATAATGGAGTATGAAGCATTGGTAGTTCAGTAGTAGAATTCTCACCTTGCATGCAGGAGACCTGGATTCAATTTCCAGTCAATGCACCTCAGTCTTATGTGCTGCTATGATGCTGAATAACTTTCAGCAGAGATTTCAGGCTAAGATGGACTAGAAAGAAAGGCCTAGCAATCTACTGCTGAAAATCAGCTAATGAAAACCGTATGGATCACAATGGTCCGATCTGAAACTCATCATGGGGATGCTGCAAGGCAAGGTAGCACTTCCTTCCATTGCACCAGTGGGGCACAACTGGATGGCAGCTGACTACATAATGGCTTACAAGCCTTTAGGCATTCTGTTTAGGAAAATTGTTTAACGTCTAGTGGGTGGTTTAACCAAGCTGTCTTACTGGACCTCTTGGTAATTCCACAGGATAGAACATATAAGAGTACCTTAAAATGCATCAAGGGATATAAGAGTAGAGAAGCATTATTAAAAATTCCTTCAATTATTAGATTTGTGAGTCAGGCTTACTTTTTTTCCACTAAGTAATTAACTATCCAGGAGTGTTTTCCTTGGCTTTGTAAGATTTATCTGTTTATGTGAAATAGTTACCCAAAAGCCCTTGAATTTGTGGAAAGGACTCTGAGGACTCTAATTTGTGTGGGCAGTTGCTCTGCTCTTCCATGTGATGTAACTAGAAGTGGGAAACAATCATAGATGATTTAGTGTAAATTGTTTTGGGAACTGATAGGTCATTATTTATTATCTTGTTCCTCTTGTGGATATGTAATACAACAGAGAGCATATTCCCCTTATAGATTAATGAAGGTAGCAACACAGTTTCTAATTTCCCAAGTGAAACACCTTTTACACAGCAGTAGCATTGGGAGACAGGTCTGCATCTCATTAAACTTACTGTGTATTATACATGGACAACCTAATTCAATTCCTGTAAAAACAGTTAAATAGGCTGTCAATGTAAATTAAATCCGAAGGCAAACAAGTGTCACTATAGCACCATATTACGTGGGCACTTATCTCATAAATGGAAGAGTGAATTAAACTGTTAATTTCAATAGCAATGTTAGAAAAAATAAGTCCTAAATTGTCCGAGTCAAAAAGAAGAGTGTTTTTCTCCATGTGAATTACAAGATTCTCCAAAATGCTTCCTTCTGGGGTTCACATTTAATTTGCTAACCCTCACTTTTTACACTAAGTTTCTCATAATTTCCATGGCATCTTTACTGAAAATTTCCTCATTTCTCTTTGGACCTCCAGGGTAAACTTCTCAGAACCATTCTCCTCACTATGACCGGTGATGTGCTAAAAATGCCACTGTCCTGTCAGGCTCTTAGTCAGTATCTCTCAGAATCTAGGCATGGAATTCAAGAACGACTGTTATGACCACCAAATGAATGCCCCTCTCATCACCATCCCTTGTCTCTGACTACTCTGTCCCTCCTGAAAAACAGACTAAATTTCAGTTGCATTGAGCTATTTAAAATTCCTTGATTTATGCCATTGTCTTTTCTTTTTACTTGTAATTCTATTCCTTGTTTCCTTTTCAAACTAGAGAACAATGTCTCATCTTTCAAGATTTCAACAGTATGTGCTTCCTTGACAATGAGCCCTTCCCCCATGAAGTAATTGACTTGCTTTGTGTCTCTTCTGTTCCCAGTACATAATTCTGCAATAACACCATTGGATACAATTTCAAGACCATCTTTCTCATCATTCTATTTTCTTTCTGAAAAGGTAATATATCTTGCTTTTTTTCCAAACGCAGTGCCTGGCGCAGAGTATGTATTCAGTGAATTGTTAAGTATTTATTAAGCGAGTGAATGTTGATAAATATGAGTCAGCTACATTTTTCCTTTAGCTTATAGGCTCTCAGTTACCAAAGCAAGCTTCATCACAACCCTGATTCTTGCAGTTGAATGAGTGGCTCTGTCATGGGGTCCTGGAAGCTTAGCATGTACTCACATAGGCACAGCCTTGAACCACAGCTTAACTGAGTCTAGGCAGAAATTTCTGTTATCCTCAGGAGACATAAGAGTATGGATGGCTTGTAAGAAGCGTTCCTACAAGGTCATGAGACAGTTTCTCATTTCCTCCCACGTTCTTTCTGCTCTGCTGCCCTCAGGATAGAGTTGTAGAATTAAAAAAAAAAATCTACATATGACTCTTCAGTTGTAAGATATCACACAAATTTGCATTGCAATAACATTTTGTTTTGTATTATCTTCGTTTGGTGTGTGATAACAAGCAGCACCTTTGGCTTATTTTTATTTTCTTGACTGTCTATGTAGAAAATAAACTGTCCATATTTGAAAGTGGTTTTTTTCTATCTTTACCAGTGGAATCAGTTAGGGTTGGCCTAATTTGGCCTCATCTTGTCTTTTGAGCTTGACAGTTCTTCTTCTTTCCTTTTCTCTTGGTTATCCTCCCTCCCTCCCTCTGTCCCTCCCTTCTTTCCTTCCTTTTTCCTCTTCTCCCTCTTTCTCTCTCTCTCTCTCTCTCTCCTAATGCTTTCTAGTTCAGATTACATATGCATACGCTTAGTTTTCAGCAATCATATTTTCTTAAATTGTTTTAAAGTCATCATATGAGACCCTTGTCCTTATGCCTAAGATATGATACTGAACCAAAAAAAAAAAAAAAAAAAAAAAACCCATTTCTGTTGAGTTGATTCTGACTCATAGAGACCCTATAGTACAGAGTAGAACTGCCCCATAGGGTTTCCAAGGAGCAGCTGGTGGATTCAAACTGCTGACCTTTTGGTTAGCAGCAATGCTCTCTTAACCACTGTGCCACCAGGGATCCAGATAAGATACTAAAGGATAATAATTTGTTGTTTATAAGAAAAATTCAGAGGGACAGAGTCAACATGGTGCCTTAGACAGAGACATCATGCCATCTCTCTGCCCCCAAAACCCAAAAAACTAAGTAAAACAGACGCAAACATAAATCCTGGAAACCTCAAATGAAGGGATAAAGAACAACATCAAACACCGAATGGAAGAAGAAACTGACGGAAAACAGAGAATGAGGAGAGATATGGAGTGGGAGTCACCTGCCAACTAACACAGCACAGTGCAGACATCTTGAAACCCAGCCAGCAACAACCCCAGACAGGGCATATTGGAAGGTAATTTCACAAAGCTCCCAAAAGAAGAGAAAGCACCCAGTAACCAGAGAAACATGCATTCCCACCTCTCATTCTCCTGTGGAGTAGTAGAAAGAATCCTCCCATCCCAGCAGCCCCCAACACTGGAGTCCACAATATGAGTCCACCCCCACCTAGCTCGGTGTACCACCTCCCCCCCTTCCAGCCAGTTCCTGCTGTGCCTCATTTTTTTCTTTTTTTCCTTTTTCTTTCCCCATCCCACCTAGCCCCGTTTTCCACCACACATCCCTTCCCACAGGCCCCCAGGTCTGCCCTGCTGCCACTCGCTGGTCCACAACCCATGGTCATTTTTTTCTCTTTCTTTCTTTCTTTTCTTTCTCCCTTCAGCCTAGACCTCTATGCCACCTCTCGCCCCTTCCCACAAGCCCTTGACATGCAGCCACTACTAGAGAGCCATCAGTGCACTGGCTTACAACCCCAGTTCTGTCCCACTCCTACTCACTGGCTCCCATTGCACTACCATCGTTTTTCTTTTTTATCTTTCTCCCTCCCATCTAGCCTCATAAGCCACCTCCCCTCTCTTCCCCTTGGCCCCTAGGTCTGCCCCACCCCCAGTGACCAGCCCCCACAGCACTGCAGTTTTTTCTCTTATTTTTCCTTTCTTACTTTTCTTTCTCCCTCCCACCTAACCCAGTACACCACCTCCCTGCCTTCCCACTGGCCCCCACCAGACTGCTGCAGATAAAGTGTCATTGGTGCACCAACCTGCTGCTACCCCAGGTCCACCTCAACTCTACATACTGGCACACACCATGCCATAATTTTTTTCTTTGTTTTCTTTCTCCTCCCACCTAGCTCCATATACAACTTCCTCCCATTCCTGCCAGCCCCAGCTGTGCCACCATGGCTAGAGTGCCCCTAGTGATTAGTCATAATGTTGCACTGAGCTTATACTGCCCTCCCCACTCACCACTTGACCAGATACTGAACAGAGGGAAGGAGGCCATACCACTTCCTATTTGACACCCTTGAATCTGGTGAGGTGCTGTGAAGGCTCCCATACTGCTGGACTAACATTAGGAGGCAGACATCACCTGTCTAGTCAGCACTCGGCCATCTTGCCAAACCAGTGTACAGCAAAGCAGGCTGGCCCTACCTGCTGTTGCCATGCATGCCTGGACAAGTTAGTGAGAGCTAGCATACCCACAGACAAGCAAGCAGCAAACTATGCCCAAACTGATAAATCAAAATGAAACAAAAAAACAGGACAAAACAAACTAGCATATAATCCATAAATAACAAAAATGATACCTTAATGTCTTGGAGACAGCAGACAATATCAAAACATATTTAAAAACAGGACATGATGGCTTCAGCAAGTGAATAAAATAAAGAATCAGATAATCCATGGTAGAAGAAAAGACAATAAAACTAACTGATATGGAACTCAAAAAGCTAATATTTAAGGTTCTCCAAGACATTAGGAATGAGATAAAGGAAAACCCAGACAAAACCAAAGAAAATGTAGTCAAAATAAAAAAAAACACAGACAAAGCAATAGAAGAATACAGGAAAATAAGACAAGAATAAGATGTCAAAATAAATTAAAAAATTAGAAATCATACAAAAACAGCAACTAGAAATCCAAAAGATAAACATGAAATTTCAGAAATGGACAACTCAATAGAAGGTTTTAGGAGTAAATTTGAAACAATGGAAGACAGAATTAGAGAGATTAAAGACAAATCCATGGATGCCACTTTGGTAGAAGAAAAAATCAGGTAAAAGAATGAAGAAAACCTATGAATTATGTGAGACACAGTCAAGGGCGAAAATGTGAGCATGATCAGAGTTCCAGAACAGGGGGAGAAAATAGAAAACACAGAGAAGATTGCTGAAGACTTGCTGGCAGAAATCTTCACAAATATCATGAAAGATGAAAAGCTGACCATCCAAGAAGCTCAACCAAACCCATATGGGATAGATCCCAAAAGAAATTCACCAAGACATATCATAATCACACTTACCAAAACCAAAGACAAAGAAAGAATCCTGAGAGTGGCCTGAGAAAAATGAAAAGTCACTTACAAAGGGGAAACAATAAGATTAAGCTCTGATTACTCAGCAGAAAATACACAGGCAAGAAGACAGTGGGATGACATACATAAAACATTGAAAGAAAAAACTGCCAACCAAGAATAATATACCCTGCAAAACTCTCTCTCAAATATGATGGTGAAATTAGGATATTTCCAGATAAACAGACATTAAGGAAGTTAGTAAGAACCAAACCAAACTTGCAAGAAATATTAAAGGGAGTCCTTCATTACAGAGCCAGCAACATCAAACAATAAATGGAGTCTAGGACATAGGACAGCATTAGCCAGATACCTACCTAAGTTAAGAACTCTCAATAATAAAGCAAAGCTAAAAGACTTAAAAGAGGGAAATAGAGATGTCAATCTGTAAATGACAATGTCAAAACAATAAAGGGGGAATAAATGGTGTCGGAATAAAACTTTCATTTGGAGAGGAAGTCAAGGTGATATCAAGTAATAAAAGACTCATTCAAATTTATGAGAATAAGGGTACATTTCAAGGTAACCACAAAGAGAATTAACAATCCTACCAATCAAAATAAAACAAAGGAAAACATAAAGACTCCACAAACACAAAATCTGTAATGATGAAAAAAAAAGAAAGGAAATCCACAAACAAAAGGAACTCAGCACAGGAGAGTAAGAGGAACAAAGAAAACGTCAGCACCACAAAAAAAGCACAATGATATCACAGCAGTAAACTCATACGTAACAATTATCACATTGAATGTAAATGGTTTAAATGCACCCATAGAGAGACAGAGAGTGGCAGAAAGTATTTAAAAAAGACCAATTAATATGCTGTCTACAAGGGACACACCTAAAACACAAAGACATAAATATATTAAAAATCAAAGGATGGAAAAAACATATCAAGCAAACAGTAACCAAAAAAGAACAGAAGTGGCAATACTAATCTCAGATAACATAGACTTTAAAACAAAATCCACCATACAGGACAAAGAAAGACGTTATGTAATTAGTAAAGGGACAATCCACCAAGAAGACGTAACCTTAATAAATATCTACAAACACAATAACAGGGCTCCAAAGTACATAAAACAAACTCTAACACCACTGAAAAGAGAAAATGACAGTTCCACAATAATAGTAGAAAACTTCAACACACCACTTTCAGTAAAGGACACAACATCTAGAAAAAAACTCAACAAAGATATTGAAGATCTAAAGGCCACAATCAACCAACTTGACCTCGTAGACATATAAAGAATACTCCACCCAAAAGCTACAAATTACACATTCTTTCTCAATGCATGTGGAATAGTCTCCAGAATAGACCACATTTTAGGCCACAAAGCAACCCTCAATAAAATCCAAAACATCAAAAAAATGCAAAGCATCTTCTCTGATCACAATGTCCCAAAAGTAGAAATCAATAACATGAAAAGCAAGGAAAAAAAATCAAATAAATGGAAACTGAATAACACCATGCTTAAAAACAACTGGGAAATATAATAAATCAAATAGGGAATTAAAAAACTGTATGAATCAAACTAGAATGAAAATCCGTCAGACCAATACCTTTGGGACAAAACAAAGGCAGTGCTCAGAGGCTTATTTATAGCAATAAATGCACACATCAGAAAAGAAGAAAGGGACAAAATCAGAATATTAGCCCTACAACTCAAACAAATAAAGAACAGCAAAAGGAGCCCACAACCACTGGAAAAAAGGAAATAATGAAGATTAGAGCACAAATAAATGAAATAGAGAATAGAAAAATCAACAAGACCAAAAGTTGATACTTTGAAAAGATCAACAAAATCAACAAACTGTTGGTCAAACTGTCAAAAGGAAAACAGGAGAGAAAGCAAATAACCTAAAAAAGAAATGACATGGGGGACATTACAACAGATCCAACTGAAATAAAAAGGATCATAACAGATTACTATGAAAAACTGTCCTCCATCAAATTTGAAAATCTAGAGGAAATGGACAAATTTCTAGAAACCTACTACCTACCTACACTAATACAAACTGATATAGAAAATCTGAACAGACCCAGAACAAGCTAAGAGAATAAAGAGGTAATTAAAAAAACAAAAAAATTTCCCAACAACAGCAAAAAAACAGCCTTGGCCCCTATGGCTTCACTGGAGAATTCTACCAAACATTCAGAGAAAAGATCACACCAGAACTACTCAAACTATTTTAGAGCATAGAAAAGGAAGGAATACTCCTGAATTCACTCTATGAAGTCAGAATAACCCTGATACCAAAGTCAGAGAAAGACACTACCAAAAAAAAGAAAAAGAAAATCACAGACCAATATCTCTCATGAATATAGATGGAAAAATTCTCAGCATTATGTCAAAAAAATAATATATCACAGACCAAGTGGGATTCACAACAGGTAAGCAAAGATGCTTCAACATTAGAAAATCAATCATCATAATCAATCACACAAATAGAACAAAAGAAAGAATCACATGATCATCTCAATCAATGCAGATAAGGCATTTGATAAAGTCCAACACCCATTCCTGATAAAAACTCTTAATAAAATAGGAATAGAAGGAAAATTCCTCAAAATAATATGTAAATCCAACAGCCAACGTCATTCTTAATGGAGAGAGACAGAAAGCATTCTTCCTGAGATGAGAACAAGATAAGGATGCCCTTTATCACCACTCCTATTTAACATTGTGCTGGAAGTTCTAGCTAAAGCCATAAGGCAAGAAAAAAAATAAATACATACAGGGAATCCAAACCGGAAAGGAAGAAGTAAAACTATCCCTACTGCAGATGATATTACCTATACACAGAGAACTCCAAAGATTCCACAAGAAAACTACTGGAACTAATAGAAAGACTTAGCAGAGTAGCAAAATACAAGATCAACATACAAAAATCAGTTGGATTCTTATACACCAACAAAGAGAACTTCAAAAAGGAAATCAGGAAAACAATACCATTTATAATAGTTCCTAAAAAGGTAAAATACTCCAGAATAAATCTACCCTGGGACATAAAAATCTATACAAAATTATCTACAAAACACTACTACAAGAAACCAAAAGAGACCTACATAAATGGGAAAAAAAATACCATGCTCAAGGATAGGAAGAGTCAACATTGTGATGATATCAATTCTACCTAAAGTAATCTACAGATATAACATAATCCTGATCCAAATACCAACAGCAATCTTTAAAGAGAATGAGAAACTAATCGCCAAATTTATATGGAAAGGAAAGAGTCCCTAAGTAAGCAAAGTATTATTGAAGAAAAGAACAAAGTAAAAGGTTTCACACTAACTGATCTCAGAACCTACTATACAGCCATGGTAGTCAAAACAGTCTGGTATTGGCACAGTGACAAACACATAAACCAATGGAACAGAATCAAGGACCCAGATGTAAATCCATCTACCTACGGTCAGCTAATCTTTGACAAATGACTAAAGTCTATTCGATGGGAAAAAGACAGTCTTTTAAATAAATGATGCCGTCCAAACTGGATGTCCGTCTGTAAATAAATGAAACAAAACCCACACATCACACCATACACAAAAACTAACCCAAAATGGATCAAACTCCTAAATATAAACCTAAAAACAATAAATATCATGGAAGAAAAATAGGGACAATGCTAGGGGCTCTATTACATGGCATAAATAGAATACTAACCGCAACTACCAATGCACAAACACCAGATGATAAATTAGATAACTGTGAACTCCTAAAAACTAAACACTTATGTGCATCAAAAGATGTCACCAAAAGAATAAAAAGAGAACCCACAGACTGGGAGAAAGTTTTTGACTACAACATATCCAACAAGGGTCTAATTTCTAAAATCTATAAAATATTTCAACACCTTAACAACAAAAAGACAAATAATCCAATTAAAAAAATGGACAAAGGTATGAACAGACACTTCACCAAAGAAGACATTCAGGGAGCTAACAGACACATGAGAATATGCCATTAAAGAATTGCAAATCAAAACTACAATGAGATACCATCTCACTCTGACAATACTAGCACTAATCAAAAAAAAAAAAAAAAAACCCAGAAAATAACAAATGTTGGGGAGGTTGTGGGGTGATTGGAACTCTTATGCACTGTTGGTGGGAATGTAAAATGGTACAACCATTATGGAAAATGATATGACACCTCCTAAAAAAGCTAGAAATAGAAATACCATACCATCCAGCAATACCACTGCTAGGAATATATCCTAGGGAAATAAGAGCCATCACACAAATAGACATATGCATACTCATGTTCATTGCAGCACTATTCACAATAGCAGAAAGATGGAAACAACCTTAGTGCCCATAAGCAGATGAACGAATAAACAAACTATAGTATATATACACTACTATCATATGTTCCTCCATTCTGGGAAGAGACTATTTTATTTAATGGCTTAATAGATGATATTTTTATCTACCACAAAAGGCTCTCAATGACCACTTTTCTTGGACAGTAATTAGGTGTTAAGCCCTAAGAACAGGCTTGTGCTTTATATATCTTTATATCACCTGAAGGCAACACAATTCCTGGCCCTCTCCTAATTCCACTATTGCTTCCAGCTGTTGACCCATTTTTCTTGTTTTTGCCATGTATAAAAAAAAAAAAAATTCCTCAAAAGAGATTTAATACATACTCTTTAGAATTCTTCTCCTCCCATTCTTTATGGACTGCCTTTCATCAGCCTTTGGTCCCTACCATTCCTCCAACTTCGCTTTTCAAGATCATCAGTAAGCTCTGCCTTTCCAAACCCATTTTTCAACACCAAATCTTCCTTTTACTTGACGTATCAGCTACATATGTTATAGTTGTTCATTTCCTCCTACTTGAATCTATAGTTTTTAATTGGCTCCAACAATCCCATATTCATTTGATATCTCTCTAGATTTTCCTTCTTAGTTTCCTTTGAAGGTTTCTGCTCATTTTCTCTAACCGTTAAATATGATGGCATTGGTAGTTCAGTGACAGAATTATTGCCTTGCATGCAGGAGATTGATTTGATTCCTTGCCAGTGCACCTAAAATGCAGCCACCACCCATCTGTCAGTGGAGACAAGTGTGTTCCTATGATGCTGAACAGGTTTCAGTGGAGTTTCTAGACTAAGAGAGTCAAGGAAGAAAGGCCTGGTAATCTACTTTTGAAAATTAACCAATGAAAACCCTGTGGATCACAATGGTCCAATCTGCAACCGAGTATGGGGATTTCACAGGGCCGGGAAGCTTTTTGTTCCAATGTGAATGGAGTTGCCATGATTTGGGGGCAGACTGGAGGGAAACTAACAACAGCAATATTAAATATTGAAGTGTCCTAAAGTTCAGTCCTTGGGCCAACAATTCCCGTTCACATTACTTCCTTGAAGATCTTCCCTAGTCTTATACCTTTATAAACCATCACTTTGCTGATTACAGCCAAATTTGTATCTCTATTCTGCATGTTTCCTATGAATTCCAAAGTCTTTTATTTCCTACTACTTTACATCCACTGAATATCAAATAGGCACTCAAATTTTGTTAACATGTTTAACTCTGAGTTCCTGCTTACCCACTTCCAAAACTTGCTCCTCCAATAGTCTCCTTGATCTTAGTAACTATCATCTTTAATCTTCCACTTGTTCAAGTCAAAAATCTTAGGGTAGTTCTTGACTCCTCTCTGTATCTCACACCCAACATCCAATCTGTCAGCAAATAACTTAGGTTCTACCTTCAAAATATATCCAGAATCCAATCACTTCTTACCATCTTCACTTGCTAACATTATTCAAAGTCTGCCCTCAATCTCTCACCTTGGCTGATTGTCAATAATCTCTTACTTAGCCTCCCTGATTCTGCCTTTTCCCCTTTCTCTCTATTCTCAACAGTGCAGTCATTGCCATAATTTTAAAACCTAAGTTAGTTCATGATACACATCTATTCAAGACCTTTCAACAGCTTCTCATCTCACAGAGAGTAAAAGCCGAAGTCCTTAAAGCCAGGCTCAATTGTCCCCTTCCTTTATTATGATCTGACCTCATTTCCTACAACTCTGGTTTTAACTCACTCTGTCCCAGCCACACTGCTGTCTTGCTGTTCTTAAAATGTGTCATTACTCCCACTTTAAGGACTTAGTCTTGCTGCTCCTTCTTCCTGAAACAACCTTTCGTAGATAAACCCAGTGGTTTCTCTCTTGCTTCCCTTAGGTTTCTAATCAAATGTCACCTTTTTAGTGAGACCCTACGTAGCTACTCTATCTATAGAATACTGCAACACCCTCTACATCTTAGATTTCCTATTCCCCTTCACTGCTTTAGAAAGGGAATCAATCTCCATACAACATACCGTGAATCATATTTATTTATTTTGTTTACACTCTTCCTGTTTCTTCCTAGGATGACAACTCTATAAAGGCACAACTTTTATTGTGTCTTGTTTATTACTGTATACCCACCATCTAGAATTACGCCTGGCAAATGGTAACTGCTCAACACAAATATGTTAAAAGATTGAGACATGAATACAATAGTTGTTTAGTAAACATTCCTCTAGTTAAATTCAAGTGATTAATTTTTGTCTAGAATATTAATAAATGGTCAATTCTCTCTGAAAATCATTTTAATGCATACATGATAACACAATATAAGTTATGGAGCTTGAGCTATCAGGGCTCTTAGTTCCAGAACTGCCATTCATTAGCTATAAGTTTTGGGCAATTTATTTATCTTCTCTAAACCTCATAGCACCTATAAAATGGGTTTAATTATATCTAAATTATAGGATTACTATAAAAAAACAGAAAAAAAATATGTAAAGCACCTACCCCAGTACCCAGGACATAGACTAGTCTTATGAAATACGGTAATGATCTGGACATGAATGTAGCCAATTCATTTGAGTATCAGAAGCCACAGGTGTGGAAATATTAAATCAAATCTTTATGGAAAATATATGCAAAATAAATTGATTAAAGCTTTCCTAAAACTTCTTAAAATCTGACTCTTTTGAATACTTTTTCCATTTTGAGTAGTCTGTGTTCCATGTTTTTCCAGAGAAAATCATCCCATGTCTATTCCTTCAAGAGCATTGGTAGAGCAGCATTTTCTAAAAACATGCTCAAAATTTGCTCTAAAATTTTGTTCCAAGTTTTTAATACCCACCCTAAAAATTTTTTTAAAAAATATTTTATTGTGTTTTAGGTGAAAGTTTACACATCAAATTAGATTCACATTCCACAATTCAGAGAAAAATTTTTCTATGACATTGGTTACAATTCCTGTAATGTGTGAGCACTCTTACCATTTCCTCCCCGCCTGTTCCTTTTCCATCTATCCATTTTTCCTGCCACTCCGTGCCTTCTCATCTTTGCTCTTGTGTAAATGTTGACTGTTTGGTCTTGTATAGTTGTTTGTTTAAAAGAGCACATTCCTCACGGGTGTTACTGTTTGCTTAAGGACAATCTATTATTTGACTGAAAGGTGACCTCTGGGAATGGCTTCTGTTCCAGGTTAAATGGTAATCTTAGGGCCATAGTCTTGGGAGTTCCTCTAGTCTGTATCAGTCCAGTAAGTCTGATCTTTTCTATGAATTTCAGCTTTGTTCTACATTTGTCTCCCATTCTATCTGAGAACTTCTGTTGTGTCCCTGTCAGAATGGTCGGTAGTGGTAGCTGGGCACCATTTAGTTCTTCTGGTCTTGACACTCTAAAAATATCATTGTGCATTTCTTGTGCAGAAAATGACAACCATGTCAACAATGTCATGACTCCACCTGGCTGAAAGTGATCATAAACTACATACTAATTTCGGAGATGTTAAAATGTGGAAAAAACAAAAAGACCAAAAATGTGATTTAGAATTGATGAACTAAAGGAATTATTTTGGCAATGATAGAATAAAAAATTGTGAAAAGTAAGTTTATCTAATTGATAGTTGTCATGGATTGAATTGTGTCCCCCAAAAATATCTGTCAACTTGGCTGACTCATGATTCCCAGTATTGTATGATTGTGTACCATTCTGTAAATCTGATGTGATTTCCGTATGTGTTGTAAACTCTATCACTATGATGAGGTTATACTGATGAGGTTTACAAGATTAATGTCTTAATCCAATCTCTTTTGACATATAAAAGAGAGAAGTGAGCAGAGACAAATGGGAACTTAATACCACCAAGAAAGCAGTTCTGGGAGCAAAGCACATCCTTTGGACCTGAGGTTCCTGTAAAGAGAAGCTCCCAGACCAAGGGAAGACTGATGACACGGACCATCCTCCAGAGCCAACAGTGAAAGCCTTCCCATGGAGCTGACACCCTGAATTTGGACTTGTAGCCTACCGGACTGTGAGAGAATAAACTTCTCTTTGTTAAAGCCATTCACTTGTGGTAATTCTGTTAGAGCAGCACTAGATGACTAAGATAATAGCCTAAACAGAAAATATTTCAATTAATATTTTTAAGATATTTATTTCTAAAAAAATACATTAAA
Source organism: Trichechus manatus latirostris (assembly GCF_000243295.1). Lineage (NCBI taxonomy): Eukaryota > Metazoa > Chordata > Mammalia > Sirenia > Trichechidae > Trichechus > Trichechus manatus. The sequence goes on from NW_004443969.1 coordinate 1,502,203, forward strand.
ATAAATTAACTGTCCTTTTTTCTATTTCATTGTTTCAAATACATTTTCAGATAAATGTTGTTTATGTTTTTGGTGATTGTCTTAGTCACCCAGTGCTGCTCTAACAGAAATACCACAAGTGAATGGCTTTAACAAAGAGAAATTTATTCTCTCATAGTCTAGTAGGCTACAAGTCCAAATTCAGGACATCAGCTCCAGGGGAATGCTTTCTTTGTCTGCTCTGGAGGAAGATCCGTGTCATCAATCTTCCTTTGGCCTGGGAGCTTCTCTGCGCAGGAACCTCAGGTCCAAAGGATGTGCTCTGCTCCCAGCACTGCTTTCTTGGTGGTATGAGGTTCCCATATGTCTCTGCTCACTTGTCTCTTTTATATCTCAAAAGAGATTGGCTTAAGACACTATCCAATCTTGTAAACCTCATCAGTATAACTGCCACTGATCCATCTTATTAGATCACAGTGATTGAGTCTACAACACATAAGGAAATTACATCAGAGTACAGAATGGTACACAATCATACAATACGGGGAATCATGACCCAGCCAAGTTGACAGATATTCTTGGGGGACACAATTTAGTCCGTGACAGTGATATGAATCCAAATACATTTTTTTTGATTATTGTTCTTTAGATGAATTTTACAGAACAAACTAGTTTCTCATTAAACAGTACATATGTTGTTTTATGACATTGGTAAACAACCCCATGACATCTCAGTATTCTCCCTTCTCAATCTTGGGTACCCTATTACCAGCTTTCCTGTCCCTTCCTGTCTTCTAGTCCTTGCCCCTGGGCTGATGTGGCCCTTTAGTCTCATTTTGTCCTATGGGTCTGTCTAATATTTGGCAAAAAAGTGAACCTCTGGAGTGACTTCATTACTGAGCCAAAAGGGTGTTTGGGGGTCGTACTCCGAGGTTTCTCCAGTCTCGGTCAGGTCAGTAAGTCTGGTCTTTTTTTGAGTTAGAATTTTATTCTACATTTTTATCTAGCTCCGTCCAGGACCCTCTTTTATGATTCCTGTCAGAGCAGTCAGTGGGGGTAGCTGGGCACCATCTAGTTGTACTGGAAGCAATCTGGTGGAGGCCATGGTAGTTTTGGTCCATTAGTCCTTTAGACTAATCTTTCCCTTCTGTCTTTAGTTGTCTTCATTTTCCCTTGCTACTGAAGGGGGTGAGACCACTGGAGTACCTTAGATGGCTGCTCACAGGCTTTTAAGACTGTAGATGCTACTCATCAAGGTAGAATGTAGAATATTTTCTTTATAAACTATGTTATGCCAATTGAGCTAGATGTTTCCTGAGACCATGGTGCCCACAGCCCTCAGCCCAGCAATTAGGTCCCTAAGGGAGTTTGGATTTGTCCATGGAGTTTCCATGACCTCAAGCTGAACAAGTTGTGCTGGCTTCCCCAGTATTTTGTAGTCTTACCCTTCACCAAAGTTACCATTTATCTATTGTCTATTTAGTGTCTTTCCACCCCAACCCCTCCCTTCCCTTGTAACCATCAAAGATTGTTTCCTTTTGTGTGTAAACTTTTTCAGGAATTTTATAGTAGTGGTCTCATACAATATTTGTCCTTTTGTGATTATTTCACTGAGCATAATTACCTCCAGATTCACCCATGTTGTAAGATGCTTCACAGACTCATCATTGTTTTTTATTGTTGCATAATACTCCACTGTGTGTATATACCATGGTTTATTGATCCATTCATCTGCTGATAGACATCTAGGTTGTTTCCATCTTTTTGCAATGTGAACAATGCTGCAATGAACATGGGTTTGCATATGTGTATTCGTGTGATGGCTCTTATTTCTCTAGGATATATTCCTAGGAGTGGGATTGCTGGATAATATGGTATTTCTATTTCTAGCTTTCCACAGAAACACCTTATTGTTTTCCAGAATGGTTGTACCATTTTGCATTCCCATCGGCAGTGCATAAGAGTTCTGGTCTTCCTGCAGCCTCTCCAACATTTGTTAATTTCTGTTTTGTGGATCCGTGTCAGCAATGCCGGGAAGAGATGGCATCTTATTGTGGTTTTGATTTGCATTTCTCTAATGGCTAGTGATCTCAAGCATTTCCTCTTGTGCCTGTTAGCAGCTTGAATGTCTTCTTTGGTGGAGTGTCTGTTCATTTCCTTTTCCAATTTTTTAATTGGATTATTTGTCTTTTCATTGCAGAGGTGTTGGATTTTCCTGTAGATTTTAGAGATTAGACCTTTGTTGGATTCGTAATAGCCAAAATATTTTTCCCAGTCTTTGGGTTCAATTTTTACTCTTTTGGTGAAGTCTTTTGATGAGCATAACTGTTTTATTTTTAGAAGATCTCAGTTATCTAGCTTATCTTCTAGAGTTTATATGTTGTTAGTTATGGTTTGTATCCTGTTAATGCCATGTATTCGGGTCTCTAGTGTTGATCCTATTTTTTTCTATGATCTTTATAGTTTGTGGTTTTATATTTAGTCTTTGATACATTTTGAGTTAGTTTTTGTGTATGGTGTGAGGTATGGATCCTGTTTCATTTTTTTGGCAGACGAACGTTCAATTTTGCCACCCTTATTTGTTAAAAAGATTGTCTTTTCCCCCACTTGATGGATTTTGGGCCCTAATCGAGGATTAGGTGATTGTAGGTAGATAGATTTACATTTGGTTTTTCGATTCTGTTCCATTGGTCAATGTATGTCTCATTGTACTGGTACCAGGCTATTTTGACTACTGTAGCTGTATAGTAGGTTCTGAGGTCCGGTAGTGTGAGTCTTACTTTATCCTTCTTCAATAGTGCCTTACCTATAGAGAGCTTCTTCCCTTTCTATATAAAGTTAATGATTAGTTTTTCCAACTCTTTAAAGAATGCTGTTGGTATTTGGATAGGGATTGCACTGTATTTGTAAATTTCTTTACATAGAATTGTCATTTTCACAGTGTTGAGTCTACCTACCATAAGCATGGTATGTTGTTCCATTTGTATAGATCTCTTTTGGTTTCGTGGAGTACTGTCGTGTAGTTTTCTTTGAATAGGTCTTTTACATCAGTGCTTAGATATATTCCTAAGTATTTTATGTTTTTAGGAACTATTATAAATGATGTTGTTTTCCTGATTTCCTTTTTGTCATTCTCTTTATTGATGTTTAGGAATCCAGCTGATTATTTTTTTTTTTGTGTGTGTGTGTGTGTGTTTACCTTGTATCCTGCTACTCTGCTGAATCTTTCTATTAGTTCCAGTAGTTTTCTCATTGAATCTTATCGGTTTTCCATACATAGTATCATATCATCTGCAAATGGGCATATTTTAATTCATTACCAATTTGGATGCCCTTTATTTCTTTTTCTTGCCTTATTTTTCTAGCTAGGACTTCCACACAATATTAAATAGGAGCAGTAATAAAGGACATCTTTGTCTTTTTCCTCTTCTCAAGGTCAATGGTTTCAGCCTCTCTCCATTAAGACTGATGTTGGCTCTTGGTTTTGTATAGCTGCCCTTTATTATGTTGAGGAATTTCCCTTGTGTACCTACTTTATTGAAAGTTTTTATCAGGAATGTGTGTTGGTCTTTGTCGAATGCCTTCTTTGCATCGATTGAGATGGTCATTGGATTCATTTCTTCTATTTTATTTATATGGTAGATTTGGATTTTCTAATGTCAAACCATCCTTATATACCTGGTATTAATCCTACTTATATTATTTCTATTATTTTTTGATATTATGCTGCATTTTATTGGCTAGAAGTTTGTTGAGAGTTTTTGCATCTATATTCATGAGAGATATTGCTCGGTAATTTTTTTTTGTGGTGTCTTTGCCGGGTTTTGGTATCAGGGTTATGCTGGCTTCATAGAATGAATTTGGAAGTATCCCTTCATTTTCTATTTCTGAAATAATTTCAGTAGTACTGGTGTAAACTCCTCTCTGAATGTTTGGTAAAATTCTCCAGTGAAGCCATCTGGGCCAGGGTTTTTTTTTTGGTCATTGTTGGGAGTTTTTTTTTTAAATTATCTTTTTAATCTCTTCTTTTTATGGGTCTGTTCAGATTTTCAACATCAGTTTGTGATAGTCTGGGTAGGTAGTGTTTTTCTAGAAATTTGTCCATTTCCTCCAGGTTTTCAAATTTTAGAGTATAGTTTTTCATAATACTCTGTTATGATTCTTTTTATTTCAGCTGGGTCTGTTGTAATGTCCCCCATTTCATTTCTTATTTGGGTTATTTGCATCCTCTGCTTTTTTTTTTTTTTTTCTTTTTTTGTCAATTTGGCTAGTGGTTTGTCTATTTTGTTATCCTTTCAAAGAATCAGATTTTGGTTTTGTTGGTTTTTTCTATTGTTTTTCTATTCTCTATTTCATTTATTTCTGCTCTGATCTTTATTATTTCCTTTCTTCTGGTGGCTTTATGCTTCTTTTGCTGTTTTCTTTCTGTTTATTCTAATTGTGTAGCTAATGTTTTGATTCAGTCCCTTTTTTTTGATGTGTGCATCTATTTCTATAAATTGACCTCCTAGCACTGCCTTTGTTATGTCCCAAAAGTTTGGTATTATGTGTTTTCATTCTTATTTGATTCTAGGAATTTTTTGAACCCATCTTTGATTTCTTCTATTACCCAGTGGTTCTTAAATAGAGTGTTATTTAGTTTCCACGTAATTAGTTTTTCCTTGCTGTTCCTGTTGTTAATTTCTACTTTGATGGCATTGCAATCAGAGAAGATAGTTTATATTATCTCAGTGTTTTGGATTTTGTTGAGGGTTGCTTTGTGGCTTAAGATGTGATCTATTCTGGAGAACGTTCTATGTGCATTGGAAATGAATGTGTACTTTGCAGCTGGAGGATGGAGTGTTCTATATATGCCTATGAGTTCAAGTTGGCTGATTGTGTCTTTTAGGTCTTCTGTATCTTTGTTGAGTTTCTTTCTAGATGTTCTGTCCTTTGCTGACAGTGGTATGTTGAAGTCTCCTATTATTATAGTGGAACTGTCAGTTTCTCTTTTCAGTGCTGTTAAAGTTTGTTTTATGTATTTTGGAGCCCTGTAATTGGGTGTGTAGATATTTATTACATTTATGTATTTATGCTGGATCGTCCCTTTAATCATGATATAGTACCCTTCTTTGTCTTTTATGGTGAATTTTGTTTTAAAGTTTATTTTACCTGAGATTAGTATTGCCACTCCTGCTCTTTTTTGGTGGCTATTTGCTTGATATATATTTTTTATCCTTTGATTTTTAATAACTTTATGTCTTTGTTTCTCAAATGTATCTTTTATAGATGGCATATTGATGGATCCTGTTTTTTTTAATCCATTCAGTCACTCTCTGTCTGTTTATGGCTGTATTTAAGCCATTTACATTCAGTGTAATTATTGATAGGTGTAAATGTATTGTTGTCATTTTGCAGTGCTTTTTGTGTGGTGCTGATGTTTTCTTTGTTCCTCTTACTCTCCTGTGCTGAATTCCTTTTACTTGTGGATTTTTTTTTTAAATTCTTTTTGTTTTTACTGAGACTTTATATTTTTCATTTTTATTTTGATGAGTAGCTTTGCTAACTTTCTTTGTGGTTACCTTGAAATTTACCCTTATCTTCCTAGGTTTGAACCAGTCTATTATTACTTGGTATCACCTTGCCTTCCTCTCTATTAAGTTCTATACCTACAATGTTTATTTCCTCTTTTATTGTTCTGACTTTGTTGTCATTTACAGATTAACCTCTCTGGCTCTCTGTTGTAAAACTTTTGGTTTTGAGTAGTCCTTGAGAGTTCATTTCCTAGTTTGGTATCTGGCTGGTGTGATCTTGTGCCCTAGATTCAGGCTGTTGTTTGTTCTCAAACCGAAATACTCCCTTTAATAATTCTGGTAAGTTTGGTTTGGTTTTTACATATTTCCTTAATTTTTGTTTACCTGGAAATATCCTAATATCACCATCACATTTAAGTGAAAGTTTTGTTGGCTATATTATTCTTGGTTGGCATTTTTTTTCTTTCAAGGTTTTATATATGTCATGCCATTACCTTCTTGCCTGCAAGAGCTTAACCTTATTATTTCCAATCTGTATGTGACTTTATTTTTCTTGAGCTGCTGTCAATATTCTTTCTTTGTCTTTGGTTTCAGTGAGTGTGATTATGATATGTCTTGTGACTTTCTTTTGGGGTCTAACCTGTATGGGGTTCGTTGAGCTTCTTTGATAGTCAGCGTTTCATCTTTCATGATATTAGGGAAGTTTTCTGTCAGTAATTCTTCAAGACCCTGTCTGTGTTTTCCATTTTCTCCCCCATTCAGGAACTCCGATCACACGTAAATTTTTGCGTTTGATTTTGTCTCGCATAATTCTCAGGGTTTCTTCATATTTCTTTGTTCTTTTTCTGATTTTTCCTCAAAGTTGTATCCAAGTGTTTGTCTTCTATTTCACTCATCCTCTCTTCTGTTGTTTCACAACTGTTCCTCAGTCCTTCTATGACACTGTTCATTTCTGAAATCTTGTTTATCTTTTGGATTTCTAATTGTTGTTTTTCTATGATTTCTACTCGTGAATTTATTTTGCTATTTTATTCCTTTATTATTTTCCTGAATTCTTCCATTTTTTGGTTTGTATAGTCCATGAGTTTGTCTATTTTTTCCTCATTTTTATCTGCTTTAGCTTTAACTCTTGGATAGCTCTGAATATTAGAGGTTTTAATTCCCTGTCAGGTAGTTCTAGTGACTTTTCTTCTACTGGAAGGTCATCTGGTGTTTTATTTTGGATGCCTAATGGAAGTATTCTGTCCTTTTTTAAAAATGTTTTGAAATTGTCTGCTGTCTTTGGGACATTCAGTAGTTATTTTCTTCATTTACTGATTGTAGATTTGTTTGTTTCACCTGCTCTTTTGTTTTACTTGGTTATGTTTGAGCAGGCAGGTTGTGCATTCTTTGTTGTTTCCTTGTCTGTGGACATGATATTTTTCACCTCCGTGTCCAATGGACAGGGCCAGTTGCTCAGCTATGGTGCAGAAGGGGAGGTCTAGCTGAAGAGGAGGGGCTGGGAAGGGTTGTTTGTGGCATGCACTGGGGCCAATAAGGTGAGCCATTGGTCAGTGCAGGGCAGGTTCCAGTAAGTCATGCCTGTGCTGCTTAGGAGTGCAATGTTCAGCACACAGTGCAGATAGGCAGGAGGGAGGGGAGGGTAAAGTTATGATGGTTGGAGCTAGGTTGGGTATGGAAAAGAAGAGAGAAGGAGAGAGAAAAAGGAGCAAAAAAAAAAAAGTGCTGAGGGACCTTCCTGTTGGAGTGGAGAGATAAGAAACTGAGAATTGAAGAAAAACAAAAAGGAAAAATAAAAAAATAAAAACAACAATAAATAAATAAAAATTAAAATAAAAAGATGCCCTAATGGATCTCACCTGCACGGCTGCACAGACAGCAGAAGCAGCTTCCTAGCTGCCAGTACAGCCCAGCTAGAAGGGGGGGAGATGATACACAGCACCAGGTATTTAGGAGACAGGAAAAGAAGGTAAGTATAAAGAGACAACAAACTGAGAAATGAAAAAAAGGAAAAAAGAAAGAGAAAACAAACAAACATACAAAAAAAAAAGAGACAGAAAAAAAACCCACAAGGATCCCACCAGCCTTGCTCCAAGGACTGGGGAAGCAGTTCCCCAGCTGAACGGTGTTTCACAGCCTGTCAATAAGAAGCAAAGATGGCACATAGAGTCAGGTGTTCTAGAGAAAACAGACAGAGGAGGTGAGTGACAAGGAAGAAACTAAAAGAGGCCTAAAAAAAGTAACACCAGCAACTTAGAAATGGAAGTGAAAAAGCTGGCTTGTGTGTGTGGGGCCAATCCACGAAGCACGGAACCAGCGCCTCCTGTGCTGTGGTCATGGCCCGCAGAGAAGTGGTAGATTGGCCCCCCAGGAAGCCAGGAATCAGTCTGATGGGAAGCAGCAAGTCGGCTTCTGGGAAGCTGGGAATTGGCCTGACGGGAAGCCATGGATCAGCCAGCCAGGAAATGGCAAAGGTTGAGCAGGGGTATGCAGGGTTGGGGGTAGGAAAGTATGTCTCACTGGTTACCAGGTGTTCTGTCTCCTCCTGGGAGCTCTGTGAATCTACTTTGCTGTACTCCCTGTTCGCTGATCTCTGACAAGAGTCCAAGATGGTGGATCTGTGCTGTGTTAGCTGATAGAGAACCTCTGCTTGTAACTCTCCTCACTCTCTGTTCTCTGTAAGTTTCTTATTCCATTCGGTGCTTGGTTGAGTTCTTTATCTCTTCATTTGATGCTTAGGGTTCCAGGATTAATGTTTGCCTCTGTTTTACTTAGTTTTTTAGGTGTTTGCTGTGGAGGATGGTGTGGTGCTTCTGTCTATAGCACTATGTTGGTTCTGCCTCCCTAATCGAAATACATTTTAACAACACATTTTTAAGGCATTTAGTTTACTTTTTTTGCACAGTCAATGGCAAGACTGATAGAAAGAAGAAAGGCCTGGATATGGCACATCTTGGAGTTCATTAATTGCATTGACCAGCTCCAGTCAATCTACAAGCTCTCTTCATAGTTTATTGTTATTTCAAATGAAGCCCAAGAGGCCTAGTCTAATTCTTGGCAATGATAAAGAGCAGACTTACAAAGATTGTCTCAGCAGAATAAAAATGTTATACATAAGAAAAAACTATATGGGGTTCATAGGAAGTGGTGACTTCTCTGAATTTCTGCCCTCTTCCTGATTTGATTTAGGCAATCCCTGGGTCTCACAAGAGGTTGAGAGACAGAGCTCTCTTGTGGGTTGTAATTAGTGTCCACCTCCACCAGGATTTGGGAAGATGTAAAGGGGCATTAAGAAAGGGAATAACACTTGTCCTTCGTCTGAGCAATAAAAAATAAAAAAGTTGTTGAGTCAATTCCAACTCATGACAACCCTGGGTGTTACACAGAACTGACATCCATAGGTTTTTCTTGGCTATAATCTTTTACAGAAACAGATCACCAGGCCTTTCTTTTGAGGTGCTGCTGGGTAGGTTCGCACTGTCAACCTTTACGTTGTTAGTTGAGTGCAAACTTTTGCTCCCCCTAGGACCTCATTTGAGGAATAAGACTGAGGAATAGAGCATGGCCTAGATAAAGACAATTTGTAATGAGGTTATTGGTTGCTCAGAGGATGAGTTTTTAAATACAGGTGCTTCTATTGTGCTTGTGAATCAGAGTTTGTACATAATTCTAAAAAATAAATGCCCCCTTAATTACTGTTTGCTTTCACTCATTAATCAATTAAGAAACAATTATTAAATGCCAACTACTTCTATTCTAGGTGCTGAACATACATAAAAAAGATTCATAGACATTACTTTCAATGCTTTTACTATTTTAAATTTCTTTTTCATCATCGACTGTTCAAAAGCAATACTTAGTCCATTAAGTGCAAATTATCATACATCTCAAGTCAATAATTTCTCAGGATATTCTCTAACCTAAGAAGAAAGAAGTACTGACAGCCTGCAAGCTTAATTGTAATATACTTATTTCTTGACTGTATCATCCGTTCTCTTGTTTCCTTAAGGAAACATATAAATAAGTGCAAGGTATACCTCGGAGCCATTTGCATATCTTGTTAGGGTAAACTGGTATTAGCATTTGTTTAAGAGATTTCAATGATCCTCTTTAGTCAAAAATCTCCTTACTATATATAGCCTAAGGAATTACTCCATGAGCTGTAAATATATTCTCTTCAAAAGCATGTCAGTCTAGAACTGAATAATCCATATTCCTTGAATACTATAAATGAAATGGAAAAATGAGTAAAAACAAATGTGATTACTATTACCACATGCAAGTATGCAAAAACTAGTTGCAGCATGTATATATCTTAAAATGTCCTTAGGTGGTGCAAATGTTTTTCAATTGGCTACTAATTTCAAGGTTCTTGGTTCAAACTCACTCAGCAGGACTGCAGGAAAAAGACCTGGAGATCTGCTTCTGTAAAGGTTACTGCCAATAAAACCCTATGGAGCCGTTCTACTCTGTAACACATCAGTGGCCATGATAAAATATATTAAATTATCTCATTGTTATTTTTTTTTAATGTTTCCTGCCATGTAGATTATTACAAATCATGAAAGATAACATCATGTATTAGTACAGGGATTAGGATTTTAGAGATATCTGGACATGGAATAAAGTGTATTAGTAATTAGTAATAATACTAATGAATTTGAGTTCAAATATCTATATGAGAAATTATTTAAATAGATTATATATTAAGAAGAAGTATCATCAGTAATAGGTTGCCTTAAGGTTAATGAAGAAAAATTTTAAAGCTGCATATTCTCATATCATAAAATTTCTCTTTTGTGTCTAAAAACTTTTCAGTAACAAGAGCAATCTTGGGGGGTTGCGCCTAATTTATGGTTCATGAGCAAGGTTGCTATCCCCAGTTTAATAGTTCTAGAAATAGTCCAAGTAATCTGTGAGTTACTTGAACTCTAGGAGTCACTGTTTGCACATTGAAATTTGCAATGTGCACAGAGATGGCTTAGGGAACCTGAGACTGGTAGGTCCGTGGCAGCATACAATGGAAGCAAGGAGATTTTTAGAGGTTCTTAAAGAAAGACCATCTGACCAGGAGCCAAAACTAACGTTGGTTTTAAAGCAGCACCTGATTAAGGGGCGGGCTATACTGGCAGCTGCCCGGGGCACTAGGCTTAATAGGGTGCTAGCCTTAAACGGGGCACCAAATCCTATATGTGTAAAAAATTAATTTAACTAAAACATTACAAAAACAAACTAAATAATAAGGAGTTAACATACGTTTATATAGATGTTCCCATACTATGTGCTGCAGCGTAAGGTGCTCGAAATGCTGATGTAGACAATACTCTTGTATTTAAGAAAATAATTACCATTTATTTCTTTATTTGTTACTACATATATTTTTATTACATTATTTTCCTCAATTTGCTATTTGAAATAAAGTAAATGAATAAGTAGACCCGTTTTCTGGTGCTACTATGTTAAAAGGTGCCCTGTACGCCCTATGCCCAGGACGTCAACATATCTTAGTCCCTCCCAGTTTAAAAGCAAAAAAAAAGTCACTATGTTGAGTTGACTCTGATGGACATGCTGGGCCATGGGTAAGCTGATTAAGGAGGAGGAAAATTTGAATAAATGCCTAGAGAGAAGCAGAGAAAAGAGAGACTAGGAGGATGACATAAGTCTCTGACTTTCCAGTTTATAAGCTGTTGATCGTCCCTTGTTCTTTGGTTTTGTGAAATCACTGTATCCCAACAATGAATCTTTCATTAATTTCTTCAGTTAGTTTGAATCTGGGTGAGGCAAACAGTTAACCTGCTTGGCTGCTAACTAAAAGGTTTTAAGTTTGAGTCCGCTCAGAGTTGCCTCTGAAGAAAGACCTGGGGATCTACTTCTGAAAAATCAGCCATTGAAAACCTTAGGGAGCACAGTTCTGCTTTGACACACATGGGGTCCCCATGAGTCAGAATCAACTCAATAGCAACTGTTTGTTAGTTTTATGTTTAAAGTAAGAGGAAAAAAAAAGAATCTTGACTAGAAAAAATGTTGGACTTGGGTAAATGAGAAAATTAGACATTTCATATGGAGAGACAGAAAAAAAAGATACAGGGAGATGGAAATTTTTAAAGCATGTTTGTAAATATGCATGGTGTGTTCCTATTTATATACAGCATTTTTAGGTATAATGGCCTATTAATATATAGCATTTTTGATAATAAGCTTACAAATAGAGTTCAGACAGAGACAGATTTGTGTTTTTGTATTCAAAATTAAGATGTTTGTATTGACTGCCACAAGCAATGGTACCTATTACAGGTTTGTGAGCAGATGAGTGGCATGATAAAATCTGTAAGTACTTAGAAGAAAGGGGCTACTGTCCTTTGGTAGAATTGCTATATCAGGATTACCCAAAAAGAGGTGTCATCTTTGTTCAAGTAAAATAAAAGCAAATGTAATAACCAGAATTTGAAGGAAATAGATTAAGTGAAGACAGTCGTGTGTTAGGATAAGTTATAGTAGGGTAGATGTAGGAGATAAGAAACCGGATCATGGGAAGAAGCAATCTAAGTCAGCATGCTAAGTCAAAGTCAGGAGCAAAACCAACCAGTGTCAATCCTCTGAATTATGTACAGTCCCACAGTTTGGAATAGAAAAGAAATAGGAGGTAGGTTACTGGCAAGTTGGTTATAAATACTTAGCTGAACTTGACAAATTCGATCATAGGATGTTTAAAATGGAAAGGGTCATAGAGGTAGTCAATACCAAGGACTCCTTCAGAATTGGTCATTCTATGTTGGAAGGGAAACGAGACAACAGATGGGCTGGACTCTGGATCCAGCATTCTGGATTCAGCTAAAACAATTACTATTTCATTTGTTTTATATATTAAAATTACTCAAAATGTTTCATTCTTTAAAAACGGCGACATTTCTTTTAAAAGTTAAACAGTATGTGGGAAAAATTTTTGGACATTACAAGTCGGACAAAGGTCTAATCTCTAAAATCTACAAGGAAATCTAACACCTTTACAACAAAAAGACAAATAATCAATTTAAAAAATGGGCAAAGAAAATGAACAGACACTTCACCAAAGAAGACATTCAAGCGGCCAACAGACACATGAGGAAATGCTCACGATCACTAGCCATTAGAGAAATACAAATTAAAACCACAATGAGATACCATCTCACCCTGGTATTACTGGCATGAATCATAAAAAACTTGAAATAACAAACATTGGAGAGGCTGCGAGGAGATTGGAACTCCTATGAACTGCTGGTGGGATTGCAACATGATACAACCATTTTGGAAAATGATATGGCACTTCCTTAGAAAGCTAGAAATAGAAATACTATATGATCCAGCAGTCCCACTCCTAAGAATATATCCTAGAGAAATAAGAGCTGTCACAAAAACAGACATATGCACACCCATGCTCATGGCAGCATTGTTCACAATAGTAAAAAGATGGAAACAACCTAGACGCCCATCAACATATGAATGGATAAACAAACTATGGTACATACACACAATGGGCTATTATGCAACAATAAAGAACAGTGATGAATCTGTGAAGCATCTCATAACACGGATGAAACTGGAGGACATTATGCTGAGTGAAATAAGTCAATCACAAAAGGACAAATATTGTATGAGACCTCTACTGTAAAAACTCATGAAAAGGTTTACACACAAAAAGAAATAATCTTTGTTGGTTATGAGGGATGGGAGGGGTGGGGGAAATACTAAATAGACAACAGATGAGTGGTAACTTTGGTGAAGGGTAAGACAATACACAATACTGGGGAAGCCAGCACAACTTGTACACGAAAAGGTCATGGAAGCTCCATAGACACATTCAAACTCCCTGAGGGACAAAATTGCTAGGTGGAAGGCTGTGGGGACCATGGTCTCAGGGAACATCTAGCTCAACTGACATAACACAGTTTATAAAGAAAATGTTCTACATTCAACCTTGGTGAGTGGTGGCTGGGGCTTTAAAAGCCTGTGAGCAGCCGTCTAAGATACTCCACTGGCCTCACCCCTTCAGCAGCAAGGGAGAATGAAGAAAACAAGATGCAAGGAAAAGATGAGTCCAGAGGACTAATAGACCTCAACTACCAGGGCCTCCCTCCACAAGACTGAGTCCAGTACAACTAGATGGTGCCCAGCTACCACCACTGACTGCTCTGACTGGGATCACAACAGAGGGTCTCGGACAGAGCTGGAGAAAAATGTTGAACAAAATTCTAACTCACAAAAAAAAAAAACAGACTTACTGGCCTGACAGAGACTGAAGAAACCCCCAAACTATGGCCTCCCGACATCTTTTTAGTTTAGTACTGAATTCACTCCCAAGGTTCACTGTTCAGTCAAAGATTAGACAGCCCCATAAAACAAAAAGAGACTAATGGGCACAACAGGCCAGGGGCAAGGACTAGAAGGCAAGAGGGAACAGGAAAACTGGTAATAGGGAATCCAAGGTTGAGAAGGGACAGTGTTGATGTGTCCTGGGGTTGCTAACCATTTTTATAAAACTATATGTGTACTAACTATTTAATGAGAAACTATTTGTTCTGTAAACCTTCATCTAAAGTACAACAAATTTTTTTTTTTTTTTAAAGTTAAATAATATAAATTCATCCACTTCATAGGTTGGAAAATGAGGGCACACAAATTGCTAATGGTAGAATCAAGTCCCCTCTCAAAAATTATTTGCAAAGTCTTCTTTTCTTGGGATCTCATTCTTGATTTTAGGTTCACCCCTGTTCTTCCATTATGCCTATTTTCATGTAGTATCAAAATGGCTATTAATCATTTCAATATTTAATGTTTGTAATTATAGTAAGGAACCCTGGTGGCACAGCGGTAAGAGCCATGGCTGCTAACCATAAAGGTCAGCAATTCAAATCCACCAGCTACTCCTTAGAAACTTTATGGGGCAGTTCTATTATGTCCTATAGTAAAAACTTTATTTTTTCTTCTTTCCTTAGACATGCAAAATAGTTTCAGTATATCCCATCTGGGACAATTTTTAAAATTATTTATATGGACAGAAGTATTTGCTTTCACTTTATAGATGAGAAATATCAGTTGGTAAATTAAGTAAAGTTATTTTGGATGTTATTGGCAGCAATGTACAAACCTTGTTTTCTTTCAAGATATACAGGATTATTTCATTTTCTTTTCTCAAAATCTAGGGATCTTGAAGATGACAATGAAATGCTGATAGAAGATGCCATTTATTCAGGTACCACAGAAACACATATGGAAGACAATAAGAAAAATTCTCCCTGTGAAAGAAATATCAGAAGATTTTAAATGGCAATTAAAGTTCTCATTTTCTATTTTCTGAGTTATATTGTCATGCATTATGATCACAGTATATTTTCATTTGTTTTAAGAAATGAAATACTCAAGGAAATGCACAAGGGCAACAGAGAAAATTACCTCATTTATGTTTAATAGCAACAAAACATAATAAAGTAACATTCAAAGAGAAGATGGAAATCCTAGCGTTTGTGGAGGTTGGTGGCAGTGATTAGAATCTCTGTTTACTTGGCCATCTACTGAAGATTGCAGTTTGTGTTTCAATTTTAGGGGAAAAAAAAAAAAAAAAACTTCAGCCATTTAGAGTCAAATATTTTTCCTTGTCTTTCACATTTTTTAGCGGTATGAGTTTCCTAAGTACAACTTTGCATCCTCTTGACAAACACTATCAATATTTAGCCTGAATACAACTCTCTTGATTAGATTCTTCAAGTGCCCACACACTCAGCTCCTAACACTGCTCTCAGGAGTTGTGTTCTCACCAACTGACACTACTTTCATGGGGACAGGAGAAAGAAAGACTTCCTACTGTCACTCTAATATCTCTGCTTGAGGTTTCAGTTTAAGTTTTCAGCTTCTCCTTTGGGGAGATAAAACAAAACAAGACAAGAATATCAATCTTCACACTTCTCTATATATTTATCACCTATACCACTAATTTGGACAAATGATTATATGTTGTATTTCATCATTGCTTTTTGCTTAATAGTTATATACGAAACTTATAACTAAATTAAATTAACTCAGTAATCATTTCTTACTTCATGTTTTAATTTGTATTTTATCAACTCTCCGTAGGTAACAATGTGCTTAACTCTAACAAACACTCCCTGACTGGCGCTGAATGAATAAAGGAGATGGTGAATGACTTATGGATATCTTCCTCACAATGGCAAATTTTATGAAGTTTCTTAAAAATATTTTTATTTAATTTAAAGGATAGTGTAAAATCATTCCCCGAATATTAGGAATCTTTTACGTGTCATATGTAATGCTTCTGTTAAAAATCTAAATGTGCAGTGAAACATCAGAAATTAGTATAACAGAATATATTTATTGTGCGTAGTTACGATTCAAATCAGGCAACTTCAAACTGAAAGTATCAGGAAGGCGATCCAAAGAAAGGATAGTGAAAACAGGTTACATAGGTGCGGTCCGGGCAAGGTAGTCTCCTGAAGGTCATTGTAAATTTCTTTCATGTTGGTTTCTCAGGAGATAGAGTCAGAGCTAACAACATTGCCAAGAATGGGAATTCCAGAACACTTAACTGTGCTCGTGAGGAACCTGTAAATAGAACAAGAGGCAGTCCTTCAAACAGACTAAAGGGATACTGCACAGTTTAAAATCAGGGAAGGTGTGCATCAGGGTTGTATCCTTTCACCATACTTATTTAATCTATATGCTAAGCAAAGAATCTGAGAAACTGGACTATGTGAAGAAGAATGCTGCATCAGGATTGAAAGAAGACTCATTCATAACAGATGACACAATCTTGCTTGCTGAAAGTGAAGAGGACTTGAAGCACTTCTTGATGAAGATCAAAGACTACAGCCTTCAGTATGGATTAAACTTCAACATAAAGGAAACCAAAATCCTCACAACTGGACCAATTAGCAACATTATGATAAATGGATAAAATATTGAAGTTGTCAAGGATTTCATTTTACTTGGATCCACAATCAATGCCTATGGAAGCAGCAGTCAAGAAATAAAATGACATATTGCATTGAGCAAATCTGCTATAAAATACGTCTTTAAAGTGTTAAAAAGCAAAGATGTCACTCTGAGGACTAAGGTATGCCTGAACGTAGTCGTGGTATTTTCAATAGCCTCATATGCATGTGAAAGCTGAACAATGAATAAGGAAGACCAAAGAATTGATGTGTTTGAATTATGAGTTGGTGAAGAATATTGAATACAACATGGACTGCCAGAAGAAAGAACAAATCTGTCTTGGAAGAAGTACAGACAGAATGCTCCTTAGAAGCAAGGACGGTGAGACGTTGTCTCACACTCTTTGAACATGTTATCGGGAGGGACCAGTCCCTGGAGAAGGGCATCATGCTTGGTAAAGTAGAGGTCTTCCTCAAAGAGGAACACCCTCAATGAGATGGACTGACAGTGGCTGCAACAATGGGCTCAAGCATAGCAAAGATTGAGAGAATGGCACAGGACCAAGAATAGTTTCATTCTGTTGTACATAGGGTCACTGTGAGTCAGAACCAACTCAAGGGCATCTAACAATGACAATAATGTAGAACTGCTCCATAGGATTTTCTTGGCTGTAATATTTATGGAAGCAGTTTGCCAGACTTTTCTTCAGGTGAGCTTGAACCACTAACCTTTCAGTTAGCAACAAATTCCAAACCACTTGTGCCATCAAGGTTCCTTTATTTCATGGTAACCTGTTAAACCCATTGTTGTCAAGTTGAGTCAGACTCATAGAGACCATGTAAGACAGAGTAGAACTGCCCCATAGGATTTCTTTTCCAAGGAGCGGCTGGTGGATTTGAGCTGCCAACTTTTTGGTTAGCAGCCTGTGCAATTATATGGACATATAACGGATTATTGCATATTAACTTTGTGGTCTGAGACATTGTTATATTCACTAATTAATTTTGGTAGTTTTTTTTTTTTTCAGTTTGCTTAGAATTTGCTATGTATAAAACCATTTCAATTGTGAATAAAGATCTTTTTACTTCTTTCTTTCCTATCTTTATGCTTTTATTTATTTTTCTTGACTTACTATACTGAGCATGACCTCTAGTACAAGGACCAATATAAGTGGTGAGAGTAAACATCTTAGTCTTTTTTCCAGTCATATGAGGAAAGCTCTTAATATTTAACTGTTTAGTATTACGTTAGTTTAGGTTTTTCATAGATTCTCTGTGTCAGGTAGAGAAGTTTCCTTCTATTCCTAGTTGGTGAGAGTTATTATAATGGATTTATATTGATTTATTTCTAGTTTATTTTCTCCATTTATTGAAATTATCATATAGTTATTCTCTTTCATTTTATTAATGTGATGAATTATATTGATTGATTTTCTTATGTTAGATCAACAATGCACTCCTGGACTATACCACTCTATGTCATGATCTACAATCCTTTTAATAGTAACTTTAATGAATTTTGTATATATATTTATGAGATATTGTAAAAATGATGCAGCAGAGGCATCTGACCTCCTATAACTTCCAGCGGAGGAGAGAAAATCATCATAAGCATCAGCCCAAGGCTTATTCCTTTGAAGAAGCAGAGGTCTGACATACCTCCTCTCTCCAACTTTTTTACCAATTTTAACACCAACTGTCCTTCCCATGGCACTCTATACTTCTCTGGTGGGTTTGATAATTCACTGCAATGACCACACAGAACTCACAAACCATACTCACAGTTATGGGGTTTATTAGGAAAGTGAAAGTTTACAATTCAAGATCAGAGATGACTCAGGGTACAGTTCTTAGATCAGGACACCCTCTTCTCAGTCGTGTCCACACTTGCAGGCCTCTTTCTGGCCCTTGGTTTCTCTGCCCCTCAGCCCAGTCTCTGCCCTGCTTGGGCAAGTGTTACAAAGCTCTTTAGCTCCACTGATAAGTGCCTGGAGGCACCCCACTCCACCAACAAGACTTGGCCTGAAGGCACTCAACTCTCCCTCCATGGGTCAGTACACTCACAGTAACTGTCTTGCTCCATGGGCTGGGAAGCCCACTGTGCCATCTTCACTGGTCTCCTGGTTCTGTTGCTGCTATCTCTCTGCTGCCACTTCTCACCGTCTTGTACTGCCTCTGGTGTTACAACTCTGTCTCCTGCATCTAGGAGGTTCTTAGCACAGGCACCCTGGGCCCAAAGGACACGCTACACTCCACCTCTTCTTGGCGGTAGTCACGTCTCCACCTGCTTTGAGATTAGCTCTCTTTTAAGCCCGGTGGGATGGCAAAAGTGATCAATCCTTAGTTAGGGTTCCACATACCTTATTTTCACGGTTCCACACCCGTAGGGGTGCCATCCATCTTATTTGTATTATTAGCAAGCTGTCCAATCCCCTTGGTGGGCCACAAGCACCTTAATTGCATAGTCCCATCATCCAATCTCTGGAAACCCTGGTGGGGTAGTGGTTAAGAGCTATGGCTGCTAACCAAAAGTTTGGCAGTTCGAATCCACCAGCCACTCCTTGGAAACTTTATGTGGCAGTTCTACTCTGTCCTATAGGGTCGCTATGAGTCAGAATAGACTTGATGGCAACGGGTTTGTTTTTTTTTTGGATCCAATCTCTTTGTGGGAGTTACAAAACCATGGCTAGAATGGCCATATAAAAATGATCCATTGCACCGTACATATATTCTTTTTTTTCTTGTAATATCCTTATCTTTTTTTTTTCCCTACAAAGGTAATGTTAACCTCAAAAATGAAAGAATTTGTGTAGCTTGGCCTTATGTCACCTTTAAATGTTTGATAGAATAATATAATGAAATCATTTGGCCTGAAATTTTCATTACGGAATGTTTTAAAGTACAAATTAAATGTCTTTAATGAATATAAGGTTATTCTGATTTCAATTTTCTTATTTATCAGGTTTTGTAAGTTACATTCTTCAAGGAAGTCTTTCATTTACTTAAGTTGTTAGATATATTGGCAAAATTATTTTCATATTATCTTTTTAATATCTGTAAAATCTGTAATAACACCCTTATTTCATTCCTGTTACTAATAATTTGTGTTCTGTCTCTCTGATCAGTCTTGTTGAGGATTCATCAATTTGCTTGAGATGTTTAAAGAACTGACTTTTGCCTTTATTGATTTTTTTCTCTTTTCATCAGTTTTCTATTCTATTAATTAAAAAAAAAAATTATTCCTTTTCTACTTTTTTTTTATCTTTTTCATTATCTTTTTTTGTGACTCCATCTCTGTTGGGCTTAAGAGAACTATGGTTTTCTATATTATTCAGCTTGTTCTCATAGTTAGGCTGAAAGCACTGTTCTTTAATGACTTTCTACATCTGAAGTAGAAGTAAAGTTTCCTCTGACTCTGTGATGGTTAAGATTGTGTGTCAACTTGGCGGGGCCATAATTCTCAGTGTTTAAATGTGATCATTCCCATTATTGAATATACTGTGAGTAGCCAATCAGATGAAAGGGAATTTCCTTGGGGGTGTGGCCTGCATCTGAATATAAGCAGACGTTCTGGCTTGTTGCTCACTCAGCATCATGTGCTTGCCTCCTGTCGTCTCATCTCTGGTTTTTGAGACTTGAGCTGTCATCTTATCTGCTGAACTTGGGATTCATAGATCTTCACAGCCTGTGAGTGGAGCCCTGCTCTCTGACTTGACGATCTTGGGTTCGGCAGCCCCTGAAGCTACATCAATCAGGAGAAAACTTGCAGTCTTGCCTGCTGATCTTGGAATTCATCAACCTTCACAGCCTGTGAGCAGGAGCTATGCTCTCTGACCTGCCAATCCTGGGCTCGCCAGCCTTTGTGGCTGCGTGACTTGGGAGAGGCCTCTACCCTGATCCATGGACTTGAGATGTTCTAGCCTCTACAATTGCATGAGCTGTTTCGTTGATATAAATATCTTTCCATATATTTATATGCTTTACTAGTTTTGCTTCTCTGGAGAACCTGGCCTAAGACAGACTCACTTCTAAATAAAGGAATATCAGACCTGGATAAATTCTTGCAATCATCTAGCTTAGTTTTGTTTTGTTTTGTTTTTTTCTTTAAATAAGGAAACTCACACCCAGAAATGTATTTTAATTTAAAAAAATAATCTTTAAAGAAAAAAGTCTGACTTCGAGACTAAAATGCAAGTTGGAACGTATGAATTTACTTTTATTCCTTCTGAGTCATTTAAACTACTTATAGGAATTTTTTAAAACCTAAACTAACATGAGAATGAAAAAAAGAGAGAATCATTCAAATGTTTAAGCTGAAAAGCATATAAACAAGTAGTAACTGAGGTAGGTCATCTGAGAAAATGGAATAAAATGTTGAGGGAAACTCTAGTTAAATTGTACAATTTACACGACTCAGGAATTGTTAGCAATATGAACGTTTGGAAATGATGTCAAATTCAGGTCAAAAACAAAAGCTGTGAGTAAAAGCAGGCCCATCCCCAACAATTGCAGTGCTCAGGACAGGAGTACATATGGAGGGCCACATAGCATATATTTACATATATGTGAAAATTTTAAAATCAACCAAACAAATTATACTAAATAAAAAGTATTTTATCCTCTGAACACATATGCTTTTGTAACAAGTTAGATGAGATTTGAATTTAGAATTATCACACTCCTCAGAGTTCTGTTCTGGAATCTGGCAGTAAGGGATGAGTCAGCCTTGACTCTATGCCTAATGCCTATTGCCTCCTCTTCCCTTACTGACAACCTGCCTACAGTGCCAGTGGCCACATGGGCCCATTTGCAGACATCCTAGTAGTCACACTTTTCAGATCTAGGGGAATTCCCATTGGCAGCCCAGATGGCCTTCATGAGGATAAAACTGGGGACAATGATCATCTACGGCTTGCATAGGCCCTGGGAGTGGGTTTAGGACCATTTGGGCAGGACATTCATACTAAAAGGTATCCAGACCATGATCTAGAATGGTAATAAACTCTAGGAAGACACATCCACCTTATTCTATATGATGGGGTGCTACCAGAAGTGGACAAGAGTGGGGCCTTCTAAGAGACTTACAGCAATATGGCGTTCTAGGCAGAAGCACCACACCCTCCCTCCACAGCAAAGATCCGAAAAACTAAGACAAACAGAAAACAACAGTCTTGAAACCTTAAAACATCAAATGAAGAAATAAAGAACTCAGCCAAGCACCAAATGGAGTGAGAAACTGACAGAGAAACGAGAGTGAGGAGAGATTCATGCAGATGTCACCTATCAGTTAACGCAGCATGGATCTGCCATCTTGGACTCCTATCAAAGACCAGCAAATAGGGGGTACGAGAAAGCAGCTTCACGGAGCTTCCAGCAGAAGACAAAACAACCAGTAATTTGTGATATTTGCTTTCACAACCCTCACACTTCCTCACCCTCACTCAGCCTCCTCTGCTTCCTGTGGCCACAGTCTTTTGTCCAGGAATCACCGGCTGCTTGTATTCCACTCACCCACACTTGCCAGCTCCCTGAGTGCCATTTGTGGGCTGCTGGTGTTGCTTTTTCTGCTTCTTTTGATTTCTTCCTTACCTCTCACCACCTCCCCCTCCTTTTGCTCAAATACCTGGTTCCATGTGCCATCTTTGCTTCTTCCTGAGGGGCTGCGGAGCTCTGTTTGAGTGTGGAACTTCATCCCGGTCAGGGTTGCCACGTTGGTGGGATCCTGGGGCTTTTGTTTGCTTTGAATTATTTGTTTTCTTTTCCTTTTCTCGAGTTGGGATCCAGTTCTGGCCGAACGGTGCTGCGTGGCTTGGGACCTACCCTCTTGGCTTGTGCAGATGTGCAGAGGGATCCCTGAGGGCATTTCTTTTTTGTATGTTTTTTTCTGTTATTTTGGGGGGGTTTCACTTTTTTTAAAAGAAAATTCTTTTGTTTTCTTTTCCCTCTTTCCCTTTTTGTCTTTCTTCATTACTCAATTTTTTGTCTCTCTATACCTTCCTTCTCTTCCTGTTCCCTGAATACCTGGTGCTGAATACCTCTACATGTTATGGTCAGGCTGTACTACAACACCTGAGAACAACTTCCCCAGACATTGTAGCTGAACCGTTGGGCTTCCTGAGAGTTTTGCTGTTCTTTTTCCTTTCTGATTTTTATTTATTCATTCTTTTCTTTTCCTTTTTTTCTTCTTCTTCCTCTTTCTGTTTTTCTCCATTTCATAGTCTCTCATCTCTCCACTCCAAAGGCAAGCTCCCCTAGCATGTTTTTTGTTTGTTTCTATGTTTTTGGCTCCTGTTCTTCTCTCCTCTCTCCCATATCCATCTTAGCTCCACACATAACAATCTCTCCTCTCCATCCTGCCTTCCTGCACCGTGCACTTAACATCACACCACCAAGCAGCACAAGCACAGCCTACCAGAATCTTCCCTGCACTTATTACTGACTCACCCTGGTGTCTGTAGTAAGTGCCACAAACAACCCATCCCAATAACTCCTCTTCAGCTAGACCAGCCCTGCTGTACCATATCTGAGCGACTGACCCTGCCAATTGGAGAAGGAGGTGAAAAGTATCATGCCCACAGACGAGCAGACAACAACACACAGCCCAGCTGCTCAGACATAGCCAAATTTAAAAAAGGAAAGAAAAAAAAAAATCTACAATCTATAAATGAAAAAATACTACTGAATGCCCCAAAGACACCAGACAATTTCAAAACATTTACAAAAACAGGACAGGATGGTTCCAGTAGGGGTCCAAAAAAAAAAAAAAAAAGACTTTCCAGTAGAAGAAAAGGCACTAGAACTACCTGATAGAGAATTCAAAACTCTAATACTCAGAATTATCCAAGAGTTGAAGCAAAAAGCAGACAAAAATAAGGAAAAAATAGACAAATTCATGGAAAAAACAGACAAGTTCATGGAAAATAGAGACAAAAAATGGTAAGAATTCAGGAATATGATACAAGAACAAAATGCCAAAATCAATTCACAACTAGAAATTATACGAAAACAACTATTAGAAACCCAAAAGATAAACAACAAGATTACAGAAATAGTGTCACAGAATGGCTGAGGAGCAGATCTGAAACGGTGGAAGACAGGATCAGTGGAATTGAAGACAAACACTTGGATACAACTCTGTTTGATGAAAACTCAGAAAAAACAAACAAAAAAACAAAAATGAAGACACCCTGAGAGTTACATGGGATGCAGTCAAAAGCAAAAATTTTCGAGTAATCGGAGTTCCAGAACAGGGAGAGAAAACAGAAAACACAGAGAGAATCATTGAAAAAATGCTGACAGAAAACTTTCCCAATATCATGAAAGATGAAAAGCTGGCCTTCCAAGAAGCTCAACCAACCCCATATAGAATAGACCCCAAAAGAAAATCACCAAGGCATATCATAATCACACTTACAAAATGAAATACAAAGAATCCTGAGATCAGCTCGTGAAAAACAAGTCACATACAGAGGAAAAACAATAAGACTAAGCTCAGATTATTCAGCAGAAACCATGCAGGCAAGAAAGCAATGGGATGACTTATATAAAATCTTGAAAAAAAAATTGTCAGCCAAGAATAATATATCCTGCAAAATTCCCTTTAAAATATGATGGTGAAATTAGGACATTTCCAGATAAACTGAAATTAAGGGAATAAGTAAAAACCAAAGGGTGTTCTTGAACTGAGAACAAACAACTTCAGCTCACAGGATGAATCTAGGATGCAGGATCATAACAGCCAGATACCAATCTAGGAAATGAACTCCCAAGGACTATCAAAAACCAAAAGAAATACAACAGGGAATCAGAGAAGTTAATCAATCTGTAAATGACAACAACATCTGAACAATAAAAGAGGGAATAAACGGTGTAGGTATAGAACCTTCTAATGGAGAGGAAGGCAAGGCAATACCAAGTAATAACAGACTGCTTCAAACTTAGAAAGATAAGGGTAAATTTCACAGTAACTGCAAAGAAAGTTAACAAACATAACCATAAAAATAAAGAGGAAAAACATAAAGTCTCAGCAAAAACAAAACCTACAAAAACAAAAGAAATAAAAAAAAAAATCCAAAAACAAAAGTAATTCAGAACAGGAGAGTAAGAAAAACAAAGAAAAAGTCAGCACCACAAAAAAAAAGCACTACAAAATGACAGCAACATACTCACATCTATCAGTAATTACACTGAATGCAAATGGACTCAATGCACCCGTAAAGAGACAGAGAGTGACAGAATGGATAAGAAAACAGAATCCATCAATAAGCTGTCTACAAGAGACACACCTTAGAAACAAAGA
>NW_004443969.1:1528532-1531532 GCF_000243295.1 Trichechus manatus latirostris
GGGTATCTATGCAAAACCCACGGCCAACATCATTCTTAATGGAGAGAGGCGGAAAACATTTCCCTTGAGAACAAGAAGAAGACAAGGATGCCCTTTATCACCACTCCTATTTAACATTGTGCTGGAAGATCTAGCTAGAGCAATAAGGCAAGAAAATAAAAAATAAAGGGCATCCAAATTAGTAAAGAACAAGTTAAACTGTCCCTGTTTGCGGATGATATGATACTATACATAAAAAACCCTAAAGACTCCATGAGAAATCTACTGGAACTAATAGAAAGATTCGGCAGAGTAGCAGGATACAAGACAAACACACAAAAATCTGTTGGATTCCTATATGCCTACACAGAGAACAATGAAATGGAAATCAGGAAAACAATACCATTTATAATAGCTCCTAAAAAAATTAAATATTTAGGAATAAATCTAACCAGGAATGTAAAAACCTATACAAAGAAAACTACAAAACACTACTGCAAGAAACCCAAAGAGATCTACACAAATGGAAAAGCGTACCATGCTCATGGATAGGTAGACTCAACATTGTGAAAATGACAATTCTACCCAAAGCAATTCAAAAATACAATGCAATCCCGATCCAAATACCAACAACATTCTTCAAAGAGATGGAAAAACAAATCATTAACTTTATATGGAAAGGGAAGAAGCCCGAAATAAGTATAGCACTACTGAAGAAGAAGGAGAAAGTTGGAGGACTCACACTACCTGACATTAGAAAATCCTATACAGCTGCAGTAGTCAAAACAGCCTGGTACTGATACAACAACAGACACTTTGACCAATGGAACAGAATTGAGAAACCAGATATAAATCCATCCACGTACGGTCACCTGATCTTTAACAAGGGCCCAAATTCCATCCAACGGGGGAAAAGGCAGTCTTTTTAACTAATGCTGCTGGCTAAACTGGATATCCATCTGCAAAAAAATGAATCAGGGCCCATACCTCACGCCATATACAAAAAATAATTCAAAATGGATCAAAGACCTAAATATAAGGCCAAAAACTATAAAGTTAATAGAAGAAAAAATATGACCAACACTACAGGCCCTAATACACGGCATAAACAGGATAGAAAACATAACCAACAATATACAAACCCCAGAAGATAAGCTAGCTAACTGGGATCTTCTAAAAATAACAACCTTCAGACTGGGAAAAAATTTTTGGACAGTATAAGTCAGACAAAGGTCTAATCTCCATAATATGCAAGAAAATCCAACACCTCTGCAACAAAAAGACATATAATCCTATTAAAACATTTGCAAAGGAAATGAACAGATACTTCACCAAAGAAGACATTCAAGTGGCCAACAGACACATGAGGAAATGCTTGTGATCAGTAGCCATTAGAGAAATGCAAATTAAAACCACAATGAGATATCATCTCACCCCGGCATTACTGGCATGAATTAAAACCACTGGAAATAACAAATGTTGGAGGGGCTGCAGGGAGATCGGAAGTCTTATGCACTGCTGGTAGGAATGCAAAATGATACAACCATTTTGGAAAATGATATGGCACTTCGTTAGAAAGCTAGAAATAGAAATACCATAAGATCCAGCAATCCCACTCCTAGGAATATATCCTAGAGAAAGAAGAGTCGTAACTTGAACAGACATATGCACACCTAGTTCATGGCAGCATTTTTCACAATAGCAAAAAGATGGAAACAACCTAGACGCCCATTAACAGATGAATGACTAAACAAACTATGGTACGTACACACAATGGAGTACTATGCAACGAGAAAGAACAATGATGTATCTATGAAGCATCTCATAACATGGATGAAACTGGAGGACATTATGCTGAGTGAAATAAGTCAGTCACAAAAGGACAAATATAGTATGAGAGCTCTATTGTAAAAACCCATGAAAAAGTTTACACACAAAAAGTAACAATCTTTGTTGGTTACTAGGGATGGGAAGGGTGGGGGGAAAGTACTAAATAGACAACAGTTAAGTGGTATCTTGGATGAAGGGTGAGACAGTACACATTATTGGGGAAACCAGCACAACTTGTACAAAGAAAGTCATGGAAGCTCCATAGACAAATCCAAGCTCCCTGAGGGACTGAATTGTTCGTTGGAGGGCTGTGGGGACCATGGTCTCAGGGAACATCTAGCTCAATTGGTATAACACAGTTTATAAAGACAATGTTCTATATTCTACCTTGGTGAGCAGTGTCTGGGATCTTAAAACCCTGTAAGCAGCCATCTAAGATACCGCACTGGTCTCATCCCTTTGGGAGCAAGAGAGAATTAAGAGAAGAAGATAGAAGGAAAAGATTAGTTCAAAGGACTAATGGACCACAGCTACCAAGGCCTCCACCAGAATGTGTCTAGTACAGCTAGATGGTGCCTGGTTACTATCACTCACTGCTCTGACCAGGATCACAACAGAGGGTTCTGGACAGAGCTGGAGAAGGATGTAGAACAAAATTCTAACACACAATAGAGGACCAGATTTACTGGCCTAAAGTAGACTGGAGAAACCTCAAGAGTATGGCCCCCAGACACCCTTTTAGCTCAGAGGTGAAGTCACTTCCGAGGTTCACGGTTCAGCTGGGGAGTGGACAGCCCCATAAAACCAAACAGGACTAATGAGGCACAGCAGTCCAGGGACAAGGGCTAGAAGGCAGAAGGGGACAGAAAAGCTGGTGATAGGAAACCCAAGGTTGAGTAAGGACAGTGTTGATGTGTTGTGAGCTTGTTAACCATTGTCATAGGGCAACATGTGTACTACCTGTTTAATGAGAAACTATTTTGTTCTGTAACCCTTCATCTAAAGTGAGAATAGCAGCACAGTTAGAAGAGTGTAGTCAATGTCACTGAACTGTGGAGGTAGAAATTTTTGAAATGGTGTATCTTTTTCTATGTATATTTTCACCAAAAAAAAAAAAAGAAAGGTCAAGAAGGGAGAGGATTGACATGTCGTGAGGTTGTTAACCAATGTCATAAAACAATATGTGTACTA
>NW_004443969.1:1531733-1541737 GCF_000243295.1 Trichechus manatus latirostris
AAAAAAAAAAAAAAGAAACCAAAAAGAGTGGGGCCTCTAAAATGAAGGCCTGCAACATGGACTCCCTTGGGCGGTACTCGGTGAAAAATCCATAGATTGCTGTCCTTCACTCTGACAAAATATTGAAAGTTCATTTTTTTAACAGTTTCTCTGGATTTGGGCACACCAGGAAAAATTTACTGAGGTAATATAATCCTGAAAGAAAGATAGCTATCATGTAAATATTTAAATCTACAAACCTCTTTATTTATGCTCTTCCAAGGATGCTAGAAGATGTTGAAGGAATCTTTTCTGCAGAATCCTGGTTAAACAAAGAGGACAATCTAAAGACACAGACATCAGGATTTTCCCCATGAAAATGGCTTGACCTAGATGCCACCAGAATAAAACACTATGGTCAACAAGTCTAATCCAAGACTCAGAACTTCTAATTAGTTGTTATACCCACTCTTAAATATGAACAGTCAACCGAGTATCATTATAAGTCAGAGAAAAGCCCTAAAATAAATGGAAAGGCAGAAGAAAAAAAAAAAAAAACAAAGGAAAGGAAAGAGACAAAACAGGGTGAACAGTAGTCAAATGTGGAGGAAACAAAAGAGATGTTGAAGAAATGAGAAAACAAAAATATACAAAAAAACCTAAAATATTTTTAGAAAAATAAGAGAAATTATTCTATTCATAAAACAAGATCAGGAAGCTATATATTTTATTCTAGATGTGGGAAATTTTAAATATCAAAGCAGAAATAAAAATTACAATAGAAAAGCTGAGCAAATCTCCCAGCAAATAGAGTAAAAGGACAAAAGCAGAGAAAATAAAAGAAAATGAGAGATAGATTCTAGGAGATTTGAAAACAAAATAATAAGACCTCTAGAAAGTTGGTAAAAAATTGGAGGGAAACCAATCATCAACAAAATAATAGAAGGCAAGTTCTTAAAATTGAAGGACATGAAAAGGAAATGAGGAGGTTAATTTTTGAACACTGTTAAAATAATCATATGAATGTAAACACTGAATAGTACTCTAGCAAAACTGCCATATAACTTCATGAAGAGGATGATACACTTGTAACGATATGCAAATCTGAAGGATTTTGTATGGTGATAGAGTTTTAAATCATAGATAATGCCTGAAATAGGGCAAAAATCCCATAGTAGTAATTTAAGCATGTCATTTGTAGAAATGGAGGTACTACTTGAAATAAGAGTAAAACGATGAAACCAGCTACTTTTAGATGGGGAAAATTAGGGAAGAAAAAATGGAGAGAACACCTTTTTTTTTTTTTTCTGTTACAAGTTACACTATTTAACTCTAAACTGTTTGCCATGTGTAATTTTATTTAAAAAATAATCTATTCTCAAGTCTTATCAAGAAGCAAAATAAAGCTTACTGGTGTGAATTGACTGAATCTATTTTTTTCTCAATTAATCCATTTTTAAAAGATAAGTGGTGGTTGCTACCTAGCCACCTGCTACAAGAGTCCAAGAATAAGTGGTGTCCCCCAGTCCTTACATCCAACAGAGTAGGGTGTTCATAGTCCAGCTACAAAACTCACCTACCTACTTGCTCTAGGAAACATGGACACACTTTCCTTTCAGACACTCATGGGCAGCCATCAGCCCCCTGCTTGCTCAGTGCATGACCCCCTACTGCAGCCAGATACCTGTGCCTACACCAATCACCCATGCTTCTCTAAGACTGTACGAGAGCATGCGCCACAAACTTGGTGACCGACTGCCTGGACACCTGAGCTGAATCCATACAGGAAAATTTAAGAGACTCCTGGGCACACATACTTAGTTACAGACCTAACTACCAGGTGACAGGAAGTTAGAGCTTCAAAGCCTCCAATAATCAAACTAGCACACACCAGCAGCCAATTTGGGCATATTAAAACAAAACAAAACAAGAAGCTAGGATGCACAAAACAAATATAAAATGAAATTATAATAACTTATTGCTGGGTTGGAGACAATAGTCAATACAAAATCACATAAAGAGGCAGTTCATGATGGCTTCAGCAAGGGCCCAAAATAAAGAATCAATAAATTATCTGGAGGAAGAGAATTTCTTGGAGTTACCAGAGGCAGAATACAAAAGATTAATATACAGAACTCTTCTAGGAATTAGAAAGAAATTCTACAAAACACAGAGGCAGCCAGAGAACCTACAGACAACGCAGCAGCAGAACTTAAAAAAGGTATTCAAGACTTTAATGGCAAATTTAATAGGATACAAGAATCCATAGAGAGACAGCAATCAGAAATCAGGAAGATTAACAATAAAATTTCAGAATTTGACAACTCAATAGAAACAGGAGCAGAACTGAGGCAATAGAAGTCAGAATTAGTGACACTTCAGATAAAACACTTGACACCAACTTGTCTGAGGAAAAATAAGATGAAAGAATTAAAAAAGAAGGAAAAAAATCTAAGAGTTATGGAGGACTCTATCAAGAGAAATAACCTAAGTGATTGGAATACCAGAAGAGGGGGGGATAACAGAAAAAACAGAGAAAATTGTTTAAGATTTGTTGACAGAAAATGTCCCTGATACCAGGAAAGATGAGAAGATATCTATCCAAGGTGCTCATCAAACCCCACATAAGGTAGATCCCAAAAGAAAGTCACCAAGACATATTACAATCAAATGTGCCAAAACCAAAGATAAAGAGAGAATTTTAAGAGTGGCTAGGGATAAAAGAAAAGTCATCTACAAAGGGGAGTCAATTAGAATAAGACTGGACTACTCAGCAGAAACCATGCAGGCAAGAAGGCAATGGGATGACATATATAAAGCCTTGAAGGAAAAAATTTGCCAGCCAAGAATTATATATCCAGCAAAACTGTCTCTCAAATATGATGGTGAAATTAGCACATTTCCAGATAAACAGAAGTTTAGGGAATTTGCAAAAACCAAACCAAAATTACAAAAAATATTAAAAGGAGTCCTCCAGTTAGAAAATCGATAACACCAGATAATAACGCAAGACTAGAACACAGGACACAGCAACCAGATATTGACTCGGATAGGGAAGTCACAAAAATACATTAAACCTAAAACAATGAAAATATGGAAACAGAGATATCAATATCTAAAAATTGACATTAAAACAAAAAAGAGGGACTTAAAAATGTACACATGGGTTTCTCATAATGGAGGGGAAGTCAAGACAATGTAAAGAAATAAAAGACTGGTATAAACTTAGAAAAACAGGGGTAAATATTAAGGTAAGCACAAAGGGAAACTAACAATTCTACAAATCAAAATAAAAAACTAGAAAAATATAAAGACTCAGCAAACACAAAATCAACAACAATGAAAAAGATGAAAAGAAAATACATACAGAAAAACAACTCAGCTCAGAAAATAGAGTGGAACAAAAAAATTGTGAACAACACACAAAAAAAGACATCAAAATGACAGCACTAAACTCATACCTATCAATAATTACTCTGACTGTAAACGGACTAAATGCACCAATTAAGAGACAGAGAGTGGCAGATTGGATAAAAAAACACCATCCGTCTATATGCTGCCTACAAGAGACACACCTTTGACTTAAAGACACAAACAAGCTAAAATTCAAAGGATGGAAAAAAGTATATCAAGCAAACAACACTCAAAAAAGAGCAGGAGTGGCAATATTAATCTCTGACAAAATAGACTTTAAAGTAAACTCCATCACAAAGGATAAAGAAGGACACTGTATAATGATTAAAGGGTCAATAAACCAGCAGGACATAACTATAATAAATATTTATGCACCCAAAGATGGGGCTTCAAAATACATAAACTCTAGCAGCTCTGAAAAGAGAGATAGACAGCTCTACCATAGTAGTATGAGACTTCAACACACCACTTTTGGTGAAGGACTGAACATCTAGAAAGAAGCTCAAAAAAGACACAGAAGAGCTAAATTCTACAATTAACCAACTTGATCTCATAGACATATACCAACCACTGCACCCGACTGCAGCCAAGTATACTTTCTTTTCCAAACCACGTGGAACATTCTACAGAATAGACCACATATTAGGCCATAAAGCAAACCTTAATAAAGTCCAAAACATCGAAATGTTACAAAGCATCTTTTCTGACCTTAAAGTCATAAAAGTAGAAATCAACAACACAAAAAGCAAGGAAAAAAATCCAACACATGGAAACTGAACAACACCTTGCTTAAAAACTACTGGGTTATAGAAGAAATTAAGGATGGAATACAGGTATTCATAGAATGAAAAGATAATGAAAACACATCCTACCAGAACCTTTGAGACACAGCAAAAGCAATGCTCAGAGGTCAGCATAGAGCAATAAATGCACACATCCAAAAAGAAGAAAGGGCCAAAATCAAAACATTAACCCTACAACTGGAATAAATAGAAAGACAGCAGCAAAAGAAGCCCTCGGTTGCCAGAAGAAAGGAAATAATAAGAATTAGAGCAGAATTAAATGAAATAGAAAATAGACAACAAATTAAGAGTTAACAACACCAAAAGCTGGTTCTTTGAAAATATCAACAAAATTGATACATCATTGGCCAAACTGAAAAAAGAAAAACAGGAGAGGATGCAGATAACCTGTATAAGAAATGAGATGGGTGATATTACAACAGACCCAACTGAAATTAAAAGAATCATAACAGAATACTATGAAAAATTGTACTCTAACAAATTTGAAAACCTAGACGAAATGGATGCACTACCTACCTAAACTAACACAAACAGAGGTAGAACAACTAAATAAACCCATAAAAAAGAAGAGATTGAAAGGGTCATTAAAAAACTGCCAACAACAACAAAAAAAGCCCTGGCCTAGATGGCTTCACTGGAGAATTCTACAAAACTTCCAGAGAAGAGATAACACCACTTCTACTAAAGGTATTTCAGAGCATAGAAAAGGATGGAATACTCCCAAACTCATTCTATGAAGCTAGCATAACCCTGATACCAAAACCAGATAAAGACATCACAAAAAAAGAAAATTGCAGACCAATATCCATCATGAACATTGACACAAAAATCCTCAACAAAATTGTAGCCAATAGAATTCAGCAACATATCAAAAAAAATAATTCACCATGATCAAGTGGGATTTATACTAGGTATGCAGGGATTGTTCAACATCAGAAAAACAATCAATGTAACTCATCACATAAACAAAACAAAAGACAAGAACCACATGATCTTATCAATCGATGCAGAAAAGGCATTTGACAAAGTCCAACACCGATTCATAATAAAAACTCTCAACAAAATAGGAATACAAGAGAAATTCCTCAGTATAATTAAGGGCATTTATACAAAGCCAATAGCCAACATCATCCTAAATGGAGAGACTTTGAAAGCATTCCCCTTGAGATCAGGAACCAGACAAGGATGCCCTCTATCACCACTCTTATTCAACATTGTGCTGGAGGTCCTAGCCAGAGTAATTAGGCTAGAAAAAGAAATAAAAGACATCCAGATTGGTAGGGAAGAAATCAAAAGTATCTCCTTTTGCAGCTGATATGATCTTATACACAGAAAACCCCAGAGAATCCACAAGAAAACTACTGGAACTGATAGAAGATTTCAGCAAAGTTTCAGGATACAAGATAAACATACAAAAATCAGTTGGATTCCTTTACACCAACAAAGAGAACCTTGAAGAAAAAATCACCAAATCAATACTATTTACAATAGCCCCCAAGAAGATAAAATATTTAGGAATAAATCTAACCCGAGACGTAAAAGATCTATACAATGAAAACTACAAGACACTACTGCAAGAAACCAAGGGAGACCTGCACAAGTGAAAAAACATACTTTGCTCATGGATAGGTAGACTCAATATAGTGAAAATGTCAATTCTACCCAAAGCAATCTACAGATACAATGCAATCCCGATCCAAATTCCACTGGCATTTTTTAGTGGGATGGAGAAACAAATCACCACCTTCATATGGAAAGAGAAGAGGCCCCAAATAAATAAAACATTACTCAAGAAGAAGAACAAAGTGGGAGTCCTCACACTACTTGATTTTATAACCTATTTTACTGCCAAGGTAGTCAAAACAGCCTGGTTTTGGTACAACAACAGATACATAGACCAATAGAATAGAATTCAGAATCCAGACATAAATTCATCCACCTATGAGCAGCTGATATTTGACAAAAGCCCAAAGCCCATTAATTGGGGAAAAGGCAGTCTCTTTAACAAATGGTGTTGGCATAACTGGATATCCATCTGCAAAAAACAGAAACAAGACCATACTTCACATGACACACAAAAACTAACTCAAATGGATCAAAGACTTAAATATAAAATCAAAAATGATAAAAATCATGGAAGATTACATGACATAAACATAATATGAACCATAAATAACAGTGTACAAACACCACAAGAGAGACTAGATAAATGGGAGCTCCTAAAAATCAAATACTTATGCTCATCCAAAGTCTTCACCAAAAGAGTAAAAAGCAACCTACAGACTGGGAAAAAAATTTTGTCTACGACAACCTGATCAGCATCTAATCTATAAAATCTACAAGATACTGCAAAACCTCAGCAACAAAAAGACAAATAACCTAGTTAAAAAATGGGCAAAGGATATGAACAGGCACTTTGCCAAAGAAGATATTCAGGCAGCTAACAGACACATGAAAAAATGCTCACGATCATTAGCCATTACAGAAATGCAGATCAAAACTACAATGAAATATCATCTCACCCAAACAAGGCTAGCACTAATCCAAAAAACACAAAATAATAAATGCTGGAGAGGTTGTGGAGAGACTGGAACACTTATACTCTGTTGGTGGGAATGTAAAATGGCACAACCTCTTTGGAAATCGATTTGGCGCTTCCTTAAAAAGCTAGAAATAGAAGTAGCTTACGGTCCAGCTATCCTGCTTCTTGGAATATATCCTAGAGAAATTAGAGACATCACACGAATAGATATATGCACACCCATGTTCATTGCAGCACTTTTTACAGGAGCAAAAAGATGGAAACCTAGATGCCCATCAGTAGACGAATGGATAAACAAATTGTGGTATATCCACACAATGGAATACTACGCAACAGTAAAGAACAACAATGAAGCTGTGAAACGTAACATGAAGTTGGAACTCATTATGCTGAGTGGATTAAGTCAGTCACAGAGGTACAAATGTTGTATAAGACCACTATTATAAGAACTCAAGAAAAGGTTTGAACACAGAAGAAAACATTCTTTGATGGTTACAAGGGTGGAGAAGGAGGGAGAGGGAGGGAGAGAGTTATTCACTAACTAGATAGTAGGTAAGAATTATCTTCGGTGAAGGGAAGGACAGCACACACTACAGGCAAAGTCAGCACAACTGGACTAAACCAAAGTTAAGAAGTTTCCTGAATACAATCAAACACTTCTAAGAGATAGAGTAACAGGGGTAGAGATTTGGGGACCATGGTTCCAGGGGACATCTAGGTCAATTGACATAACAAAGCTTGTTAAAAAAATGTTCTGCATCCTACTTTGGTGAGTGGCGTCTGGGGTCTTAAAAGTTTGCAAGTGGCCATCTAAGGTACATCAATTGGTCACAACCACCTGGAGTAAAGGAGAATGAAGAACACCAAAGACACAAGGAAAGTATTAGCCCAAAAAACAGAAAGGGCCACATAAATGAGAGACTTCATCAGCCTGAGACCAGAAGAACTAGATGGTCCTTGGCTACCACCAATGACTGCCCTGACAGGGAACACAACAGAGAGTCCCTGATGGAGCAGGAGAAAGGTGGAGTGCAGAACTCAAATTCTAGTAAGAAGACCAGACTTAATGGTCTGACTGAGACTGGAGGAACCCTGGAAAGCACAGCCCCTGGATTCTCTACCAGCCCAGAACTAAAACAATTTCCTAGGCCAACTCTTCAGACAGGGATTGGACTGGACTGTGGGACGTAAAGTGATACTTGTGAGGAGTTGCCTCTTAGCTCAAGTAGATATAAGAGACTAAACAGGTAACTTCTGTCCGGAGGTGAGATGGGAAGGCAGAGAAGGTTAGCAGCTAGTTGAATGGACATGGGGTATCTGGGGTGGAAAGGAGAGTGTGCTGTAGCAGTATGGGGAGAGCATTTAGGGTCACATAACAATGTATGTGTAAACTTTTGTATGGGAGACTAACTTGAAATATAAACATCATTTAAATTACAACAATAAAAAATAAGAAAAAAATAAATGGTGGTATGAATGCTTTTATTTCAGTAATACATCAATCTCACTTGCATATTCTCTTAGAAACTAGAATTTTATTGGCTTTGATTAGAAAACTTGAAATCATTTAGAGTGGCTAAGAGCTGTTCCACAATTTCCTAACATATTTTGGACTTCAATTCCCCTATGCCAATATTAGTTCCAGACATTCTGTTCTTAATACCGTTGTTCTTAATAGAGATTCAGAAGTCAGGTTTGAATTGAGGAGATCCGATTTTCTTACTGTTATTTATTAACATCTGTAGAGGGCTTACCTATTTCTTCTTCTTTCTCTGAAAGTAATCAGCAAACTACATTGTTGCCTTTACAAGTTTGAAACCCTCATTGACAACATTTTTAAACTCTTTCATTCGTATTTGGTTGCATCCCTTATCTTCCTTCTATTAAAACATCCTTTTTATATTCAATATACAATCCTATCAGATAATTCTGTATAGCCACACTGACAGTTTTTTCCCTTGATGTCTTCATATGCAATTGTGCCTTTCAAAGCTATTTTTTGATTGTTTTTGTATTCTTATTATTGAAAGTAACTTAGATACTTCATTAAGAAAATTGTGTTTCACTTACCTCCTTTTGTAGCAGTGGCTCTACATTTTATTTCTAGTAATTTTGTCATAATATAATTTTTGATAACTTCCTATTGTTTTGGAGCCTTCTTTCCTTTGAAAGTTTCCCTGGGTGATGCAAATGGTTAAGCATGAGGCTTCTAACCAAAAGGTTGGTGGTTCAAACCTACCTAGAAGTGCCTTGGAAGAAAGGCCTGGTGATCTTCTTCTGTAAGGTTATGGCCATGAAAATCTTATGGAGCAGTTCTACTCGGCAACACATGGGCTCGCCATGAGTTGCAGTTAATGGCAATGAGTTTGGTTTGGTTCCTTTTAAGTCAGTAGCCATTAAAAAAAAATTAGTGGTGATTAAGGATATTTTAAGTACAGAAGAGACAGAATTATAGAATGTATCAATTCACTCTTAAATCACATCTTTAGCCCTGTAGCTCTCAACATCGCTGTGCATTAGAATCACTCTGAAGCTTTTAAAATGCCAGTGTCCTGAGTCTCAGACCAACTCTATAACAGTATCTGGGGTGGGTCTCCAGACATCAGTATAGAAGCATTCAGAATCACATGGGGGAAACTTTTAAAAATACTAATGCCTAGGTCTGACCTAGGACAAAATTGGATTGGTGTGAGGCATGGGTATTATCAGGTTGGGAGCTGAATGTTAATCGGTGTCAGAAGAATCAAAGGCGGGAGATGGCCCATGGTTAAATAGAAATGGGAAGCAGATTTATTTAGGAGATGATTTCTCAGAGACATTAAATCAAAATGCGCTTTGTAAATCCCAAACTCACTTAACTACAAAGTTATTTTCACACAAACTATACTGTAGTACGGAGCTCTGGTGGCTCAGTGGTTAAGAGATCAGCTGCTAACGAGAAGTTCATCAGTTCCAATTCACCAACTGCTCCTTGGAAACCCTATCGGGCAATTCTACTCTGTCCCGTAGGGTTGCTATGAGTCATAATCGACTCGAAGGCAACGAGTTTGCTTATTTGTTTTGGTATACTGTAGAACAGTTTTATATCTATTTCACACTTAGGGACATACTGACATTGAAAAATACACAGCACATTATAAACAGCTGACACCTGGGTTTTGCCTCTACTAAGGTTTACATAACTGACTAGCACTTAGATGATGTTGGATTCTGTCTTATATTTATCAATTATTTTCGTTTTGTGTATTGTGATGGTTAAGATTGTG
>NW_004443969.1:1544711-1561355 GCF_000243295.1 Trichechus manatus latirostris
CTTGGAGAGTGACAGTAGATTATCAAAAACTTAACCAGGTGGTGACTCCAATTGCAGCTGCTGTTCCAGATGTAATTTCACTGCTTGAGAAAAGTAATACATCTCCTGGTACCTGGTATGCAGCTATTGATCTGGCTAATGCCCTTTTCTCCATACCTGTTTCAAAGGACCACCAGAAGTTTGCCTTCAGCTGGCAAGGCCAACAATACACCTTCACTTGCTTACCTCAGGGCTACATTAACTCTCCAGCCTTATGTCATAATTTAGTCCACAGGGACCTTGATTGCCTTTCTCTTCCACAAGACATCACACTGGTCCGTTACATTGATGACATTATGCTGATTGGACCTAGTAAGGAAGAAGTATAGATGACTCTGGACTTATTGGTAAAACTTTTGCATGCTAGAGGGTGAGAGATTAATCCCAAAAAAATTCAGGCACCTTCCACTTCAGTGAAATTTCTAGGGGTCTAGTGTTGTGGGGCATGTTGAGATATTCCTTCTAAAGTGAAGGATAAGTTATTGCATCTTTCTGCCCCACAACTAAAAAGGAGACACAATGCCTAGTGGGCCTCTTTAGATTTTAGAGGCAACATATTCCTCATTTGGGTGTGCTACTCCGGCCTATTTATCAAGTGACTCGAGAAGCTGCTAGTTTTGAGTGGGGACCAGAACAAGAGAAGGCTCTGCAACAGGTTCAGGCTGCCGTGCAAGCCACTCTGTCACTTGGACCATATGATCCAGCTGATCCAATGGTGCTTGAAGTGTCAGTGGCAGATAGAGATGCTGTTTGGAGTCTTTGGCAGGCCCCTATTTGTGAATCACAGCTCAGAACCTTAGGATTTTGGAGCAAAGCTCTGCCATCCTCTGCAGATAACTACTCTCCTTTTGAGAAACAACTTTTGGCTTGTTACTGGGCCTTAGTAGAGATTGAACGCTTAACCATGGGACACCAAGTCACCATAAGGCCTGAGCTACCCATCATGAACTGGGTGTTGTCTGACCCACAGAACCGTAAAGCAGCACTCCATCATTAAGTGGAGGTGGTATATTTGAGATCAGGCCCGAGCAGGACCCAAAGGCACAAGTAAGTTGCATGAGGATGTGGCCCAAATGCCCATGGTCTCCACTCCTGTCACATTACCTTCCATCTCCCAGTCTGCACCTATGGCCTCATGGGGAGTTCCTTATGATCAGTTGACAGATGGTTCTGTGCGATATGCAGGCGCCACTCGAAAGTCAACTGCAGCAGCACTACAGCCCCTTTCTGGGACCTCCCTGAAGGACAGTTGTGAAGGTAAATCCTCTCAATAGGCAGAACTTCGAGCAGTGCACCTGGTTGTTCACTTTGCTTGGAAGGAGAAATGGCCAGATGTGCAATTATATACTGATTCATGCGCTGTGGCCAATGGTTTGGCTGGAAGGTCAGGGACTTGGAAGGAACATGACTGGAAAATTGGAGACAAGGATTTATGGGGAAGAGGTATGTGGATAGACCTCTCCGAATGGGCTAAAGAAGTGAAGATATTTGTGTCTCAGGTGAATGCTCACCAAAGGGTGACCTCAGCAGAGGATGAGTTTAACAATTAAGTGGATAGAATGACGCATTCTGTGGGAACCATTCATCCTCTTTCCCCAACTACTCCCACCATTGCTCAATGGGCTCATGAACAAAGTGGACATGGTGGCAGGGATGGAGATTAAGCATGGGCCCAGCGGCATGGACTTCCACTCACTATGGCTGACATGGCCACAGCCTCTGCTGAGTGCCTAATCTGCCAGCAGCAGAGACCAACAATGAGTCCCTGATATGGCACTATACCTCGAGGTGATCAGCCAGCAACCTGGTGGCAAGTTAATTATATTGGACCACTTCCATCATGGAAAGGGCAGCCTTTTGTACTTACTGGAATAGACACTCTGGATATGGATTTGCCTTCCCTGCATGCAATGCTTCTGCCAAAACTACCATCCGTGGACTTACAGAATGTCTTATCCACTGCACCGTCATGGTATCCCACACAGCATTGCCTCAGATCAAGGGACTCACTTCACAG
Organism: Trichechus manatus latirostris; assembly: GCF_000243295.1. Taxonomy (NCBI): domain Eukaryota; kingdom Metazoa; phylum Chordata; class Mammalia; order Sirenia; family Trichechidae; genus Trichechus; species Trichechus manatus. The sequence goes on from NW_004443969.1 coordinate 1,546,768, forward strand.
TTAATGAAGTGGGTCAGTGGGCCCATGCTCATGGAATTCACTGGTCTTACCATGTTCCCCATCATCCTGAAGCAGCTGGCTTGATAGAACGATGGAATGGCCTTCTAAAAACATAATTGCGGTGCCAGCAAGGTGGCAATACCTTGCAGGGTTGGGGCAGTGTTCTCCAGGAGGCTGTATATGCTTTAAACCAGTGTCCAATATATGGTGCTGTTTCTCCTATAGCCAGGATTCATGGGTCCAGGAATCAAGGGGGTGGAAATGGGAGTGGCACCACTCACTATTACCCCTAGTGACCCATTTGCAAGATTTTTGCTTCCTGTCCCCTCGACCTTATGCTCTGCAGGCCTAGAGGTCTTAATTCCAAAGGGAGGAATGCTCCCACCTGGAGACACATCACTGATTCCACTGAAATGGAAGTTAAGAATGCTACCTGGCCACTTTGGGCTCCTTATGCCTCTGGCTCAACAGGCAAAGAAGGGAGTTACCATACTGACTGGTGTGATTGATCCTGATTACCAAGAGGAAATCAGATTGATATTACATAATGGAGGTAAAGAAGAGTATGTCTGGAATGCAGGAGGTTCCTTGGGGCATCTCTTAGTACTTCCATGCCCTGTGATTAAAGTCAATGGAAAACTACAGCAACCTACTTCTGACATGACTACTAATGACACAGACCTTCAGGAATGAAGGTTTGGGTCACCCCACCAGGCAAAGAACCACGACCAGCCAAAGTGCTTGCTGAGGGCAAAGGAAATACAGAATGGGTGGTGGAAGAAGGTAGTTCTAAATACCAGTTTCGGCCACGTGACCAGTTGTAGAAACGGGGACTGTACTTGTTATGAGTATTTGTACTTTGTATGTGTGCATTAAATATTTTTGTTTCCTTCACTTATAAAATATAAGCTGTAAATGGGGCTAGTGCAGTTTTGATTGTACTCATGTTAGTTGTATCATGTTAGGTGTAAGTATGACTTTCTCATTGTCTTTATTCAGAGATTATGTATGGTTTAAGGAGGTGTGTACATGTGCCAAGTTGACAAGGGGTGGACTGTGATGGTTAAGACTGTGTGTCGACTTGGCTAGGCCATGATTCTCCGTGTTTTAATGTAATCACTCCCACGACTGAATATACAGTGAGCAGCCAATCAGATGAAAGGGAGTCTCCTTGGGGGTGTGGCCTGCATGTGTATATAAGCAGAAGTTCTGGCTTTTTGCTCTCTCTGGATCCTGCCGCTTCCTGTTCTCTCATCTCCTGTTCTTCAGACTTGAGCTGTCAGCTTATCTGCTGAACCTGGGATTCATTGATCTGCACAGCCTGTGAGTGGGAGTCCTGCTCTCTGACCTTCTGATCTTGGGCTTGCCAGCTTCTGCAGCTGTGTGACTTGGGAGAGGCCTCTACCCTAATCCATGGACTTGGGACATTCTAGCCTCTACAATCACGTGAGGTTTTTCCTTGATATAATCTTTCTCTCTATATATATATTTATACACTTTACTGGTTTTGCTTCTCTAGAGAACCCAGCCTAAGACATGTATTAATGGCTTATCTACTCTTGTACTAGAGTACAAATGTCTTGATATCAAGCAACACTTCTTGCCCAGAGCATTAATTCAATGAATGTATATTGATGAGCTAAAGTGCAATCATCTATCTTTTTTATTAAGCTTATGGTTGAAATATCTGCAGCCTTAATCACTAAATGTCCCTAAGTCCTGCAACATGCAGAGGTGACCGCCAGTCTATATGTATAAAAGAAACAGAAAGGAAGATGAGAATCAGAGTCAATATTAATAAATTTACCTCTCTTGCTTACACGGTTCATGTGGAATCAAGAATGAGAACAATCCAGGTGTCCAAACTATCAATCACATTTAGAACTCAATATTTAAGTCATATGTATAAATTTAACCATAAAGTATTTCTGGAGTTGAAAACGACTTACCAGTGTTCATCTTTTCTGCCTCACTCTGCATCAGGTCTCCTTAATCTAGACTCTCTCTAAGGACAATATCATAGAGATAAAACTCGGGATGTAAGGAGGATACTTTGTGTTGTGAGAATGGAGGAAGTGGAGACTATAGCATAGATTCCTTAAATAATTTATTTTATCCTTTTTTTTTCAATTTATTTTTTTGTTGTTGAAAATATACACAGCAGAACACACACCAATTTAGCAATTTCTACATGTACAGTTTATTGATATTGATGACATTCTTCAAGTTATGCAACCTCTCACCATTCTTTTTCCAAATTGTTCCCCCTCTTTAACATAAGCTCACTGCCCCCAAAGCTTCCTATCAAATGTTTCAAGTTGATGTTGTCAATTTGATCCCATATAGATAGTTCTTTAAAATAGTACAGTGATCAAGGCAGATATTCTTTACTAATTAAGCTATTGTTTGGCTGTAGAAGGACAGCATACTTGATAAGGTAGAGGGTCAGCGAAAAAGTGGAAGACCCTTGATGAGATGGATTGACACAGTGGCTTCAACAATAAGCTCAAACATAGCAATGACTGTGAGGATGGCTCGGGACTGGGCAATGTTTCATTTTGTTGTACATAGGGTTGCTATGAGTTGGAACTCACTCAATGGCACCTAACAACAACAACATTGTTTGGCTTAAAGAAGAATTCAGGGAATATTTTTGTGTTTAAGGTTTAAAGATTATCACAGGGAAATAATTTCAAGGGTTCACCAAGCCTCAATGGCTCCAGAAAGTCTGAATTCCTTAAGAATTTGAAATTTTGTCTGTATTTTTGCCCCGTTTGATCTGGATTCTTCTATAGAATCTGTAATCAAAACGTTCAATAATGATATGATTTTATCTTTTTAATGTAGAGTTGGATAAATCATAATAACAAACAGCCTGCTGCTCTCTAGTTCTAGGGAAAGAGAGTATAAAACACAAAGTGATAATGAAAAGTATCAAGTCTGATTTTTTTCCCAAGGGGAAGCAGTCCGCTTTCCCAAGACCTTCAGTCTTATTAGAAATTCAGGAGTCGAATTTTAATAATTTACTTGAATGAACTGAAATGTTAGATAGGTAAAAATAAATAGTGTTAAAAATAGTTAAGTTTGTAAGCAGTATATATAATATTTGGTTTATAGTTAGTCTATACCACCCACCCTTACTTAGGTTACTCATTGAGAGGAAGGTATTTAAATTGCAATCTAATCATTCAGACCTATTTCTCTTGAAGAATATCTCTGACAGAAGTAGGTTGTTTCTTTCATGAGTAGTGTTTTCGTGTCAATTTAGATAACCTTTTGCCTACCCTAAATCATGAAGATATGTTCCTCTGTTTGCTTCTAAAATCCTATTTGGTTTACCTTTTACATTTAGAACTGTGCACCAACTCAAATTAGTTTGTATGAATGATTTAATACAGAACAAGACTCATTTTCTTTTTCCCCAATGGTTTTTCAATTGCTCCAGAGTCAGTTCTTGAACAAAAAACAAAAAACAAAAAAAAAAAAAAAACAAAAAACTGATGCTTTTGTTCTAAGTTAAGGGATATTTTATTTGTGGATCTACCTTTGGATCACTACTCTTTTATTGTTTTATCTATCCTTACACAAATAATCACTATCCTAAATACTATAGTCTTATAATGATTATTAAAATCTCTTAGTGTATGTCCTTCAACTTTTTGTTTTCCAGAAGATTATCTTGACTATACCAGGTTATTTACTTTTCCACGTGCATTTTAAGTGATAAACTTAATTTCCACACACAAAAAATCTGACCAGTATTTTGATTGGGATTATGTTGCACCTATAGATTAATCTCAGAGTAATTGATATTTTATCAGTGTTAAATCCTTCAAAGCAAGAACAATTATTATCTCCTAATTTATTTCACTTTGCTTTAATTTCTTTCCAAAATGATTTGTAGCAGTTTAGAGTTCATGCATGTTTTATTAGATTTGTATCTAGATAACTTGGCATTTTCTCTGTATTTTATAAATGTCAGTTTTGTTTTGATTTCACTTTATAAAAGTTTTTTTTTAAATTTTTGCTAGTTTATAGAAATGAAATTGATTTTTGCATATTTATCTTTTTCAAATAATCTTGCTAAATTCACTTGTTAACTTGAATAGCTTTTTTAGTTGCTTTTTGTGTTTCTGTGCACAAAGCATGCTACCTGCAAATAAATATACCTTTACTTTTTTCTTTCTAGTCTTTATGCCTTATATATGTATATATGTATGTATATATATGTAAATATGTGTGTGTATATATATATATATATATATATATAAAAACTCAAACCAAACCCATTGCCGTCAAGTCGATTTTGACTCATAAGAACCCTATAGGACAGAGCAGACTTGCCCTATAGGGTTTCCAAGGAGAGGCTAATGGATTCGAACTACTGTCCTTTTGGTGAGCAGCCCAGCGCTTAACCACTGTTCCACTAGGGCCCGTATATTTTCTTACCTTATTGTCCAGGTAAAGTTTTCAGTATATGGTAGAAAAGAAATGAGCAGAGTGGATATTCTCATTTAGAGAGCTTTCAACATATCAACATTAAGAAGGATGTTAGCTGTAATATTTCTTTTTTTAAGATATTCCTTATCAGATTAAGGAATTGGTGCTTAATTAGTATATGCTCTGCTTCCATGTAGATGAATATGTGGATGTGTGTATTTCTTTTTTTATATTAATATGATGAATTATACTCATTGATATTCAAATGTAAATCCAACCTTGTGTTTTTCTATTTCTGGAATAAATTTGATCAGCTGCATTATCCTTTTTAAATATCACTAGATTCAATTTGTTAATATTTTGTTTTAGGATTATTGCATTTATGTTCATAAAAGATATGGGCTTGTAATTTGTTTTTCTTGTAACATTCTCATCAAAAATTTAATTCTTATCAACCATAAAATGAGTTGAGGACTGTTTTCTTCTCTATTTTCTGAAAAAGTTTGTGAAGATTGGTATTATTTTTAATTTATATGTTGGGAAGAATTCAACTCTGTAGCCATTTATGTTCAGAGTTTTCTTTGTGAAAAGATTTTAAGTTATTGATTGTGATGGTTCGCATTATGTATCAGCTTGGCTAGGCTATAATTAGTGATTTGGCATACACTATGTATTACCTTCCATTTTGTGATGTGATGTGAGTAGCCAATCAGTTGGAAGAGGAGTTTCCTTGAAGGTGTGGACTGCATCTATGATATAAACAAATGTTCTGGCAAAGATTACACTCTTTTCTGATTCTTCAGTCTTCTAGGTGTCTGAGCCCGGTTCCTGGGCTGTAAGCCAGCACGGGCCACCAGCCTGTCGCCTGACCTGCAGATTTTGGATTTGCCAACCTCGCAACCCTGTGAGCCAGTAGAGGCCTTCAGTCTGTCATCATACCTGCAAGTTTTGGATGTGTCAGCCCCTGCAACCACGTGAGCCAGCCAAAGTTGCCAGCCTGTTATCTGACTCACAGATTTGGGACTTGCCAGCCCCTACAATTGCATAAGCCATTTCCTCACAACTGCGTGAGCCATTTCTTTGAAGTAAATCTCTCTCTGTATATCTGTATACATTTCACTGGTTTTACTCCTCTAGAGAACCCAGACTAAGGCATTGATTAGATTTCTTCAACAGATGTATTATTCTAATTTTCCGTTTGTGTTAATTTTGATTAAAAAAATATTTTTGAAAAAAGTGTTCATTTCATCTAGCTTGTCAAATTTGTTGGTGTTAAATTATTTATAACATCATCTTATCTTTAGAGAATCTTTGAGATTTTTAGTGATGTTTTACTGTACATTCCTGATATAGGTAATTTGCGTTCTCTCTCTTTCCTTGATTTAATTTACTAGAGGTATGTTTATTAATCTGATTCTCTCAGTCTCACAAAAGCACACATGTCTGTGCACCTCTCACATTTTCACCATTTTCTTATTTTTAAGATATAGGAACATGTGAACACTAAATTTTTATAATAACTACTTTAGGTTATACTTAGGTTATCCTAAAGTTTTTTTCTACTGCAGGCATGCAAATTTAGAAATATAAAATTTAGACTTAGTTGCACAGGATCAAACATTAACAGTTCTCAAGAAGAGTATTAACATTCCTTTCTAATTTGGAGGTTAAGAACTATAGAGTTAGAGATCCTTCTACTACATGGCCTCTTATGTGTGTAAATAAAGCAAGCATTAGATGAAACTTAAATTAGTAGACTAAAGCTACTTTAACTCATTTCTAAAGTCAGTGCAACTAATTTTTCATTTTTGAGAGGCTGGGGAAGCGGGCAGTAGGTCGATGTTGAAACGTGAAGTAGCAGAGAAAGGAAGATTCACAGCTTTGGAAAAACTCTCAATGTGTTTATAATTCAACAAATTATGTAGTTGAGAAAAATAAAACCTGTATCCTTAATATATGCAAGTTGTACATTTGCTTTCTTATCACTTATTTATTTACACCTTCATTCAGCAAATACATTATATGCCAGGAATGAGGCTAGAGGGGGTTAAAAGATAAACTTTTTTCTCACTTATTGTAATAATTTATGTTAAACCTTTTAAAATTTTGATTTATTATACCTTAATTAATATTTCCATTTGGCAGGTTTGAGGTCTTAAAACCTACAAAATCTTATTAATGAAATATACTCATAACTTCCCCTATTTGAAAACAAACTCAGATGATCACTATAAGGCAAAGAGAGTCAAAAAAACTGTTGTTGAATTAATGGAAATTTTTAAGGAAAAACAATACATCACATAATTATACATGGAAGCAATTGTTAGAACCACGTCCTAGAACATTTATTTAAAATATTCTCGCAATGCTCTTTGAATCAGAAAGAAACTTCAGTCATTCCTTTTCTTGTTGATCTTGACCTGTTTACCTAAGATAGAACTATTTATCATTTTCCTAGAAGAGACAGGTCATTATTTAGCCAAATTTCAATTCAATAAGTAAAAGTACACATCTAGAACTTTTTATAAACAATGTTTTATAATTATTAATAATAATGATTTCTGGCTTGCTATAAATTCCAAGTATCCTATAATGCTAAAAGAGAGAAAGAGAAGAGGGAGAACGAATGTCAGAAAAGAAAAAGTGTGTATGTGTTTGTGTGTGTAGCAGGGTGTGGGGGATAAGGGTAGAAAGGAAATCATAAAGAAAAACAGGGAATGATTTTATTGGGGTGGGGTCAGACTAATCCAATATCGACAAAATCTGATTCTTTTAAAAATCCCCAAATGGGAGTGTCAATTTTGACAAAATGTAGCATCTTCATTCACAGGTGTACTATATGCTTTATTTACTGGCATTATCAATTTTGGGTCATAACTTGATAATGTTCAAGTTTAAAATCATATTAACTAATCAATTCTTGACTCAGAACTTTCTTGGATGAATTAAGTTAGCAATGGATCTATATTCATTGAATTTATATTTTGCAGCCTACATTTGCTTGTTACTAGACTACACTGAACAAATCTCTTTGTAAGGAAGAAACACCATTAGTCTTTGATTTAATCCTGTTTTCTAGTATGACCCATGATTTGTTGTTTATTATTTTCTCTGTGGTTCTTTGAGATTTGTTCAAAATTCAAAGGAAATATGTTCCATAAGTTGGCATTTTTTTCTAAGCCACTTTGAGTGATCAAGACCACTTATGTTCATATATAAAGTTTCAGGAAAGCAGCTTGTAGATATCTCATTTTAATTTGTCTCGTTGTAGCTTTGGATATTTAGGGAGTGTCCCATATATCTCACTTATAGCTATTCCTTCTGATTAATGAGCACTTACTATTGACTTATCTGGCTTTGTTGGTTGAAAACTGAAGACCTTAAATACACTTTCTATTTTAGTATAAAAAATTGGTAGCTAGTTTTGACAAGTAAAACTAAAACTTAAGAGAATATAGAAAACTTGCTAATTAATGTCATTGCAGGAGGAAACAAAGCAAATCTATGATTTTACAAAAGAATTTTTAGAAATTGGGGGATAATGCAGTTAGCTATTATTTGCTAATACAAAGGCAATACACTAAATAGAGACCAAAAACCCACTGCCAAACAGTCACTTCCGACTCATAGCCACTCCATAAGGTTTCCAAGGCTGTAAATATCTACAGAAGCAGACTGCCACATTTGTCTCTTGAGGTGGTTTCAAACCACCTATATTTCGGTTAGCAGTTGAGCACTTTAACCACTGCACCACCAGGGCTCCATATAGAGTCCAAAGTGATCACGTTTAAACATCTTCAAGGATCCATTAGATTAACAGCGAAGGCTTGCTAAAATTCGTATTTCTTGCCACACTCCTGCTTCCTCCACAACCAAAAGCTTTAATGGAACCCTGGTGTTTCATTTGTTAACAGCTTGGCTGCTAACCAAAAAGTTGGCAGTTCAACTCTACCAGCTACTCCTTGGAAACCCTATGGGGCAGTTCTAGTCTGTCCTATAGGGTCCCTATGAGTTGGAATCCACTCAATGGCAATGGGTTTGGTGGTTTTTGTTGTTGTTGTTTTAGTTTTATACTAACTGTGGAGCCCCGATGGCTCAGTGATTAAGAGCTCAGCTGCTAACTAAAGGTTGGCAGTTCAAATCCACCTGCTGCTCCTTGGAAACCCTATGCAGCAGTTCTACTTTGTCCTACAGTGTTGCTATGAGTCAGAATTAACTGGAGGGTAATGGCTTTTTTGGTTTTATATTAACAATAGGCACCCTGGTGGCACAGTGGTTAAAAACTTCAGCTGCTAACTGTAAGGTTGGCAGTTGGAACCCACCAGCCACTCTGCAGTAGAAAGATGTGGAAGTCTGCTTCTGTAAAGATTTACAGCCTTGGAAACCCTGTGAGGCGGTTCTACTCTGCCCTACAGGGTCACTATGAGTTGGAATCCGCTCAATGGTAGTGAGTTGGGTTTGGTTTTATACTAACTATGAAGGCTGATTTTATAGCAAAATTTGAGTCATAATATTCTTTCTAAGTGATGCACATGGTTAAAAGCCAGAGTACTAAAGGAAAGCTTAATGGTTCAAACTCACCCAGAAGCACCACTTAAGTAAGGACTGGTGATCAGCTTCTGAAAGGTCACAACCTTGAAAACTCTATGGAGCAGTTGTACTTTGAACATTGAGGTCACCAGGAGTAAAATAAAATTTATGGTAACTAACAACAATGGTAATATTCTTTCTGCATTGCAAAGGAAAAATGAGAGAAAGAGGTAACCTTTGTCATGAGCCTGTTATGTACAGTCGTTGAAGAAAGAACTTTTTATACTCATGCAATCTCATGAAATCCAGTAACAACTATCGGTCGAGTAGATTCTGACTCATAGCTACCCTGTAGGATAGAGTAGAACTACTCCATAGAATTTCCAAAAAGCAGCTGGGTGATTTGAACTGCCGACCTTTTTGGTTAACAGCAGTAGCTCTTAACCACTGTGCCACCAATGCTCCATACTATACATAGTAGATATCAACAATTCAACATTAAAGAGATGGACTTATGAGATTATGTTTCTTAACAAAGATCACTACTATAGAAAAGCACCAAACTGAAATTCATACCCTGATTTATCTGACTCTAAAATTCAACTCTGTCACTCTAAGATTTTGCTCATTAATATTTCCAAAGTAAATATTTTAGGAACTACTGTTTCAGTGATTTTGTATTATCTCCAGGCTTTGCTCAGAAATGGAGAAAAGTGTCTTCAGCAATTCTGAGCTGCTCGGAGTTACCAGATATTACCTCATACCTGGATTTATTTTCACACTCTCTTTAGGTAAAAATATCATTTTCAAATTGACGTGCTTTTTTCTTGCAATATTTTAGTTTTTTATAATAGAGCTTTTCTTATTTTTTGGTAAACAGTTTCATTTTTTAAAAAATAAATTTTCCATATGACATACAAAAGGCATTTTACAAATTTTGTTCTGAATGTGCTCATAACAAGGCATCTTAAAGTTTCCAGTGCTTTCATAAAAAACCAGTAGTAGTTTCTCTGACAAAAAGCACAGCCAATTCTTGCTGCCCTGGCAGGGGGTTAAGTTCATGCCCACTATCTCCCCATGCCCCAGGAATAGATGGTCCCCTTCTCATGGCCTATCAGGAGTCCAGTGCTCTGAGCTTCCCAGCAGGGACAGAATACACTGACACAATTTCAGCTGCAACATGTCCTCATTGCAATGTCTACCCCTCACCTTCACCCTCAATATAGATCTCTTGCTGGAAACAGCCTTCCAAGAATTGTACACCCAGACCTTTTCCAACAGTAAACATAACTCTTCACTTAAGCAAAGGCAAGAATGAGCTCTGTGACAACAGAGGCTCTGTCCCTGTGTCACGAGGTTAAATTTTGGAATTTGATGACAAATTCAGCAGTCAGAGAGGTTACTGGTACTAGTTACTGACTGGGCTATCTTAACAAAAGTATTATTTTGCCAAGTTATAACGGATTCTTAAACAAAAGAAAATAAAAAGTGCCTTCATAGTGGAGGAAGACTACTTAAAAATATTATGAAACAGAAAATATGCTTATGTAAAACAAAATAGCTGTCAGTGTAATGAAAACTACAGAAAATGAGCTACTGAATGAATTAAAAAAGGGTTAACACTACTGAGTAAAGTTCTTTGGGAGAGGGATAATATAATCAAATGCAATCCTTCAACAATAACACAGGCTTATAAAAATGCAAGGATGAAGATTACAACTATTTGTATAAGTCAGGTTAACTGAGTTAACTGAGATAGGTTTTACAAGATAACAAAACTTCAACTGTGAGTATGTGAAGGTAAGTGCACTACTAGTTTATAAACTTCAGTTGATAACATAGGAGGAATTCATAAACTATAACTATTAAACAGAGAGTAATTACCTCAAGGGCGACTACTTCAATAACTTTCATCAGGGAACATAAAACAAATAAGAAAGCTGGTAAGTTTGATTAACAATAAGTAAATGCACCAGGTAGCATTAACTTCTATCAGTTACCATGGGAAAAACATTATATCAAAACATGAAATAACTTGAAGTTAATGGAGTAAAGCAATCAAAATCAATATAGTGACTAAAATAGGAGAGCAAAGAAAATCAATATGAGTAAACTTCATCTATGAGTTCAACTGAAACACAGTTCAGTGAATTTGTGGGTAGGGTTACTTAGGTGATCTCGTTTCATGATCTTGGGAAAGCTGTCTACTCATGTTGTTGTCTGCTTCTTGTCCTGACAATGTTTAAACTTCAGTTTGATTCCTTTGGTTGGTTGAACAGTTCACATAGGAGTGGCAGCCTTCTTTGGTTGGGAGAGATAGATCCAAGTTTTAACTCTCTGTAATTTGGTAGCACAGTAAGGAGAACTATGGATGATCCTTTCTAATGAGGCCCAGGGAATCTTATAGCTGATGTCTCTTTTAATATACATGAACCCTTGGAACAATATCAGCCAGATTTTGGGGTTTTGTTTTTTGTTCATGTAAAGCTCCTTTAACCTGTGAAAAACATTTCTTAGAGTATTGGATTAAATATTGACAATATTTAGCAATATTACAGTCACTGTAAGCAACATGGAGCCTTGGTGGCTCAATGGTTAAGAGCTATAGCTGCTAACCAAAATATCAGCAGTTTGAATCTACCATCTGCCCCGTGGAAACCCCATGGGGCAGTTCTACTATGTCCAACAGGGTTGCTATGAGTTGGAACTGACTCGACAGCACATGACAGCAACAACAACATAAGCAACATAAACAAAACAAACAAACAAACCTGTAGCCATCGAGTCCATTCCAACTCAGAATGACACTACAGGACAGAGTAAAAGCGTCCCATAGGATTTCCAAGGAGCAGCTGGTGGATTCGAACTGCTGACTAAAAGGTCAGCAGTTGCAGCTCTTAACCACTGTGCCACCAGGGAAGCATAAGCAACATAATAGAGGGTTATCTGGTTTTGAAGAACTACTTTTCTAATTATAGTCATTCCAACATTTAAAACTTTCTGGATGTACTTAGTCATAACTTCAAAATATGTCATAGCATCTTTTAATCTATAGGATATTCTATAACCAACATAAGGTTATTAGTTACTGAAATAACTGATTCTTATGTCAAAAGAGGGAAAGAAAAATAAAAATGATTTTCTATATCTAGAATTAGAACATTGAACTTCAGTAATAGTTTGTAAAAACCTATGGTAATCCTTTCAGTTTATTCAGTCCCATGTTGCTAATTTTGGTTTCATGTTATTCTGGATCAGTGGTAACTTGAAAAAAACTTGTCAGTTTTTACATAAGAGTTTTAAAATCTTGATTTAGTCCAATGACATTCACATTCAAAATATTGTAGTCCTCTTTATGAGTTTGATATATTCCATTTTTGTTGTGTTCTCAGTGAGTCAGCAAGTTAAAATTTATCTGTGAATGACAGACTTAAAAATGGCTATGGTTAATTTATAATAATAATTTTTAAAAGTGAGAAGACTTGATGGGAATTAACTACAAAAGTAACGCAAAACTAAAAAAAGGCAAATAAGAAATTTAGACAAAAATATTTCTAACAGTGATGATTAACCTCATTTCCAAAGAGTTTTAGATATAACACAAAATACTATTGAGACACAGTACCATACACTCAGGATACATCAAGGATATATTAAGCTAAACATTTGAATGAAAATAAAAACTTTATGGGTAAAAAATGTGAGTTTTCCAGTTAAAACCACTGACTCGGATAATACTAGATTTAAAGGAAAAAAAGTTGCATCTAAATTAGCAATTGAAATAATAAAATTATGACACAATAATATGTACTTGCTGTTCAGAACTAGGTAAACATTACTAATATATAAATTTTAATTTAAAGAAAATTTGGCACTTTTTCTGACTTCACAACACATTCTATGTAACTCATAACATATTAATAGATTCGTTTTTATTTGTTTTTATAAAACAGAAACAAATCCTTTATTGCTTTTAATAATTTCAAAATTAATAGTAGGTTACTGAGAAAAAATACTCGAGTCATTCAACCAAAGATTTCTAAAGTAAAACTTTTACTTTTTCTAAATTCATGTGGCTTAGCTTCCGTTCAGAAATTTACTTATTTTTTAAATTTTTTCATTATACTTTAGGTGAAGGTTTACAGAACAAGTAGTTTCTCATTACACAGTCAGTACACATATTGTTTTATAACATTGGTTAACAACCCATGACATGTCAACACTCTTCTTTCTCAACCTTGGAGGGCTATTTTTCTTATATGGTGAAAATATACATAGCCAGAGATACACCATTTCAAAAATTTCTACATGTACAATTCAGTGACATTGATTACATTCTTCCAGTTGCGCTGCTATTCTCACTATCCCTTTCCAAATTATTACATCACCACTACCTTCAACTCACTGCCCCCTAGGCTTCTCATCAAACCTTTTGAGTAGCTGTTGTCAATTTGATCTCACATAATTCTTTTTTTTTTTTTTGGTACCTTAGATGAAGGTTTACAGAACAAATAATTTCTCATTAAACAGTTAGTACACATATTGCCTTATGACAATAGTTAACAACCTCATGACATGTCAACACTGTTCTTTCTCAACCTCGGGTTCTCTATCACCAGCTTTCGTGTCCCCTCCTGCCTTCTAGGCCTTGTCCCTGGACTTCTGTGCCTCATTAGTACTGTTTTGTTTTATGGGGCTGTCCAATCCCCTGCTGAACTGTGAACCTCGGGAGCAACTTCATCACTGAGCTAAAAGGGTGTCCGGGGGCCATACTCTCGAGGTTTCTCCAGTCTCTGTCAGGCCAGTTAGTCTGGTCTTCTTTTGTGTGTTAGAATTTTGTTCTACATCCTTCTCCAGCTGTGTCCAGGACGCTCTGTTGTGATCCTGGTCAGAGCAGTCAGTGGTAGTAGCCAGGCACCATTTAGCTGTTCTGGATTCAGTCTGGTGGAGGCCATGGTAGCTGTGGTCCATTAGTCCTTTGGACTAATCTTTTCCTTGTATCCTGTTCTCTTCATTCCCCCTTGCTCCCGAAGGGATGAGACCAGTGGAGTATCTTAAATGGCTGCTCACAGGCTTTTAAGACCCCAGACGCTACTCACCAAGGTAGAATGTAGAACATTGTATTATAAACTGCGTTATGCCAGTTAAGCTAGATGTTCCCCAAGAGCATGGTCCCCACAGCCCTCCACCCAGAAATTCAGTCCCTCAGGGAGTTTGGATGTGTCTATGGAGCTTCCATGACCTTTCCTTGTAGAAGTTGTACTGGATTCCCCAGTATTGTGTACTGTCTTACCCTTCACCAAAGTTACCACTTATCTATTGTATCTATTGTAACTTGTAACCAACAAAGATTGTTACTTTTTGTGTGTAAACTTTTTCATGAGTTTTTAGAGTAGAAGTCTCATACAATATTTGTCCTTTTGTGATTGACTTATTTCACTCAGCATAATGTCCTCCAGCTTTGTCCATATTATGTGATGCTTCACAGATTCATCGTTGTTCTTTATCATTGCATAATACTGCATTGTGTGTATGTACCATAGTTTGTTTATCCATTCATCTGTTGATGGGCATCTAGGTTGTTTCCATCTTTTTGCTATTGTGAACAATGCTGCCAT
>NW_004443969.1:1561455-1563040 GCF_000243295.1 Trichechus manatus latirostris
ACCATAGTTTGTTTATCCATTCATCTGTTGATGGGCATCTAGGTTGTTTCCATCTTTTTGCTATTGTGAACAATGCTGCCATGAACATGGGTGTGCATATGTCTATTCATGCGACAGCTCTTATTTCCCTAGGATAAATTCCTAGGAGTGGGATTGCTGGATAGTATGGTATTTCTGTTTCTAGCTTTCTAAGCAAGCGCCATATCATTTTCCAAAATGGTTGTATCATTATGCATTCCCACCAGCAGTGCATAAGAGTTACGATCTCCCCACAACCTCTCCAACATTTGTTATTTCCAGTGTTTTTGATTTGTGGGTGCTTTTTTTGTGGTGCTGACTTTTTCTTTGTTCTTCTTATTCTCCTGTGCTGAATTCCTTTTGTTTGTGGATTTTTTTCCATTTCTTTTGTTTTTGTAGGTTTTGTTTTTACTGAGACTTTATGTTCTTCCTCTTTATTTTGATGAGTAGGTTTGTTAACTTTCTTTGTGGTTACCAGGAAATTTACCCTTATCTTTCTAAATTTGAAGCAGTCTATTATTACTTGGTATCACCTTGCCTTCCTTTCCATTACAGAAGTTTATTTTGATGAGCCCTTGACTTGGAGATCGATTGCATAAAAAATAAAATTAACTCTTAAATCTAATAATTAAGGAAATTTTTGTTTACTTAACAGTGAGAAACCTGATTGGTTTATATGCTTTTTGACACTATACTTTAAAAAATTCTCATGAATTAGCCTATTAAACTTTCAGTTGCAATAAACAAAAAGTTCAATTATGCCCAACAAAAAATTTTCAACAAATTTTCCAAATTCCTTCTCTTTGTTATATATTTTTCATAGCATAATCCTTTAAGTGGCAAACGCATTCATTGTTAAACCCAAATATACATACACATATCTTTTTTCTGTGGCATAAGTTTAGTATTCCTTCTCTAGTATCTTTAACTTTCTATTTAGCTTTCCTCTGACCTTCTACCACTTTCTATACATACATCTAAATTCTTCTTTTCTCTTTCTCATCTTGGAACAACCAGACTCTTTCCTTTAGGACAAAATTACTATCTTTTCTTTTAACAAAATACATTCCACATAGTCAATTCAGCTTAAGTTACCTGAAAAGATCTTGGAAACTATTTTAAGTTGAAGTATTATAAAACATAAAAACTTTACTAGAATAAATTAACTTTTATCAATTCCTGGGAATATTAGGGATATTTAATTTATATAAGCACTTATTTATCATTAAAACAATAGATTAAGCTCTTTGAAAAAATATTATAATCCAATAATACCATCCGGAGGTAAGAAATTATCATGTGTTCATAACCTTATCTTGTGCATACTTTATAGGATCCTTTAAAGAAATGATTTAGAATAATTTGTCTCTTTTTAAGGCCTTGTTACAGCAAGGAAAATAAACAACTAACCCTAAGGGACTGAATTGCTGGGTGGAGGGCTGTGGGGACCATGGTCTGGAGGAACATCTAGCTCAATTGGCATAACACAGTTTATAAAGACAATGTTCTACATTCTACCTTGGTGAGTAGCGTCTGGGGTTTTAAAAGCCTGTAAGCAGCCATCTAA
>NW_004443969.1:1563140-1568445 GCF_000243295.1 Trichechus manatus latirostris
CAGACTGAGTCCAGTACAGCTAGATGGTGCCTAGCTACCATCACTGACTGCTCTGAATGAGATCACAATAGAGGGTCTGGACAGAGCTGGAAAAGGATGTAGAACAAAATCCTAACTCATAAAAAAAAAGAGCAGATTTACTGGCCCGACAGACTGGACAAAACCCGAGAGTATGGCCCCTGGACACCCTTTTTGCTCAGAGGTGAAGTCTCTCCCGAGGTTCACCATCCAGCAGGGGATTGGACAGCCCCATAAAACAAAACAGGACTAATGAGGCACAGCAATCCTGGGACAAGGACTAGAAGGCAGTAGGGGACAAGAAAGCTGGTGATAGGGAACCCAATGTTGAGATAGTGTTGACATGCCGTGGGGTTGTTAACCATTGTCACAGGGCAATATGTGTACTAACTGTTTAATGAGAAACCGTTTGTTCTGGTAAGGTTAAAAAGAAAAAAAGCATTATCCATGTGAGATCAAATTGACAACAGCAACACAAAAGATTTGATGAGAAGCCTGGGGGCAGTGAGTTGAAGATAATGGTAATAATTTGGAAAAGGATAGTGAGAACAGCAGCACAACTGGAAGAAAGTAATTGATGTCACTGAATTGTACATGTAGAAACTTTCATAATGGTATAACTTTGGTTAGGTATATTTCCATCAAAAAAGAAAAATGGTCCTCTAAGGTCGAGAAAGGAGACTTTTGACACATCATGGGGCTGTTAACCAATGTCATAAAACAATATATGTACTGACTGTTTAATGAGAAACTATTTGTTCTGTAAACCTTCATCTAAAGTACAATAAAAAAGTTTTTAAAAAAAACCCATCTTTTTTTATAGTGTAACTTTTAAATATATTAATTTATATCAAAGTTTCTCAGAGTAATTACCAAAAAACCAGGCAAAAAAAAGTAGTTTGTCTTGGAAGATAAGAGACAGCCTAATGAAAAACAATTACTGCCAGCCATAGCCTTCAAGTTGATGAAAGACAGAAACTCAAACATAACATTAAAGAAAAACTCTCAACACAAAAATGAAACAGGAATACTATCTAAATCTACCTACTGTGAAGCCAGCTCCATACTCAGGCTTATATAAAACTATACAACATAAATATTTTAGTTTCTTAACATCAAACAAAACTTCCTCAGAAGAAAGAGAAAATGCAAATGAGAACTCATTTACTTAAAGTGATCACTGAGATTCTAAATTACTTCTGAGTATATTCCTTTATAGTTGGTTTTAAACATGAACTTTAAATCAGTGTCCTGTTAGAGGGGAAATCCAGGCTCATTGATTAAGGATGTTTTAAAAGTTTTTTTTTTTTTAATTAATTCATAAAAATTAGAGTCATCAATAAACCAATATGGGAGAAGCCTCTTGTTCAGCTACCTGATAATCAATTCTGAAGTTCAGAAGCTTTGGTTAAAGTTGGCATAGTCCTTACTTTTTCGGTGTTAAGGACTTAAAAAGCTGTAATTTTTACCAGTCCCATGAGCCTTCCATTTTTTGTTTCTTTATGGCTCAAATCAGATCATTCATTTTCAAATTAGGGGAACTTCCCTTTGTCTGATTATTATGTAGACTAGTTGGTATAAATCAGAGAGTCCAAGCTTCAACAAGGATTTAAGCAACTTTAAATTACTCTCAAATAAATAGATATGAACAAGTGAAAATGGGAACACTTGCAAGAACTATTACCTACATGTGCGAGCAAAAAAAGAAAAAAAAAAGTAAAAAAGAAAGAAAAGAAAAGAAACAAGAGCAGAAAATTCAAAAGATTTCCAATGTGGCCACTAAACTAAATCCTCCCTAATCAAGTAATGCCCTGTTATGAGACCAAAATACAAGACAGGCAGGAGCTGCCATCTTCCTCCTGTGAATTGGCATTACTCATTATCTCCTCAGAGATTCCTGAGGATTAGAAGCTCAAACACCTCACTGGGGTCTTTAAAAGTGCACTTGAAAGGAAAGAGTGAGTAACCTTATAAAACAGACAGGAGCTGCCATCTCCCTCCCCTGAGAACTGGAAACCAGCAAAATGTTCAAAAATTGAATTGAAAAATGAAAATACAGAAAGGAAACACAGGGAGATAACCAACCATAAATCTCCATCAACTCGATGCAAAGAGTCAGAGTTCAATTTGGGCAGCTGTTTACCTGGGGAGACTCTGCCAGGACCCTTGGAAAGCAGAAAGGTCACAAAAAGGCCCATGTGGTGCCACAGCTCCAATTTCATGATGTCCCAGAAGGTCACCAAAAGTGATGTGGTGCCAAATCCCACTTCTGACACCATTAAATATCCATGAGTAATATCTCATATTCTGTTATAATAAGGGCAAGGATATTTATTGCAAGTTTGAAGATAGTTCAAACCTGTGAAAATGTCTGATTTTACAGAGTGAAAAAAACACTTCCAAAAAGGTGAGGCTTAACCACATATTTAAGGGGTTAGCACAAAGAACCTAAATGCATCATTTGATTGGAAGTTACCAATTTAGATTAACATAAGGCAAATGTATTGAAAACAGAAGCACGGAGAGGACCGGTTTAGCATACTTATGTGTTCCCCTCCGTTGGTTACAAGGTGACAATTGCAGGGATACAAGGTAAGAAGAGGCTATGGGAGGGGGAGGTTAAAATAGCTTACTCAAGAGAAATAGTTCCATTTGCCTAGAAACTCAGATAAAGTTGGATCTAAGGTTTCTTTTTTCTTGAGACATTGTTTCTACACCTTTATCATAAAAAAAAAAAATTCTCAAAAACATTTTACAGAAGAGTAATTGCATCAAGACCCTCTCCTTGGGGTGCATGCTTTTCACATCTTGGCTTGACCACAGAGGGAAACAGCTCTTTATCTGCCCATGGTTATCTAATTTAATTTTGCTGATTGCAGCGGGATCCTGGGTTAGTTCAGCTACTTTATTCTGGTCAAGGGGGCTTCGGTGTTTCTCCTCTACATATGAGACCAAACGGTCAACAATTACTTTAAAACAAAGATGAGACCATAACAGAGCAGGGAAACTAGATTAACTGATACTGAACAACAAGAATGGAAATAGTGAGAATGTTGACATATTGGGAAAAATGTAATCAATGTCATTGAACAACTTGTGTGGAAATTGTTGAATGGGAATCTTAACGGCTGTGTTAACCTTCACAGAAAACACAATAAAATACTATTAAAAAATGAGTGTAGTTCATTTTATGTAAATTATTCCTCAATAATATTGATAATATTAGAAAAGAATTTTAAAAAAATGAGTGAGGTTAGGGAAGGCAATGCAATTTCCTTCAAACATCTCTATCCTCAAGTTAGCTCCTTATTCAAAAGTTATTAGTGTCTCTAGCCTCCCAATCTGTCTGCAGTTGATCTCAAGTCAAGCTTAAAAAAACTCTGTCTCTTATTATGCATCTACACAAACCATCTGTTCTAGAGAGCCAGCTCTTTGGCTGACCTCAAATGTGCCTTGCACATTTCTGACTTTCCCTTCCTCTTCATAATATTTCATACTTCTGTCTACAATCCTTTCCATCTAGCCAATAAATATCTTCACCAAATATATTCACCAAGTTTCCATGTGAATTCTTTTCCCCCCATGAGACCTCATCAGACCCTTAAAGAGGAGTCTTTCTTAAATCTTAACCTTAAGACTCTATCTCCACCATCCTTTTATGTCTATATTTATCTTTTATTGGCTTTTAATTCATGCCTTATTATCCCAACTGGACTTTAACTTCCCTGATGTCAGGTGTCTTGTTTTGCATCTTTCAAAGTCTCCACCACATTTTGCATAAGGTAGGTGCTTCCTCTTTATCTGTTGATTGATAACCTATGTGCTGTAAACAGCTTTATATTTTATGAAAATAAAAGATGTCAAGGAGCCACTGTTTCTATTTTTGCAGATGGAGGAGGTGGATAGCTATCATTAGGAACAAAAGAGAAACATAATGAATCAATTTGCTAGCAAATAATAACACAAGAAGATTAGCAGCCTCTCCCTTTTTTATAGAGTTCAATGGAATAATACATAAGAAGAATGATGGAGGAAGAGATAAGAATATTGTAATTACAGTTGCCTTCAAATTCATTATATTAATTTAGAAATCCTGACAACTCTGCTCCACAGGAAACAGAAAATGATAGATGTGGCAAATTACTGCTTCCTATAGCAATGTGGGGTTATTTCTCAAACTGATTCTTATAATAGCCAAAGCAGAACCAGCAAATTACTGTCACTGAGATGAAAAATTTCTGATTTTATTATATTGGGTGAAATCTAGAAATGGAAGCCAATTATTTACAAAACACCATTTGCAACTTCCAGGTGATCGTCTAGAAAAAATTAGTTCAAGAAAACAAGTGGATTATCAACATTGGAGATAGAATCCATGAGAAAGAACTGATGTGGAGAATGCACATTATTAGGAATAAACTTTACTCTCCATATCTTTTTATTTGGAAGGGAATTTACCCTGTATAATTCATCCAGTGAGTATTTTCTGAATACTTACTATTTGTCAGATAGTGTGTGATGTTCTGATTTCAGTTAGGAATAAGGCACAATACCTTTCCTCAAGTAACTTAAAGTTTAGTGGGGTTACTCAAACCAGTAAATGGAAAATTGTACTAGAAGCTAGTGAGTTCAATGTTGCAAGTAAGCACAGTGATGTGGGAGCACACAGAAAAAGCTAGAGCAGAGGTGGGATGTTGGGAAATTTTTAATGTGACAAAAGAAGTTGTTTCTTGCTTGTTAACTTTTTTAATTTAGGTTGTATTCAATGCTAATCTCAAAGTATAAATGTTTATATAAACGTGCTTAATGTTTTATTTTAGAAATATCAATAAAGAGAAATAATATGTGTTTTCCTGTGAATGAAAGAAGACATATTAAAGCAATTTCAGCTAACTCAAGATATTCATTTTAAACTTTCAACCAAAAGTAAGCAAGTGAAGCTCTGTTTTCATAATTCATGTTCAGTCATTTATCAGTAACAAGTTACAAAATTTACCTTTTAAACCTTTAGATTATATTTTCATGAAAAGATAGATTCAAGGAGAACTAGGGTAGAACTTCCACCTCCTGCATGACAATGTGAAGAGCTATGTGAACCCATTCCCCAGTGAAACTGCTGGTCATTATAAAGAAAAAAAAAACTTTTAAAATCTCTGTAAATGATCCTAGGGCACGCATCAAGTGAAGAAATAGTCAAAATAATCTTCTAAAACTCAGTAAAAAAAACCAGGAGTCTGTGGTATTGGAATGATGGCCTACTTTCTCCTTTGTATTTCTCAGTTCAGCA
>NW_004443969.1:1568545-1583472 GCF_000243295.1 Trichechus manatus latirostris
AGAACATAGGGCTCCCTCTCTCTGTTTCCAGTTGGAGGGCTATGTTGTCTTCCCAGGAGGGGTAGGATATCAGTATTTTTCATTCTGCCTCCAGCTACCTATTGCTGAACTTAAGTTCTGAACAAGTAAGGCTGAAAGATGAGGTCTTTGTTTGTCTGTCCAGACCAATCTGGTGGGATGGTGGGTCTACCTTAGAGCCTTACTCACCCTTGCTCTAGCTCATTTGTAAGGCAGAGATTTCTTGTTAGAAAAAACAAACTGAGAGGACCAGAAGCTACAACGTACTTCCCTTCTGTTTTGCACCTAGCTTGTAAGCAGGGATATCATTCAGAGAGAAGTATGCCATAGTCTCAATCCCTATCTCTAGAGAATTGGCTCAGAGATTTTGCCCAGAGGGAGAGGAAGGCCGTAAAACAGAGAACTCCAAAGCTCACCCAAAGGTAACTGACTTTATTTTCACTAGAATGTTAGAAAGTTCAAGGCTTGGGGTCCACTGAAAAACAGTGGAGGCTCTGGTGAAAGCAACTAAGAGGAGATTGGTAGATTTCTCATACATGTAAGCTAACCTATAGGCTGGATATATTATCAGAGAGAACCAGCAGAAAAGAGCCCTCCTGAGGTCAGAACAAATGTCAAACACTGACCTCAGAGACTATCCCTGTAAAGGACCCAGATTTAATTGGATCAATTTGTGGAGCAATTAATGTCTCCAGGCACTATTGAATACAATAGAAAAATTAGCCAGAAATTAGTAGAGCTTAACATCTTGGTGAGAGGGCAGTGGTGGCTCAGTGGTAAAATTCTTGCCTTCCATGCAGGAGACCTGGGTTTGAGTCTTGACCTATGTACATCATGCACAGCCAGCACCATCTTCCAGTGGAGGCTTGCATGTTACTATATGATGTTGAACAGGTTTTAATGGAGCTTCAAAACTAACAAGGACTAGGAAGAAAGTCCTGGTGAACTACTTCTGAAAATCTTCCCATGGAAACCCTATGGAGCAAAATAGTTCGATCAACAACCAATCATGAGGATGGAGTGGGACCAGGCAGCATTTCGTTCCTCTGTGTATGGGGTCACCCTGAGTCGGGGGTTGACTCGATTGCAGCTAACAACAATAATAACAAAATCTTGGTGTACTTAGGAAAAGAAACAGTCAAAAAGGGCCCTGACAAATTCACTGTGATCCCAGTGACAAAGCTGCCCCTATCAAAGAGAAATATCAGAAGCTTTATACTGCAGCAGGTGAGGAAGATAGATTTTAATAAAACAATACACCTAGTCACTAAACAAATAAACAACAAATAATAATAACAAGCCCCAGAGGAGGGAGACTACCAGTACCCAGAATTGCTTCCATATATTATATAAAATCTCCAGTTTTCAACATAAATTACAAGACATGCAAAAAAAAAAAAAAGAGAGAGAGAATTGTCTGATTCACATACAATGGGGAAGAAAAAGCAGGCAACAGATACTGACTGTGAGAGCAACCAGATGTCATATTTAACAAAGACTTCAAAGTAGTCGTTATGAATATGTTCATAGAACTAAAGGAAAGTTTAAGGAAGATATGATGCCACTATCTCATTAAAGAATTTCAATAATGATATAGAAATTTTAAAAAAATTGGAAATTCTAGGATTGAAAAGTACAATAACTAAAAAAAATTCACTACAGAGGTTCAAAAGTAGATTTGAACTGGCAAAAAGAAAGAATGAGCAAACTTGAAGATAGAGTGATACACATTATGCAATTCCAAAGAACAAAGAGTGAAAAGAATGAAGAAAAATAAACAGAATATCAGTAAAATGTGAACCATTAAGCAGAGTAACATATGTATAATGGGAGTGTCAGAAGGAGAGGAGAAAGAGTAAGAAATAGAAAAATTATTCAATGAAATAATGGCTGAAAACTTCCCAAATTCAATGAAAACTTTAATCATTTAAGACACTTAACAAACTCTAAGTAAGATAAACACAAAGTGATCTACAAATAGACATGCCATAGTAAAAACACTGAAAGCATCTGGGGAAGAGAGAACATGAAAGAGTCACACCAGCTCTTCAACATTTTCAATCACAGCCCAATGTTCCCTTTATAAATGCAAGGGAGACTGGGGAATGTAGAGTAGTAGATGAAATATTTTCTGGACAGTACTGTCATTTACTCGTATGGATAAATCAGGAGTAGAAAAACTAACACAATTATAAAGCTTGCTCCAAGCACACAATTTATTTGTTCAAATTATAAAGTACAAGGGAAGATCACATACCAAGAGAATGACAATTAGAATATCTAAATAAATAAATAAAATCCTGTTGCTGTTGTGTCAATTTCAACTCATAGTGACCCTATTACACAGTAGAACTGCCCCACAGGGTTTTCAGGGAGTGGCTGGTAGATTTGAACTGCCAACATTTTGGTTAGCAGCCAAACTCTTAACCACTGGGGTACCAGGACTCCTCTTGGGATATCTAGAGGTTGGCAAACACTTTTTCAGGTATGGAAGCATTTTGCTTCCAGAGAGAGCTGACCAAGTAGAATCAGAAACAAAAGCTGAGACTCTATTGGGATAATTCAGGTCCTAGAAGTAAGAGGTGATTGTAAGTTAGCTTCAGCGTTAGAGATGGGTAGAACTTGGAGACTGTTAGGCTTTCTTGTTGATCTAATCTTACTAGTTTATGGTATACTTTGTGACCCACCCATATGCATGCCCAGAGTTCTTGGCCATGTGATCAGGGAACGTGAGCTCTTTAAAGTCATGTTTGAGATTAAACCTAGGATTTGGCTTCATTAACACCAGGATCTTTTCAAGTAATTCAGGTAAACCATTATTCAAGTGAATCTTTTTGTTTAGTTTTAATTTCCATTGTAAACTAATATATCAAAAATACATTTTAGGTCTTTGAAATTTCAAACGTATTTTATGTATCTTCTTGGCTATTAGGTATGAATAAAGTGTGGAAGAAGATACACTAGAAGAAAGAAATATTCCTCTGCTTGCTCAATGAATGGAAATTTAAAAAATAATAATCTTCAAAGAAGTTTTTATTATGGGTAGGACTACGTGTACATGTTCATGTGTATACCTACAAATTGACCCTTCTGGCCTGAAAACCCTAGCTCTTTCTGCTTTGTTTAAGCTTAGTATAGCCTTGAATGGCCTAGCATGGCAGTGTTTGCAAAGCTATACCACTGAGGATTTTTCATTTCATATATCATTTACAAGTTGCCCAAGTGATTCCATATATTCCAGACCTATATTTTTTATCACAGAAAGTTAAAGTGAAAAACATGTTTATACATTTAAAAAGTCCAGCCCAATTATGCATTGTCTCTTCCTTTATAGCATGCCACTTCACCCCATCAGATTGTTAGCTAACTGGAAAAAAAGCCTGAGGCTCCTCTGAGATACAAACCATCTTTAAGTTTTCAGTACTGCTAGTTGCTTATATAAAGGAATTCATCTCTCTGCTGCATTATAATTTTCAGCTCCAAAACTATCCCTGGAAGAAAAATGTTAGGTAAGAATTACTACCAGGCTATTGCCCCATCATTCATTTCTGTGCCTCCTGTCCCAGAGTCCAAGAATCCAAGATAAAGTCTTCTCTAGGGCAACAACCTAGAGCCACTATGGCTGAAGATGGGGCCTCCTCTCCTCTGCCTTGTATGACTGAAGATATTTTAGTCCTAATGCAAATTTAAGGAATGGTGTAGAATTGATACACGTGAGCAGCTTGGGGCATCTAGACTCCCTAATGCAGGTCCTTTTCTCATCCTACTAGGGACATATGTATACAATTAAAAGTTAAAAAAAAAAAAAGAAAAGAAAAAGACTCTTGAAGTAATACTGACAACTTGGTTAAGAAAAAGGCACCATAATTTCAGAGGCTGTTTAGAGTTTAGAGAGGGTGGTAGAGTATTTGGCTAATAAAATGGCACAGTATATGAAACATGATGCTGTGTTTCTTTAGTTTTTTGCACTGAGGTCCCCAGATGGCAACAAGCATGTTTTTTATCTGAGCTGTGAATCCATCTTTCAGAGGTCTGTGCCTCATCCCCAACACTGGCAATCACTATCTCTTCTGGGAATACCTAAGACTGATGAGATTTTGTTAAGCTTTACAGTAGTTTATATTATGGGATGTATATTTCTCTCTTTTTTATATTTAAATAATGATAGTTATCATTTGTATGTTGGTTTTGTCTTTGGGTGCTGTCCAGTTTGTTCCAACTTATAGGGACCCTATGTACAACAGAATGAAACACTGCCCATCCTCTTAATCGTTGTTATGTTTGAGCCCATTGTTGAAGCCACTGTGTCAATCCATCTGGTCAAGAGTCTTCCTCTTTTTCAATGACCATTTACTTTACCAAGCATGATGTCCTTTTCCAGGGACTGGTGCCTCCTGATAACACATCCAAAATACATGAGATGAAGTCTCGCTATCCTTGCTTCCAAGGAGCACTCTGGCTGTACTTCTTCCAAGACACACTTGTTTCGTTCTTCCGGAAGTCCATGGTATATTCAATATTCTTTGCCAACATAATAATTCAGATGTGTTAACTCTCTGGCCTTCCTTATTTATTACCCAGCTTTTGCATGCATACAAGGTGATTTATATAACACTTACTATTAGCATGCACTGTTACTTGCCACATATGTCAACCCACTTAATCCTCACAGAAATGATGAGGAAGGTACTACTACTAACCCCATTTATCAAAGAAGAAACAAACTCAGAGAAGTTAAACGTTTAGTCCAAATTCACATGACACAGAAGGGGCAGGGGGAGGATAAGAACCCAGGCAGTCTGTCCCTAGAGTTTGGGCTTTTAAGTATTACACCATCTTGTTTACAGACAAATTATACATGCTCCCTCTCAATAGATTCTGTTAATTTCCTTTGCAGAATATCTTCCACAGCTATACACACACACACACACACACACACACACACACACGCAAGTTTGGTAACATCTCTTGTAACATCCTAACCTTCAGGATTCCTCTTTTCCTGCGCTCCTACTGCCTCTTTTTATTTATTTATTTTCTTAATGATCACAGTGAAATGTTATTGTTGACTTTCTAGCTTGTCTCTACCTGAAATTGTAAGCTCTTTAAGGTCAAGCACAGTGTCTCATTATCAGTAAATCCCCAGTGTACAGCAAAGAGACTTGAGTAAATAGGTTCTCAATGACAGTTTATGGAATGAATAAGACCATGTTTCAGACATACCATACATTTCTTACATACATTCACATGCTAAGAGCAGGGGTTGCCATGATTCAAAACTACCTCAAGTGGATGTTAACAAAAAAAGTACAGTAGGTACTCCAGAAAATTCCTCCATAAAAGCAATGTGAAAACTAGCAAAAATAGAATCAAATTTATAATACTTTGAAAATGAAGCAAAGGCTTCAGGGGAGCCTTTCAAGGGAAAGCAATCAGAGGAGCATTTATTCAAGAAAAACTACTGAATCTTGGTAAGAACAGTGGCCTTATGGTGTTTTAATTTACTCTTTACTCATCCCCCTCTCTCCAGTTCTGCAGTAGTCTTGAAAGGATTGGTCTTCTGAAGACCCCGTCGATAGTGTACAAGGGTTATGTTCAAAGTTGTCCTCTTTATTGCTGCTGAAATAAAGGCTCCATCAGAGATGGAAAATTATCAGTGAGGAGAAGCTCATTTATCAAAAACCTTAATCATCATGCCTTATACATACTTTGGTACCACTTTTTAAGAATTTAAGTAAAAGACACTAAATGTCCTGGAAAAATAAGGTGCAATGCAAATGAATGTACCCAAAAGGAGGCCATAAGACAGTGAAAGTCTGAGCATGGATGCAGTTTTGGATTCCTGAGTTTGGGTGGACCACTGGTTTAACGTGGATGAGGGTGTATGTTCAGTCCTTGAAAGCACTGGATTGTATTGCTATAGGAAAGGAAGGCAAATTTATTATTTCTCAATGTAAGAATGGCGAGGGGGCAGTGTCTGACCTCCTTTAACTTCACAAGGGGAAAGGAGAATCAAGATCAACAGCTCAAGGCTGATTCCTACAAGGGGGAGATCAGACATGCCTCCTTCTCTCCACCATCTTTACCAATTCTGACACCAACCATCCCCGGCCACAGCACTCTTTGTTTCTCTGCTGGGTTTGATCATTCATTTGCAATAGTGACAAAGAACTCACAGACAATACTCATGTTTGTAGGGTTTATTAGGGAAGTAACAGGTTACAATTCAGGTTCAGAAATGCTCAAGATACAGTTCTTGCATCAGGACAGCCTCTTTCTAGGTGTACTTGCAGGAATGCCTCTCTCTGTGTCTCAGTATCTGCCCTGCTTTGGCAAGTGTTACAAAACTATTTTAGTTCTTCTGATAAATGCCCCGAGGCACCCCACTCTGCCAGTAAGCCTCTGCCTGAAGGCATTCAGCTCTAGCTCCACTGGTCAGTAGACCTAGCTCCAACAAGTGCCTGGAGGCACCCTACTCAATCAGCAAGCCTTCTGCCCAAAGGCACTCAGCTTTCTCCGTCCGTGGGCCAGGAAGCCCACCATGCCTTCTGCTGGTCTCTCCTGCTGCCGTCTCTCTGCTACCACTTCTTGCCGTCTTCAGTGTTACAGCTTCCTCTCTTTCTGTCTATTGGTTCCAGGAGCTTCTCAGTGCAGGGATCCTGGGTCCAAAGAACACACTCTGCTCCTTGCTGTTTTTCCTTGGTGGTGGTGAAATTCTCTCACTGCTCTGGAATTGGCTCTCTTTTTAAGCCTAGAAGAATGGCAAAACTGACCAGTCCCCTCGTTAGGGTTCCATGTACCTTATTACCATGGTCCCACCCAATCATTTGGTGGGAGTTACAAAACCTTGGTGAGAAAGGCCACACAAAAGCGATCCATCACACCACACTCTAAGAATCTGAATCCTTCTTCAAAATCTGTTCTAATGACAGTCTTACCTACAGAAACAAGTGTCTATCCATCAAACATAGTGATCTGACAAGGCGGGTGAAATGTGAAATCAGTTCCCTAAGGGTAAAGTCATGGCTGCTGGCCAAACAAGTCTACTTTGTGAAGAGGGTGATTAAATCCAAGACCATTCAGTTTATATAACTTGCATTCCTGAGTTGTGATTTGTCACAAATGAACTATGTGATTATAGGCAACTCTCTCAACCTCCCTGGGCTTTGATTTCTCCATTTGTGGAAATGATGGACTTTTACTTCAGGACTTTTAAATCTCCTTTTGAAACACATACAGTCACACACCTCCCCTCCCCCTTGTTTCCTGCGTCGCTACATTCTGCTAAACACAGCTTGTCTTGAGCAATATACTTTCCAGGAAGTCCTGGTAGTTGGTAACTGAGCCCACCGAACAAGTTCAAGCCAGATCCTGGTGCTTACGCAGACTGACCCCAGACCCAATCATCACCGGAAAGGAATATTTCTCCAGCCCACAGTTTCACCTGAGCCCCTTTAAGAGGAGAGGAGTCCTAAAACACAGACATCCTGTGGAGAATGAATCAGCATTCAGACCTCCAAACTTGGGCATGGGAGGGCTCAGGACAGAGGATTCCTAGTGCCAAACCCTGCCCCTTAGAACTCACGGAAATAAAACCTCCCCAACCCCCCTCAGACAGAGAGCACAGGGTCTTTCAGTCACTAGACCCGGCAAGCCTTCTTGCCTGAGCAAACAATAAAATCGCCACTTTCTGTTCTCCTTGCAAGTGGTGTCCCTCTTATTTCGATTGGCTAGTAAGACAGGACATGAAACTGAGAGGCGTTCAGTTACACTTTCTTTAAAAGTATTAAATGAACCTTTCTATGAGAAATTTGTTTATAAAATTCTATACAAATAAAATAATTGACTATCATCCATATTTCCAATAATTGATCAGAGAAACCTAATGAATTGAAATACCAGACTGTTAACAATCTGACCATATTCAATTATAATTCCAGAAGTTCCATATTGGGCATTGCAATATTTCGGCTATCTTAACAAAAAATAAAGATGAAGCCTTTATATTTTGCAATATGTTTGATTTTATTTGAAATAGTTTACGATGACTGCTTATATTTTTACTTAGCAAAGGATAGGCCCAAAAGAAAACTGAACTTTTGGAAGAGAATATTTTACCGTATCAGAGAAAAAGAAACTGATTGTTTCTCACAGATTTCTTTCTCCTTCCTATGAAAGCAGAATTTCATGACAAATCTCCTTTCCTGACTTATGATTAAAACAATTTTAAAAAAAGCCTTGATTATTTTTAGACTAGCATAAATGGAAATTTGAGGAACAAGGAGGTGATGCCCTTGCCCTAAAAGAGCTGAAGATCGATCTGGAGACAGAAAATATATGTGCATGAAAAACAGCAAACAATACAAAAGGTCACATGAGGAGTGATATACAAGCCCTATACAAGCACAGGAGGCCTGGTGACTCAGTAGTTAAGAGCTCAGCTGCTAACCAAAAGGTCGCAGTTCAAATCCACCAGGTGCTCCCTGGAAACCCTATGGGGCAGTTCTACTCTGTCCAACAGGGACGCTATGAGTCGGAATCGATTCCACGGCAACAGGTTATACAAGCACATAGAAACAATAAGCATGAAGGCGGGGTGGGGCGGGAAGAGACCCTGGTTCCAGTTTTCTCTGGTGAAAAGATGGCTTTTGGCAATTCTCTGGCAGAGCTTAAGGTGACGAACAATAGTTTGCACCTGTTTGAAAAATTCCCCAAAAGATACATCTATCCAGCCCCCTCCTTCTCTTTCATCTCCTCCAAAGACTGCAGAAAATGAAACATCTCTCCAGATGCTGCAAACATCATTGCCTGGAGTGAATTGGCAGAAGGCTTCCCGTGAGGCGAGTGCAATGACTGATCCCCTGAAATATAAGCTGTGGCAGCCCTACCAGCCCCAGCCCCTGCATTAATCACAAACTAGGGCTCCTGGTCTGACCACAGCACCTGAGTGCCTTTTTGCAGGCCAACTCCTGGTCTCTAGAGGATTCAAAAAGGAGAGGGTGGGGCACTGCTTCCAAATGTGAAATGTTCTGATTGCCTTCAACAGCCTAGGGGAAACAAGGCTGTTGCAGGTCGGAAAGCTTGTTTCTTT
This sequence comes from Trichechus manatus latirostris, assembly GCF_000243295.1. Taxonomy (NCBI): domain Eukaryota; kingdom Metazoa; phylum Chordata; class Mammalia; order Sirenia; family Trichechidae; genus Trichechus; species Trichechus manatus. The sequence goes on from NW_004443969.1 coordinate 1,577,655, forward strand.
CTTTCTATTCCCTTCTCTTTCTTGCTTTTCTACTTTTTCCCTCCTTCTTTCCCTTCCGTCTTTCTAAAATTAATTTAAAAACTTCTTAACAATCCATAAGCAGAGGGGGGCGGAGAAGGCAGCATTTTTAGGCATGTCATCCTTTCAGACAAACCAGCCCCTCTTAGGCCCACAGCATCTAACAACTACCTAGGAACCAAGGAAAAGAAAATTGAAGGCTTTTGAAGATCAGTGGGGCCTGTCAGTGAGGCACCAAGACATCAGCAGTTTTTTAAATGCATCCCTGAGAGCCAGAAGCTCCTTCCCTCACAAGAGGTCACAAAGCTTTTGAATTCCATGGGAAAAGAAATACTTATTTCAAAAATAAACTTTGAAGTTATTTGAAGATGAAAGAAGAGACTTGCCTCTAATCCAGTGCTGAAGCAGTGGGGAGGGACTACCAGTATTTTGAAATGTACTTCAGAGAGCCTGATTAGAATTTAAAAGTCCTGTGCAAACAGATTCCCACATGATCCTGTCCCCTGGAAGTATGTGACAAGGTTTTAAGAACATAACTGAGGCCAGGGCTGATGCTGACTATTATAAAAGTCTTGTTATTTGATTATACAATATGATTTCTCATTCAATGGAAGGCAATTATTTCAGAAACTTTACTGACCCCTTTAATCTGATTTAATGTTAGTGAGAAGAGAAGGGAGCTACATTACATTTAGCATGACCGTGGTACACCAAACACATCACAAACAATTTTCCCTATGGGTACCAGTGAAAAACCATAACTCATAAAGCAAAAAATAGAAAACTCTACTTTTTGCCATCAATTACTTTGTTGTTTTTGTTAGCTGTCACCAAGTCAGTCCCACTCATGGCAATCCCATGCACAACGGGAGCTGACAGTTGTGATCCATAGGGTTTTCCTTGGATGATTTTCAAAAGTAGTTTGCCAGGTCTTTCTTTCTAGTGTCTTGAAGCTCCAGTGAGACCTGTTTAGCACGATAACAACATGTAAGCCTCCACTAACAGATGGGAGGTGCATAGATCAGGAATCAAACCTGGATCTCCCTGAAGGAAGGCAAGAATTCTACCACTGAACAGCTACTGCACTATCAATCATTTTAGGGATTATTAAAAACAAACAAACAAAAAACAAAACAAAAAAACTTCCATATAGTCTGCCATTAATCTATTAATTACATACATATGTATGTGTATGTGTGTATATATATATATATATTTTTTGTTTGTTTGTTTTTGTTTTCCCTTCACATAATAAACTTTGAAAGGTGGAATTAAGAGACACCAAGCAGTTCCTTCAGTTCCTTCCAATATAATCAGCTGTAAGCAGTTGAGCTGAGAGTTTCACCTGGGTGTATATGAGTATAAAGTAGATGCTACTTCCATTTACTTTACCCTTAACTCTTACAGCAAGTGGAAGTAGAGGAGTTTAAGGCATAGAGGAAGTTAGAGTGCAAGGAATTAGATATGAGTGGTCTGGTTTATGAATCTTGAGGCTTACAAACCCCAGAGATGGGTAGGAAAGAATCCATGACTTCTGAAGATGATCCTAGAGCAGGTCTTTCTCTTCTTTACAGTATCCATCTCAGGAAAATCTAAGCACCTTAGGGAAGCCTTATACTCAGCATGGTGCCACAACTAACCACATGGTGCTGCCCTAAAGGTAGATTCGAATGACTTGAAGTAAGTGTGAAGGTGGGTGGGCTCAAGGGCAGCTGAACAGAGAACTGCTCAGAAAATAGAAAGAAGCAAAAAGTTCTTAGATCCCAAGCATAAATCTTGGCCTAGAGCACTAGTATACTGTAGCAGGCCTTTGGCTGGAATAAGAAGGCAGCATGGAACATGTATGTTGGGCTAGAAAATATGGCAGAGAATATGGACTTTACAGGTGTGTGTAGCATGATTTGCAAATGAAGCAGGCGTCTCAAGACATACAACTCAGCAAACACCAGCTCAGGCCACCCAAAGAAGAGGCAGGTTTAGGAACATATTCTAGGAGGTGAGCAAGGACCCAAAGAACAACATATAGAACAGAATAATACTACATCTCCCGCCCTCTGCTGCCAGAATTGATTTATTAATTGTACTCTCAACCCCATCATTGAACTCATAATGTCTTAATTTCAATTTATTACATACATATGTTATATATAGGCAAGTATGAATGAAGGCATACACATTTATGTAGTGATATGCACTTTACAAAATGATGCTATATGTGTAAATTGAGTGTGTGGTTTTACTTTTTTTTGTGGTGGAAATAACACCCTCACACCAGTTTTCACAATTACCATGCTGGAGCCCTCAGATGCTCAGACTGGCAGGAAATTCGCACTACTCCAACTATGGCCCGCTCCCGCCCAATGTGTTTAAGAATCTCCATGTGCCCATCAGTGTCCGGGGGGCCACCCTGCTCACTCCTATTTGATCAATTTGAAAACAAATCCAGGGCCTGGCTCATGGACTAATGGACTGGCTTCAACACAAAGAAGCTACTCTGTGCTGATAAATGTAGTTTCCAGGGTCCATATATCTATTCTGCTCTGTTAGGACAATATCCATAATTTTTTACCTTGAGGACTAAGGACAACCCTCATTAACCCCTTGCCTACTCAGTACAAAAGTCAGCAATCTGTTATGTATCAGAGGCAAAAGTACAAAATGGTTAACAAGGTGGGCTCTAAATATTGGTTTTTTTCAGGGTTCCAATGTTGGCTCTGTCTTTGAACAAGTTACCTAACTTCCTGTTGTGCCTCAATATTCTGTTTGTGAAATGGATATAAACAGAATGTATAGAACAAGATTTTAATGATGATTAAATAGAATTAATTCATATAAAGCATTTAGAAGCATATCTAACACATAGAACTTTCCAATAAATGATAGCTACTATGGTGCAAGAAGCCCTGGTGGCGAAGTGGTTAAGAGCTCAGCTGCTAACCAAAAAGGTCAGCAATTCAAATTCACCAGTTGTTCTGTGAAACCCTATGGGGCAGTTCTACTCAGTCCTATAGGGTCACTATGGGTCGGGATCAACTCAATGGCAAACGTTTTTTTTGGTGGTTGTTGTTACTGTGCAAGAGGAGCCCTGGTGGCATAGTGGTTAAGTGTTCAGCTGCTAACCAAAAGGTCGGTGGTTTGAACTCATTAGCTGCTCCATGGGAGAAAGATGTGGCAGTCTGCATCCGTAAATATTTACAGCCTTGGAAACCCTATGCGGCAGTTCTACTCTGTCATATAGGGTTGCTATGAGTCAGAATTGACTCGATAGCAATGAATTTGCTTTTTGGACTATGGTACAAATAGTTAATGCACTTGGCTGCTTACCAAAAGGCTAGCAGTTCAAGTCTACCCAGAGGTGCCTTGGAAGAAAGGCCTGGTGATCTAGTTCCAAAAAAATTAGCCATTGAAAACCCTATGGAACACAGTTCTATTCTGACACACATGGGGTCACCATGAGTTGAAGTCAACTCAATAGCAACTGGTTAACTGGTCCTATTGTTAATATTTCTTTCTCTCCTCATAGTAATTTTTTTCAAGTATTCTTGATCAGGGTTGATTAAGGGTTATCCTAGTCTACTTTAAGTAAATTTGACACTCTGGGATAAAAGTTTAGTGTCTGAATCCTTTTCTTCTAAGAAGCTGTCATGGTCGTTTTGGAAATTGGTTTACTCCTCCCCAAATCTCTGCTTACTAAACTGTGTTGGGGTGGAGAGCCTTTGTAAAGTTTATTCCACATAAACACCTAACCACAAAAAGTTATTAATTATATACCTGTTCCCCCAGGAAAATTCCTGAAAGGTCACACAAATGATATTTGTTTGCTTCATAATGGCAAAAATTGTCTTCAAGCTACCTTTCTATAGCTACTGCTATAAAAAGAGCAGCTGGAACAATTTTTGCGTTTCTCCTTACAAGGAACATGACTCTACCTATCTCATTACACTTACAACAGCTTTGTGAGATATGTATGAATGTTTTGATTTTATAGATCAGAAAATTGAAATATAAAAGGGTTAAAACTAGTTGCCTTCAAGTTGACTCTGACACATGGCTGCCCCTTATGTGTCAGAATAGAACTATGCTCTATAGGTTTTCAATGGCTAATTTTTCAGAAATAAATTGCCGGGCCTTTCTTCAGAAGTACCTCTGGGTGGACTTGAACCTCCGACTTTTCAGTTAGCAGCTGAGCATGTTAACCGTTTACATCATCCAGGGACTCCTATAAAGGATTAGTTACCATTATGAAGTATTAGTAGGTGCCAGGTACTTTACATATATGAACTCATTGAATTTTTGCCAGACAGATATCATTATCTCTATTTTCAAGATGTGGAAACAAGTAAATAGCTCAGGGTCACACAGGAACTCAGAGTGAAAGGATGCGAAACCAGGTCTTTTGGACATGATAAATGCCACTCTCTGCTATGCTTTGGTACTTCTCAGTGAAGTAGCCAATGCCTATTACAGCTTTTCAAAGTTGAATATTGAATGAACAATTGAAAATAATTACTACAGATCCTCCACATTGATTTAAACTATTTTATTATAATGTTACTTAAATGTGTATAAACAAAAATGCAGTATAAACTATTAATGCTTATGTTTTATCCAATTGTTAAAAATAAAATAATAACAATGTAATATATTAAACATAAACAACTAAAACAATGAAATTCAATGAACCACTTCGCTTTAATGTTGTAGTTAATGACATATTTCAGAAACCAAGGAGACACTTCAAATGTAAGTATGAGACTTGGTGCTAAGTACATGTTCTGAGTTCACCGAGTTCGCCACAGCTTCTGTGGCCAAAGATTCACTTTCCCACCAAGATCTCCATTCAGACCAAAGACAGCCTCTATTTGCATTGCAAGTGATGGTGTCATTTGTCCTCCATATGGTAGGACAAATCATCATGTAATTATTCATTTTTTCTTTGAGGTTTTGTCATTGGCTTGCAATAATTAAAAAATAGTTTTCCACTGCACTATATAGTTTCAAGATGCCAAATGAAGATCTCGTTTTTTTTAAGTTTAGAAACTAAAATCTTGAACCTGTAAAAATATTAACTGCACACTATTAGTGGAAAAGAAAAAAAACCTATTTTTGACTGCTAAGATGACTCAAAATGTGTACAAAATAAATGGAAACTTCTGGGTATTTTTGACATAAAAAAACAAAAACATTTGCTGTGATCATTCATTTCTATTATGACTGTAAACAATAATATACCCCTCCTGGTAGTACTTTGGTCCCTGGGAGGCAAAAATGGTTTGCTCTCGGCCTCTAATCTCGGCAGTTAGAACCCACCTAGTGGTATCACAGAAGACAGGCTTGGCCATCTGTTTCTGTAGAGATTACAACCAATAAAGCCCCATGGAGCTCAGCTCTACTCTATAACACATGGGGTTGCCATGCATCAGAATTGGCAAGATGGCAACAGATTTTTTTGGTTTGTTTTGAAAGTATTTATTTACTTTGTCCTCATTCTTGTGATTTAATAGTTGCATATGTATGTCGTGTATTTGTGTTTGTGGTTTGTGTGTGAAAAAGCATAAATATCATCAAATTGTTTTCAAAATTATTGTTAAAATACACATACACACACACACACACACACACACACACAAACTATGAACACATCCCACCTGGATAAACTCCAGCCTATTATAAAAGTTCAGATTTAGAACGGCATACAAAGACTCCAATCTCTGGACTCTGCATGACTTTCCAGTCTTCTATAAATCTTCAACTGGTCCTTTATTCATTTTAAAACTATTTTATTTATTTATTTTTATTT
>NW_004443969.1:1584349-1597204 GCF_000243295.1 Trichechus manatus latirostris
ACTACTCACCAAGGTAGAATGTAGAGCATTATCTTTATAAGTAGTGTCATGCCAATTGAGCTAGATGTTCCCCGAGACCATGGTCCCCAGATGGCAATATACACAACTGGCCCTTTAGTCTCTGCTAATACCAAACCGTTTCCATTTCCCTGCACACATTGTGTTATTGCATGACCTTTGTTCATGCTGCTTCTTCACCTGCAATGCCCTGTTTCCTTCACATCCTTTGTTAAGTCCCTTTGACCAACTCAAACGTGTTGTTTATAAAAGCTTTTTCGTACCATTAATCAAACCAGAGAATAGTTGTGAGCTCCTGCTTTGTGATACTCCGATCTTTGTACTTAGCTATTGTTATGTACATTATGTAATTTCTGTAATGCTCTCAAACCACATATGCATAAGGCAGCTTATCGTATGTTTCTCTAATATGTGTAAGCCATTGTTAGGTTTACTTCTATAAATGCTCTTAAGCCACAGATGTAAAAGTCACTTGCATATGTCTTAAAAGTAGAAAATCTGTAAATTAAAAAATAGAAACATGTGAAGCATGTGAGATATGTTAGAAACACTTGTTAAGTTGGCTTGACGCATACATAATATGACAAAAGAACAGCCTTCCTAAGTTAGCTTGGCATGTAGATGATATGATAAAGGAAATATGACATAGTAACTTATATCTCTGTATGGTAGCCTGGAGATGGTAGGTAAATTATAAAAAATTCCTAATCTCTGGCCTTTTAGAAGGAATGCTACATACGTCAAATCTCTGACCTTAGAGAAAAAAGGTGACATACTAGCCTAAACCTGTTGCCATCAAGTTGATTCTGACTCATAGTGACCCTATAGTGACCCTATAGGATAGAATCAGAACTGGCCCATAGGGTTTCCAGGGAATGGCTGGTGGATTCAAACCTCCAACCTTTTGGTTAGCAGCCGAGATCTTAACCACTGTACCACCAAGGTTAGTCTTTGTTAAAGACGATATCACCTAGCCCTTATTGCATGAGAATAAGGTTATAAATTTACATATATACTCTAGATTTCTTCTCATGCCCTGAGAGTAGACAGACAGAGATTCCTTTCTAGACTCTGACACTCTCTGTTATGGGTCAAATTGTGTCTCCCAAAAATGTGTGTCAACTTGGCTAGGCCATGATTCCCAGTATTGTGTGATTGTCCACCATTGTGTCATCTGATGTGATTGTCCTGTGTGTTGTAAATCCTACCTCTATGATGTCAGTGAGGTGGGATTAGTGGCAGTTATGTTAATGAGACAGGAATCAATCTATAAGATTAGGTTGTGTCTTAAGTCAATCTCTTTTGAGATATAAAAGAGAGAAGCAAGCAGAGAGACATGGGGACCTCATACCACCAAGAAACAAGAGCCAGGAGAAGAGCATGTCCTTTGGACCCAGGGTCCCTGTGCTGAGATGCTCCTTGACCAGGGAATATTGATAACAAGGACCTTCCCCCAGAGCTGACAGAGAATGAAAGCCTTCCCCTGGAGCTTGCACCTTGAATTCGGACTTCTAGCCTCCTTAGCTGTGAGAGAATAAATTTCTCTTTGTTGAAACCATCCACTTGTGGTATTTCTGTTATAGCAACACTAAGTAACTAAGACACTCTCCAAAGAGGAGACCTGTCAGAGACTAAGGCTGAGAGTCTACCTGCTGCCGCAGTCCTCCGAACCCAGCTTCAAGGAACCTCCACTCAATTTGAAACATGGCCAAGTCTTCCTCTAGAGACCACTCATAAAAGTTAAAGGTCTGAAGTCTAAAGATTGGAACTCTATCCATTGAACTAACATTGTGATTCTAACTGTTGATTCTGCCTGCCTGTCCTAAATGAATGTCTGTGGTCTCACCTCTGTGCCTTGCCATGACTACCTCGCAATAAACTAAGCAAGTTTATGCATGATAAACTTGAGCATTTCTTTATTCATATTTAAAATTAAATCTCACAGGGCAACTATTTTGAGGCATTTGTTACCCTCCTTAAAATTGTTTGCTTTATTGACCATTTTTTCCACCAGATGGTTTGTTCGTTGACACAGAGACTGTCTTAATAACTTGTGGTTATGTGACACCTAGTACTGCATATGGGTGTGTACTCATTCAGTGGTTACAGAGTGAATGGATAAGATTTTGCAAAGACACGGCAAAGAAAAGAAGGCCTTGCCAAAAAAGAACTCAAATCTAAGTTGTTTAACAATTATTTCTCTATTTGTTAGCAGAGAGTAGATGTCCCAGTTGAATAAGATGCAGCAGAAATTGCTATAGGATCCATGGAGAGGACATCTATGGATCATGAAATGCTTCATGTAGGAGTGGTGCTGCAATGCAAAGCTGAATACGCAGAAAATTAACTTCGCCGTCTTACAGCTTTGGGTACCTCTGTTTTTTGGCAAAAATGAAAAATAGACAGAGATAGTGACAACATATAAACAACAGAGGAAAAAAACAAGATAAAACTGTGCAGATGCATGTATTTTAATATTATGCAGAACTTGTGAGAGGTTTGCAGTCATAAAATATCTATTACGACTCAACAGTCCTCTCATTTAACATGTAAAACACAGTCTCTCTGCGTCTTGCTGCCAGTATGGTGGCACTCAAGTGGGAATAAACAAGTTTTCAACACTGTTGGTTATTCATGTCTGCAAATCAGCCAAAGATAAAACATGTGCAGAGGGGGGAAGGAATTCAGTTTGGGGAATCTAGAAAACTATTCTTGTTCACTCACTGAACAAAACTGGTGTGTAAAGCCACATAAGCACATAAGTCAAGTTAGGAAAGCAACCCAGAACAGATTCACAGAAGCTAAACTAGGGGCCTTTGGAGGGAAAAGATTTCAAAGAAATCTGCTTAGTGTATTTTACAGCCTGGGGCTTGACATCTGCAGACAGCCAAATGCCTGTAGGAAACTAATGACGAGAACATACAAATTAACAACACACAATCTACATGTACAGCATTTCTTGAGACAGGAAAAAAAAATCATCAAAAAGAAAACGGGGGGAAGGTAGATGATATGTATTTAGGCATTCTCTGCAGTGTTATTCTTTGCATTTATTCTATAGGCATATAAATACTTCCCCTGGAGAAATTGACACTTCTTTTATTTATTTATTTATTTTTATTCTTTAATAAAGATGATGTAAAAGAGAAAAAGCTCTGGAAGCATATAGTCCTACATTCAAACCCTGGTCCTGCCCCACAACACATTGAGTGGCTTCCTTGAGCCACTCGTTTCTCATCTGCAAAATGAGTAATAGTAGGACCCCTATCTTTCAGGGCTGTTGTAAAGATAGAGATAAAATTTGCAGCATTTCAAAAACAGTAAATGGAACTTTCCAGCATCCGTTGGTCAGTTTGCCATACTATGGTGGCTTGAGTGTTGCTATAATGCTAGACTATGCCACCTGTATTTAAAATATTAGCAAGGTCACCCATTGTGCATAGGTTTCAGTGGAGCTTCCAGACTAGATAGACTAGAAAGAAAGGCCTGACCATATACTTCTGAAAATCAGTTGGAAAACCCCGTGGATCACAACAGAATGTTGCCCGACATAGGCTGGAAGATGAGCCCTCTAGGTTGGGAGTCACTAAAAATAGAGCTGCTGCAAGAATGGACTTGGACATACCAACAATGGTATGTAAAATTGATCAGAATATCAGCTTCATCAAGGTTCAGGCAAGTGCTTGAGAATCCTCCAGATCTAGCACTATCTATTCATAGCTTAATTGGAGAACATGGCTGGTGTCTCACCTCCCACCAAAATAGGCAGTCAGAATACAGTCAAACCGTCACATGCCGAAAAATTGAAGAAGAGAAAGAGACGAAAAAAGCGAGAGAAAGGTGAGATTGTGCCTGTTTTGTTTTCTTAATACAGCAACCCTTTGTACCTTACAAAAAACATTTGTGACATTTGGAGGAGCATTTATTTCTCAGACTGAAGCTACACCGTACCTCAAAGAAATTCTCCAGTAACATAATATCTCTTAGCCATGTCTTCAATGCCAGTTACAACCACAAGAGAAAGTGCTGCAATTGGTGCTCTTTCAAGAGCTTGGAGACCTGTAGAACAGCATTTTCACTAGCCTTTGCTTCCCAGAACCTAGTCCTTCTGTTTATACCCAAGGTTCCCAACCGAGTACCAATATGTTGAAGAGAAGCTCCCTCCTCCCTTTGATTTCTAACTTATAAACCCAATGATGATTTGTTAATGGAGATCAAAATATTAGCTTTTTTAATGTTTGAAAAACTGCCCACTTACCACGCCTTCCAAAATGCAGGGCTTTCAGATGATGGCAATATTGGAAAACTCAGCTTCCAATACATTCTTATCTTGAGAATAGTCTGTGCGGAGTTACCCCACAGTTGTAGGTAAGAAGATATAACATGGCCAGGCTCATCTCACCTTGAGAAGGTTTGCCTCAGATCCTTCAGCAGGGAAGGAGGAAGCTCATATGAAGAGGGTTATGCTAGGGCCTCGCAGGTCAAAATGAAAAAGAAGCAGAAATCTTCCAGGAAAAACGCACTTTAACACCATGGCCCCATCTGCTGAAAACAAAGTCCAATAATTAACCACTGGAACTCAGAGATTGAAAGTGTTCACACTAATACTCTTCCACCATTGAAGGTGAGCAGGAAAAATTCTCCTCACTAATGAGAAGAGGGAGCCCTTGTGGTACAGTGGTTAAGAACTCTGCTGCTAAGCAAAAGGTCACCAGTTCCAATCCACCCACTGCTCCTTGAAAACCCTATGGGGCAGTTCTACTCTGTCCTATAGGGTCACATGAAGTCTTAATCAACTTGACGGCAACTTTTTTTTTTTTTAAATGAGGAGAATGTGGTTTCCCCACTCATATCAAATAGGAGAAGAATTTAATTAATTATGTTGCATCTATACAATAAATTGACAGTCACTCAAAATTGTAATTCCGAACAACTTATAGTAAGTTAGGAAATGCTAATATTTTATCATTAATAGTATTATAAAATGACAACAATTTCAATACTAGATACAAATACTGTTAAAAAGCAATTATTTCATCAAACATATATATGTATAAAATCAAACATACATATATATGCAGTATACAGTATTATATTTTTATATACTCATGTAATGCTAAGAATAGTTGATACTGGGTGTTGTATTATGTATTATTTTATTGTCTTCTGTATATTTTTGTTTGTCTCAAATATTCTATAATAGGCATTAATTTGATTTGTAATAAATCTGAACAAATATATTAAACATACAGGCAAACACGTAATTCTATACATAAGTGGAATTAATAAAAGAGAGATTCCTGAAACTTCTGGGAAAAGGATTACATTTTGTAGAATAAGAACACAATCATCATCATCATAAGTGGCAGTGGTATTGAGCTCATCACAGGAAACTCAAAGATGCCCCCGCCCTAGAGAAGTACACAGGACATGTGAGCAAAACTGAACAGATTCAGAGAAAGATATCAGGCCTCACACAGTAAATACCATGCAGTAGGTACAGACAAGAGCAAGAGAAAATAAAAGAAAGAAAAATCTGCCAGTCACATCTGTGGTGAGAAGTTTTCAAAGGAAATCTCAAAGGGTGAATCCTACTTTACAAATGAGTAGAACTCTGAGAAGATGAAAGAGCATACATCTTCTAAGGGGCAAAGTGATGTTTTAGAAGCTATGTCTCCCTGCCACTAAATCCTGGTTAATGATATGAAACTTTATTGTGAACATTGACCGAGTGAATGGATGAAGTGGGAAATGCCTTGAGAGCAAGTTTAGCCGTCTTGGACCATATTTTAGCCATCTTGGACCAAGTGGAAATAAATGAGAAACACTACTAGCCTTAGAATTCTCTTCAACCAACTAGTAGGCATCACTAATAAAATAATATTTAAAATTGTCCTGTTTGTGGATAACTTGTTTGGATTACCACTTTCCCGTAGGTATTTATTTTAAAAAGGTGGTGGAAGTGATGATCATATCGAGGAGTCCATGAATAAAGACCACCAACAAGGTCCAACAAAGAAGAAGCGTTTCTATGTTGGCCAGGACTAAAAAGGGCTCAGGGAATAAGAATGTGATTGTGGGGCAAGGCAAATATTCCCTTATCAGTTCTTAGAAGTAGACAGAATAAAGATAAACAAGTCTGAGAGATTACATTTTGCAGTTTCTACTTTACTAAGAAAAAACTGGGTGTTTTACGATAGTGACTTGCAATTCTTGGTGCCATTAATGGTAACAGATAATATTTTACAATAATAAGGATGATTGTATTAGCTTCTACTATTTACTGAGTGCTTTGTTGTTGTTGTTGCTGATGAGACCTGATATACAACGAACGACGGCCTATTTTGTGGAGGTAATACATCTGCTATATTCTCCATTTAAGCTATGAATAGACAGTTTTGTACTTGGGGGATTCTCAAGCACTTTCCTGAACCTTAATGAAGCTAATATTCTGATCACTTTTACTAGTTATTCTTTTATATATTATTTCTTTTAGCCAGAATTCTACAAGAAAAATAGATTATTGGTAGGATCTAGTCTTCACAACCCATCCTGAACATATAATATCACTGAGAAAAATTTATATTTTCCCGCTGTAGTAAATACCACTGTGATTAACATCTTTGCACATGCACTTTGGTATGAATCACTAAATACTGCCTTAAAATGGATTTGTCAAAATTGGATTAATGGGAAACTCCCTTAAAATACAGTTTTAGAAATAATAGTTGCCTTGGGTTCTCTAGAGGAACGGAACCAGTGGTTTTATATATATACATACACACACACATATATATATATTTATATATATATAAATATAGACAGAGGGAGAGAGAGAAAGACAGAGAGACTTAATTCAAAGGATTGGCTCACATAATTATGGGGACTGGCAAGTTCAAAATCCACAGGTCAGGCAGCAGGCTGTAAATTTCTGCAGGCTTCCATCCTAAGACTCATAAGTCAGGTGACAGGTAATGTGCAGAGTCCAGAGAGAGAGCGTGTTCTGCCAAAATATGTATTTATACTCTGGAGGCCAACCACACCCTAAGGAAACCTCCCTTTCAACTGATTGATGGATCACATTACATTACATTATGGAAAGTGATTACATTACACTGCATTAGATGACATTATGGAACAGTATCTAGTCTAGTGTTTGCCCAAACCACTAGGAACGATAGCCTAGCCAAGTTGAAACATAAAATTGATCATCACAATGGGCCTCAAAGCATAATGCTTATTTGGCTTTAAAAAAATATACACTATCTATATAATTATTAGCTATTTAGTACACCAACCAAACTACTATTGGAAGACAAATTTGGAAATTAATGTCATAGTTCAAATTATTGTATGGTGATATTATTATTTACAAACAACAGAACGTACAAATTTAAGAGTAAAGTTAAGTGTAAATACATCTGAATAACTACCACGAGAATCCCCCTAGAAATTTCCCTCATGACCTTTTGGTGAACATCCTGTCCTGAGAGAAAAAACACTCTTCTGATTTCTATTTCCATAAATTATGTCATTTTTTCTTGGAAGTCATATTAATGGAATTAAACAGTGTGTCTTGGTTGGTGTCTGTCTTCTTTCACTCAAAATATTAATGAGATGCATCCATTTATATGTATTACATGTATTAGTAGTTTGTTCCTTTATTCCACTGAATAAATGCATGAAAATTTAATTTTCTATTCTTTAGTTGATACACATTTGGGTTGTTACCAGTTTATTGGCTATTACTTATAATTTAAATATTCTTGTATATGTTGTTTTATGGACTCATTTATTCATTTCTCTTGGATAAACACTTAGAACTGGAATTGCTAAATCATAGGGTATTGTAGTTTTAACCTCACAAGGAACTGGAACATAGTTTTCCAAAATGATTTTACCATTTACATTGCTACCAGAAATGTATGAGAGTTCTCATTATTCTACATCCTCACCAACATTTAGCTTTGTCAGTGTTTTTATTTCAATCATTTTAGTGTGTGTGAAATGGTATTTCATTCTGGTTTTAGTTTGCAGTTCCGTAATGAGTAATAATGTAAGAATTGAAGAGGAATAATATCAAATTATAAATAGAAGACCCAGAGACGATAGAACCTACTGAAGTTAATATCTAATTGTATGTAACAGGCAGGAGAAATAAAAGATTTTATCACATTAGTGTGAAATCATTTTAATCCAGTAGTGAATAGAGTGAAAATATATTATCCCCCCTCTTTGAAAAAGAGAAATTTTAAAATCAGAAATATGAGTGATGCTTTAAGAACAATCCATGCTATTCAAAGGGAAATGGAGCAAATAACTTGGAACTAAACATACTTTCGGAGCCCTGGTGGCACAGTGGTTAAGAGCTATGGCTGCTAACCAAAATGTTGGCAGTGCTAATCCACCAGCCACTCCTTGGAAACCACGTGGGGCAGTTCTACTCTGTTCTATGCAGTGGCTATGAGTCCAAATCTACTCAATGTCAACGGGTTCTTTTATAAAAAATATCTTATCTGTGTAGCCCTTAGTTTTGAACTCAGTCTTTATGCTCTAAGAAAGCTGGCCAAAAGTGAAACTTTGTATTATACATAATATTAGGAAAACCTAGTAAAGTATTTGGTATTTGAGATGGCTACAATTGGTTCTCTCTCTTTCTGCTTCCTTCTTTGTTGTTTGCTATAAATTTGTACCAAACACAAATAATTCTGGCAATTTCTAATGCAAAAATTTAATGTGAAGCTTTGTTTCTTCCAAAATACAGTATCCAGATTGTCTTCCATTAAGAAGTAATTATGTAGTAAAAACATTGACACAAGGAGGCTCATTTTATAATTTTTCTTCCAAATGAATTTTGAAAGTGTGTATGAAGATTGTAAATGGAGAGTGCAAAATTTTGTATATCCGAGATTATCCACTGCAGAGTGTGTGTATGTGTATGTATGAATGTGTGTGTTTTGTGTCTGTGTGTTTGTGCTTGTGTGTGAATACAGTCTCAGGAGATATATCCCCTGAGCCTTAGAGAGAAAAATAACTACCATCTAGACAGGTGGATTACCCAAATAAAATCAACATCCATGGGTGATCATTGTGTTGTGAAATGTCAAAGGCTAGTCAGGTTTCTTTTTTGAAAGGATAGATATGGATAAGGAGATAATTAGTAGAGTTATATAATTGTTTGGTAGGAGTACATAATGATTTGTCTTTTCAGAATAGGTAATATAAGCAATATTAGGTGGGGAAATTAGAAAAAATACATTACAAGATGCTGAGACAGTGATATTTTGGAATGAAAGAAAAGGATGGCTTTGAGGGCACACACAGTAGGAACTTGGAAAGGTTTTTTGGTGGCTAGTGGGTAAATAAGTATGTTCGCTATCTTATCCAAATATATAAATAAGTATAATATCACATTTTCATTGCTGTGGCTATTACCAATACGATTTAACAGGAAAGCATGCAAGAATGAGTTTATAAAATAAGAACCCAATGTTTTACTTTATGATAGTTTATACCTTTATTTATTTATACCAGAATTATTGGTATAAAATAACTAAGGACTTGGCATCAATATATTTTCTTAAATTCTTCTGGATTGTCAGACCGAAGTCTACAGCTAATCTTTGCATCCGGCAAAGATATTGACTATATGGATAATGGTAATTTAAAAAATGGGTTTGATTCTTTTTGTTTACCATAGGACAGTTTTCCTCATCCTTAGTCATGGTTGTCTGAATTATTCACAAACATTGACTTTATCAAAGAATTAACCAACATGCACATATTGATAACTTCTGTTAAAGAAACCAATTTTATTTTGCTTGTGATGTATCTGGCTAGTTTGCTGCTCTTGATGCAGAGGCCCTGGGCAAGGATAATGTAGGAAGCTATGTAAGCGAGATATTCTTGAGAATCTTCTGTTGTTGTCTAGAGTCAATGTTTCTCAAATACTGTAATTCTAGGCTCTGAGAATAAAATAAAAATATTAGTTTGGCTAAGAAAAGAAAGATGTAGCCTAGTTTAAAATTAACTTAAGGGCACATTAGCCACTGCTATTTGATAGCTTAGAGAACTCAACTTTTGGTTATTTGGACTGCTTGGCTATTTGCGATGTGGCATATATACTAACTTATTTCAAAATCTTATGGAAATAATTCAAATAATATTTTCAGATGCATTACATCAATACCAGATTATTTCTACCTACTTCTAACCTAGAATAAAGAGGTTTTGTTTTTTTCCCAGAAGAAGTCCCTTCCCATCAAAAGTCAAAAAGTCCATGCCTAAAATCTCATTCATTTACTTGTAACAATTACTTTGCACTTTCATTTTACATAAAATGCTGATAGTCTTTATTATTTGTTATCCTTGACAAGACCATATTTAAATAACAAAACATAAGGTTTTGGAGACTTTAGAGAAATAAATAGTAATATCAAATACGTGCATATCCTGCACGGAATGATCTCAAAATAAAAGTTTAATTAAAAAGTCTGTTGAATAAAGGCTCAAATAAAACCAATGAAAATAAGATCAAAATTATTACAAACATCACAAAAAGAAAAATAAAGATAAAAAACCAGAAGATACCACTGAATATCTACCAGAGGAGCTGAAATTTAAAAAAAGAAAGACAGACAATATCAACTGTTAGTAAGAATATGGAAAAAGTAGAATTCTCATACCTTACAGTTGGGAATGTAAATAATTACAGGTAATTTTTTAATAACTATTTTGCAGTGTTTTCCAAATGTCACCCATTCCTAGGTATGTGCTCCAAAAAATAAAGTGCATATGTTCAATAAAATATAGGTACAAAAATTAGCATGTAAGTTTTATTCATAACGGCTAAAATTGGAAACACTCCAAATATGAATCAATAAAATAATAAGGAAATTATGTGGTATTTCATACAATGGATTGCTATACAGCAATAAAAATGATAATCTACTAATACATGTAAGGGGATGGATGAATCTCAAGGAAATTATCATAATTAATATTGAGCAAAAAAAGTAATTACAAAAGAATACATGTAATATGAAGTTCAAGAACAAGCAAAATCAATTGATAATTAAAGAAGTCAAAATAATGGTTAGCTCTTGGAGGGAGTATAAATAATGAGTAAGCACAAAAATTCAAGCCAGATTCAGAAGAGGACATAGAACCAGGGATATTATTGCTGATGTCAGATGGATCCTGGCTGAAAGGAAAGAATACCAGAGAGATGTTTACCTGTGTTTTATTGCCTATGCAAAAGCATATGACTGTGGATCATAACAAATTATGAGTCGCACTGCAAAGAACGGTAATTCCAGAACACTTAATTGTGCTCATGAGGAACCTGTACATAGATCAAGAGGCAGTGGTTCCAACAGAACAAGCAGATATTTCATGGTTTAAAGTCAGGAAAGCTGTGTGTCAGGGTTGTGTCCTTTCACCATATTTATTCAATCTGTATACTGAGCAAATAATCCAAAAAGCTGAACTAGATGAAGAAGAATGTGGCATTAGGATTGAAGAAGACTCAATAATAATCTGTTATGCAGATGACACAACCTTGCTTGCTGAATGTGAAGAGGACTTGAAGTACTTACTGATGAAGTTCAAAGACTATAGCCTTCAGTATGGATTACACGTCAATGTAAAGAAAGCAAAAATCCTCACAACTTGACCAATAAGCAACATCATGATAAATAAAGAAAAGACTGAAGTCATCAAACATTTCATTTTACTTGGATCCACAATTGACACCCATGGAAGCAGCAGTGAGAAATCAAACTACACATTGCATTGGGCAAATCTGCTGCAAGAGACCTCTTTAAAGTGTTAAAAAGCAAAGATGTCACTTTGAGGACTAAAGTGTGCCAGACCCAAGCCCTGGTATTTTTAATCACCTCATATGCATGCAAAAGTCAGACAATGACTAAGAAAAGTCAAACAAAAATTGATGCCTTTCAGTTGCGGTGTTGGTGAAGAATATTGAACATGCTATGGACTGCCAAAACAACAAACAAATCTATCTTGGAAGAACTACAGCCAGGATGCTCCTTTACCCTTATCTTTCTAAGTTTGAAGCAGTCTAACATTACTTGCTATCACCTTGCCTTCCTCTCCATTAGAAGGTTCTATAACTATGCTGTTTATTCCCTCTTTTATTGTTCTAATGTTGTTTTCATTTACTGATTAACTGCTCTGATTCCCTGTTGTATTTCTTTTGGTTTTGGATAGTCCTCAACAGTTCATTTCCTAGACTGGTATCTGGCTCGTACGATCCTGCATCCTAGCTTCTGCCTGTGAGCTGAAGCTGTTTGTCCTCAGATCGAAGAACTCCCTTTAATAATTCGTGTAAGTTTGGTTTGACTTATACATATTCCCTTAATTTCTGTTTATCTGGAAATGACCTAATTTCACCATCAAACTTGAACCAGAGTTTTGCAGAATATATTATTCTAGGCTGGCAATTTTTTTCTTTCACTATTTTATATATGTCATCCCATTGCCTTCTTGCCTGCATGGTTTCTGCCGAATAATCTGAGCTTAGTCTTATTGTTTCTGCTCTGTATGTGACTTCTTGTTTTTCACGAGCTGCTCTCAGGATTCTTTGTTTGTCTTTGGTTTTGGCGAGTGTGAATATGATATGCCTTGGTGATTTTCTTTTGGGGTCTCTCCTATATGGGGTTCGTTGAGCTTCTTTGATGGTCAGCTTTTCATCTTTCATGACACTGGAGAAGTTTTCTGTCAGCAGTTCCTCAATGATCCTCTCTGTGTTTTCTGTTTTCTCCCCCTATTCTGGAATTCCAATCACTTGCAAATTTTTGCTTTTGATTGTGTCCC
>NW_004443969.1:1598776-1603869 GCF_000243295.1 Trichechus manatus latirostris
GGAAGCAGAGGGGGCCAAGTGTGGGTGAAGAAGGGTAGAGAGTGGGAAAGCGTATATCACAAATTACCGGAGCTCTGTAGCCCCTCAGGAAGAAGCAAAGATGGCACACAGAGCAAGGTACTCGAGCAAAAGGACGGGGAGGTGGGGAGAGGCAAGGAAGAAATAAAAAGAATCAGAAAAAAAGCAACACCAGCAGCCAACAAATGGCACTCAGAGAGCCACCCATTCAGGTGTGTGGAATCCAAGCAGCTGGTGCTTCCAGGTCAAGAGACCTTCACCGCGGGAAGCAGAGGAGGCCGAGTCGGGGTGAAGAAGTGTGGGGGGTGGGAAAGCGTATATCACAAATTACTGATTGTTTTGTCTCCGGCTGGAAGCTTCGTGAGGCTGCTTTCTCGTACCCCCTGTTTGCTGGTCTCCGATAGGAGTCCAAGATGGTGGATCCACGCTGTTTTAGCTGGTAGGGGACCTCTGCATGAATCTCTCCTCACTCTCCGTTGTCTGTCAGTTTTCTTACTCCATTTGGTGATTGGCTGAGTTCTTTATCTCTTTATTTGATGTTTTAGGGTTTCGGGATTGTTGTATTCTCTGTTCAGCTTAGTTTTTCGGATCTTTGCTGTGGAGGGATGGCGTGGTGCTTCTGCCTAGAGCACCATTTTGCTGGAACTTCCAGGATGCTCCTTTAGAAGGGAGGGTGATGAGACTTCACCTCACATACTTTAAACATGTTATCAGGAGGGACCGGTCCCTGAGGAAAGACGTCATGCAAAATAAAGTGGAGGGTCAGCAAAAAAGAGGAAGATACTCAAAGAGACGGATTGACATAGTGGCTGCAACAATGGGTTCAAGCATAACAATAACTATGAAAACGGCACAAGACCAGGCAATGTTTCAATATGTTGTACATAAAATCGCAGCATTGGAACTGACTAGATGGCTCCTAACAACAAAAACAACAAGCTAGTAGAAATCAAGATTAAATTTGATGCATTGAACACTATTGACCGAAGACCAGATGAGTTGTGGGATGACATCAAGGACATCATACATGAAGAAAGCAAGATGTCATTAAAAAGACAGGAAATAAAGAAAAAAACAAAATGGATGTCAGAAGAGAAATTTACTCTTGAACATAGTGTAGCTAAAGCGAATGGAAGAAATGATAAAATAAAAGATGAAAAGAAGATTTCAAAGACAGGCTCCAGAAGACAAAGCAAAGTATTATAAATAATAAGATCTGCAAAGACCTGGAGATAGAAAGCCAAAAAGGAAGAACACGTTAGTCATTTCTCAAGCTGAAAGAACTGAAGAAAAAATTCAAGCCTCAAGTTGCAATTTTGAAGGATTCTATGGGTGAAAAATTGAACGAAACAGGAAGCATCAAAAGAAGATGGAAGGATTACACTAAAGTCATTGTATTAAAAAAAAAAAAATTGGTCGACCTTCAACCATTTCAGGAGGTAGCACATGATCAAGAACCAATGGTACTGAAGGAAGAAGTCCAAAATGCACTGAAGGCATTGGTGAAAAACAGGGCTCTAGTAATTGATGGAACACCAATTGAGATGTTTCAACAAACAAACGCAGTGCTGGACATGCTCACTCATGTATTCCAAGAAATTAGGAATACAGCTACCTGGCCAACAGAGTGGGAGAGAGTCATATTTGTGCCCATTCCAAAGAAAGGTGACCCAACAGAATGCAGAAATTATCGAACATTATCATTAATATCACATGAAAGTAAAATTTTGCTGAAGATAATTCAAAAGCAGTTGTAGTAGTACCTCCATAGGGAACTGCCAGAAATTCAAGCCAGATTCAGAAGAGGACATGGAACCAGGGATATTATTGTTAATGTCAGATGGATGTTGGCTGAAAGCAGAGAATACCAGAAAGATGTATACCTGTGTTTTATTGACTATACAAAGGCATTTGACTGTGTGGATCATTCAAATTATGGATAACATTGTGAAGAATGGGAATTCCAGAACACTCAAATGTGCTTATTTGGATCTTCTACTAGACCAAGAAACAGTAATTTAAACAGAACATGGGGATACTGCATAGTTTAAAATCTGGAAAGGTGTGAGTCAGGGTCGTATCCTTTCACCATACTTATTTAATGTGCATGCTGAGCAAATAATCCAAGAATCTGGACTATATGAAGAAGAATGAGACATCAGGATTGGAGGAAGACCCATTAAAAACCTGCCATATTCCGATGACACAATCTTGCTTGCTGAAAATGAAGAGGATTTGAAACACTTACTGATGAAGTTCAAAGACTACAGCCTTCAGTATGGATTGCACCTCAACATAAAGGAAATAAAAATCCTTACAAATGGACCAATAAGCAACATCATGATAAAAGAAGAAAATATTGAAGTTGTCAAGGATTTAATTTTACTTGGATCCACAATCAATCCCCATGGAAACAGCAGTCAAGAAATGAAACTATGCATTGCATTAAGTATATCTGCTGCAAATGACCTCTTTAAAGTGTTGAAAAGCAAAGATGTAACTTTGAGGACTAAGGTGCGCCTGACCCAAACCATGATATTTTTAATTGTCTCATATGCAAGTGAAAACTGGACAATGAATAAGGAAATCTGAAGAAGAATTAATAATTTGAATTACGGTGTTGGATAAGAATACTGAATATACGACAGACTTCCAGAAGAACTAAAAAGTTTGTCTTGGAAGAAGTATAGCCAGAGTCCTCCATGGCAGGATTGGAGATTTCGTCTCATGTAATTTGGACAAGTTATCAGGAGGGACCAGTCCCTGGAGAAGGACGTCATGCTTGGTAATGTAGAGGGTCATCCAAAAAGAGGAAGATCTTCGAGGAAATGGATTGACACAGTGGCAGCAACGTGGGCTCGAACATAGCAATAGTTGTCAGGATGGCGAAAGACCAGGCAGTGTTCTGTTGTGTTGTACATAGGGTCGCTTTGAGTCAGAACCAACTTGATGACACCTAACAACAACAACAAACAACAGTAGAAATCAAATTCTTATAGAAAATATATACCTTTTTATATGATCAAATACTTTGGGAAGCTTTCCTCATAGTCATTTTTCCTAGCTCATATTAAGTATACTGGTAATTGTTTGTGAAAAATTACTTTGAAATTGTAGAGAAATAGAAGTTCTATATGCAAAAATAAATTACAAGTTAGAGATATTTAACATAAGAGGAAAAAGTTCTATACTGCTCTAATTCTAGAGGACACCAGTCTATTATTGCATAATGCAGTACTTTGCCCATAATGATGACCCTGTCGTAAGGATAATAATTTTTTATTATCTGTCTAAGAAAGTAAGAAAAAACATGATATATTTTAGTAGTATTTTCAAAAGGAAGAAAGAGGAAGGGTAGCTTGAGGGGTATACTTTATTTGTTTTTTCTGTTTTGTCATAGAATGTTTACTTATTTGTATTCCTTCAGTGATGGGAGATTTTGTTGTTGTTGTTAGTTGTCATCTAGTCTATTCCAACTCCTGGTGATCCCATGTTTGCAGAGTAGAACTGCTCCATAGGGTTTTCAAGGCTGTGACCTTTTGGTAACGGATTGCCAGGTCTGTCTTTCAAGGAGCCTCTAGGTGAGTTCAAACCACCAACACTTTGGCTAGTAACCTGGGGCTTAAAATTATCTTCAATACAAAAAGTACTGTTGCAAAATTAAGGGACTATGTAAAAACCAAACCAAACTTATGAGACTTATTAAAAGAAGTCCTTCTATCTGAGAACAAACAATATCAGACTACAGGCTGAATATAGGACCCAGGATTTTACTACCCAGATACCAACCTAGGAAATGAACTCTTAAAGACTATGCAAAACCAAAAGAATTACAAAAGGGAACCAGAGTGATCAATCTGTAAATGACAACAGCATCAGAACAATAAAAGAGGGAACAAATGGTGTAGGTATAGAACCTTCTAATGGAGAGGAAGTCAAGCGATACCAAGTAATAACAGACTGGTTCAAATCTAGGAAGATCAGGGTAAATTTCATGGTAATCACAAAGAAAGTTAACAAACATACTCATCAAAACAAAGAAGAAAAACATAGTCTCAGTGAAAACAAAACCTATAAAAACAAACAAACAAAAAAAGTCCACAAACAAAAGGAACTCAGCACAAGAGAGTAAGAGGAACAAAACTGGAGGACACTATGCTGAGTGAAATAAGTCAATCACAAAAGGACAAGTATTGTATGAGACCTCTACTGTATAACTCATGTAAAAGTTTACACACAAAAAGAAACAATCTTTGTTGGTTACGAGGGATGGAAGGAGTGGGGGGCAACTAAATAGATAAGTGGTAAGTTTGGTGAAGGGTAAGACAGTACACATTACTGGGGAAGCCAGCAAAACTTGTGCAAGGAAAGGTCATGGAAGCTCCATAGACACTTCCAGACTCCCTGAGGGACTGCATTGCTGGGTGGAGGGCTATGGGGACCATGGACTCGGGGAACATCTAGCTCAATTGGCATAACACAGTTTATAAAGACAATGTTCTACATTCTACCTTGGTGAGTAGCATCTGGGATCTTAAAAGCCTGTGAGCAGCCATCTAAGATACTGCACTGGTCTCACCCCCTCTGGAGCAAGGGAGAATGAAGAGAATGAGAAACCAGGAAAAGATGAGTCCAGAGGACTAATGGACCACAGCTACCACAGCCTCCACCAGACTGAGTCCAGTACAGCTAGATGCTGCACAGCTACCCCCACTGACTGCTCTGAATGGGATCACAATAGAGAGTCCTGGACACAGCTGGAAAAGGATGTAGAACAGAATCCTAATTCACAGAAAAAGACCAGATTTACTGGCCTGACTGACTGGAGAAACCCCGAGAGCATGGCTCCTGGACACTCTTTTAGTTCAGTGGTGAAGCCCCTCCCGAAGCTCACCGTTAAGCTGGGGATTGGACAGCCTCATAAAACAAAATAGGACTAATGAGGCACAGCAGTCCAGGGACAAGGACTACAAGGCAGGAGGGGACAGGAAACCTGGTGATAGGGAACCCAAGACTGAGAAGGGACAGTGTTGACATGTCATGGGGTTGTTAACCATTGTCATAGGGCAATATGT
>NW_004443969.1:1604249-1606634 GCF_000243295.1 Trichechus manatus latirostris
TGTTAACCAACGTCATAAAACAATATGTGTACTGACTGTTTAATGAGAAACTATTTGTTCTGTAAACCTTCATCTAAAGTACAATAAAAAAATTTTAAAAAGAAGTACTGTTGCTTGAGAAATAGATGCTATTGCTAAGCCCCTGAGAGTTCTGAACAACATTTTATGGCATGGGATTAACCAAAAGTTTAAATTAGCTAGGTTTCCACTTCAGCCACTTCGAGGATTTCAAGGCGACCCTTGTATAATCTTGTTCATTATATCTGATTAGCTCTATTAGACAGAATGAGAGGGAGATTTAAAAGATTTAAAAGTCCCAATAACCTCTGCCATCTTCAAAGGATTCCAACTGCAAGGATGTGTTCCCTGCTGCAGGTGAACTTAAAATCTCCAAGAGTCCCAGAAGCTGCTGGTGTTCACGAAACGTCATTTTCTAGATCTTTCTCATTCACTGGGGGGTGGGGGGAGGGGATAAAGTATTTTTGATAGAGAAAACATAAAAAAGTATGATGATTAAAGACTGCTCAGAAGCAAAATGCAGGAAGTAGAGCCCGAGGTCCACTTTTTCTCCATGGGAGACTGGGCGCTTGACAACATGCACCTGTTAACAAGTGATTTCAGAGCTTCTGGAGAAGACACTAACCCAGAGCCTAGGAGCTGGTAAGAGTACCGTACTATGCGTACTACTTAGGAACTTCTTGTCCTCCCATTGACAATTACTGATTGCAGGCTATTAGAACCTGGTAGCTCAGTGTCAGGAACAGTGAAGGTTAGTTAAACACTGAAGATGAAAATCTCTCTCCCTCAATTTGCCACCATCCACTGTATTTAGAAGCTGCATGCAGAGTCCACTACTACTGACCTTACTCAAAACAAAACCACCTCCACACAAAACATTACGATGATTCCAAAGCAACAGTAAGTCTGTAGAAATATAGAGACGAGGGCTAACACCTTTTCTTTCCATCATTCATTAATATCTGGGTATAAGTGTTAAGGTCAAAGTTTGTTGTTGTTAGCTGACATCAAGTTGGCTCTGAGTCATGATGACTTTATGTATAACAGAAAAAAAAAAAAAAAAAAAAAAAAAAGTTGCCCGGTCCTGCAGCATCTTCATGATCTTTGGAAGTGAAGTTTCTTTACCAATAAATTAATGGCTTAAATCATGTCCACAATGTATTCCAGGACTCACTATGATGGGGGACTTGCTGTACACCTGCAAATAGATAGTGGTATCATATCACCTGTACACTCTCCATTGAAAATTATATGAACTGTCATTATTTGATAGAATTTTAGAATGGTCTAAGGGGAAGGAACTGCAGAGACTCTGTACTCAACATCTTCATTTTATGGGACTGCCCAAGGTGTGCAGGGTAATAGGAAAATATAGTTACTGGGAGGTGGATCCAACATAATGCTATAGACAGAAGCACCACTCTGTCACTCCACAGAAAAGACCCAAAAAACTAAGTAAAATAGAGATAAACATCAACCCTGGAACCCTAAGAGTCAAATGAAGGGATAAAGAACTCAACCAAGCACCGAATGGAATAAGAAACTGACAGAGAGCAGAGAGCCAGGAGAGTTATGAGCTGTGGTCCCCATCAGCTAATGCAGCACGAA
Source organism: Trichechus manatus latirostris (assembly GCF_000243295.1). Taxonomy (NCBI): domain Eukaryota; kingdom Metazoa; phylum Chordata; class Mammalia; order Sirenia; family Trichechidae; genus Trichechus; species Trichechus manatus. The sequence goes on from NW_004443969.1 coordinate 1,605,876, forward strand.
TCCACCATCTTGGACTCCTGCCAGAGATTGGTGGACAGGGAGTACAGGAAAGCAGATTCACGGAGATTCAGCAGGAGACAGACCATCCGGTAACCAGCAAGACACGCTTTCCCATCTCCCACCCTGCCTCCCCCTACTCACCCTTCACGGTTTCCTGGCTGGCTGATTCACAGCTTCCTGGAGGGCAGATTCCTGGCTTCACAGCAGGCTGCAACTGTGGCATGGGAGGCGCTGGTTCTGTGCTGTGCAGATTCGCCGCATCCACACTGACTGGCTTCTTAACTGTTATTTCTTTGTTGCTGGTGTTGCTTTTTTCAATCTCTTTTGGTTTCTTCCTCCCTCTCACCTCTTCCTCCTCCTTTCTCTCAAACACCTGACTCCATATGCCATCTTTGCTTCTTCCTGGCAGGCTGTGAGGCTCCACTCAGCTGAAGAACTGCTTTCCAGGTCCACACTACCACACTGGTGGGATGCTTGGGGGATTTTTCTGTTTGTTTGTTTTCTCCTTTTTATTTTTCTTCATTTCTCAGGTTCTCCTCTCTGTACTTACTTTCTTTTCCTATTTACTGAACACCTTGTGCTGTGTATCATCTCCACCCCTTCTAGCAGGGCTGTACTGAGAGCTTGGGAGCTGCTTTCCTGATCTGCACATTTGTGCCAGTGGGATAGCTGGGGGCACTTTTTTATTTAAATTTTTATGTATTTATTTTAATTTTTTTCTTTTTCTTTTTTCTTATTTCTTGGTTTCTTGTCTCTCCA
>NW_004443969.1:1607210-1624698 GCF_000243295.1 Trichechus manatus latirostris
GCAAAGCTCTAATATTCAGAGCTATCTAAGAGTTCAAGCAAAAAGCAGACAAAAATGAGGAAAAAATAGACAAATTCATGGAAAAGGCAGACAAATTCATGGAAAATACAGACCAAAAAATGGAAGAATTCAGGAAAATAGTACAGGAACAAAATGGCAAACTAGAAATCATACAAAAGCAACAATTAGAAATCCAAAAGATAAACAACAATATTTCAGAAATGAACAGCGTCATAGAAGAGATGAGGAACAGGGTTGAAAGCATGGAAAACAGTATCAGCAAAATTGAAGACAAACACTTGGATACAACTTTGAAGAAAAACCAGAAAAAAAAGAACAAAGAAATATGAAGAAAACCTGAGAATTATGTGAGATACAATCCAAAGTAAAACTCTGCAAGTGATCGGAGTTCCTGAATAGCAGGAGAAAATGGAAAACACAGAGAGGATCATCGACGAATTGCTGACAGAAAATTTCCCTAATATCATGAAAGATGAAAAGCTGACCATCCAAGAAGCTCAACGAACTCCCTAGAGGATAGACCTCAAAAGAAATTCACCAAGACATATAATAATCACACTCACTAAAACCAAAGACAAAGAAAGAATCCTGAGAACAGCTCAAGGAAAATAAAAAGTTACATACAGATTGGAAACAATAAGATTAAGCTCTGATTACTCAGCAGAAACCATGCAGGCAAGAAGGCAATGGGATGACTTATAAAACCTTAAAAGAAAAAAATTGCCAACCAAGAATAATATAGTCTACAAAAATCTCATTCAAATATGATGGTGATATTAGGACATTTCTAGATAAACAGAAATTAAGGAAATATGTAAAAACCAAACCAAACTTACAAGAATTATTAAAGGGTGTCCTTTGGTTTGAGAACAAACAACATTAGATTTCAGCCTGAATCTAGCACACAAGATCACACTAGCCAGATACACACCTAGGAAATGAACTCTCAAGAACTATTGAAAACCAAAAGATTTACAACAGGGTACCAGAGAGGTTAGCATGTAAATGACAACGTCAGAACAATAAAAGAGGGAATAAATTGTGTAGGTATAGAACTTTCTAATGGAGAGGAAGGCAAGGCGATATCAATTAATAATAGACTGGTTCAAACCTAGGAAGATAAGAATAAATTTCAAGGTAAACACAAAGTTAACAAAACTACTCATTAAAATAAAAAGGAAAAACATAAAAGTCTCAGTAAAAACAAAATCTACAAAAACAAAAGAAATGAAAAAAATCCACAAACAGAAGAATTCAGCACAGTAGAGTAAAAGGAACAAAGAAATCATCAGCACCACAAAAAAGCATTACAAAATGGCAGCAAGAAACTCATACCTATCAATAATTACACTGAATGAATATGGCCTAAATGCACCCATAAAGAGACAGAGAGTGACAGAATAGATTTAAAAAAAAACAGGATCCATCAATGTGCTGTCTACAAGAGACACATCTTAGAAGCAAACACATAAACTTATTAAAAATTAAAGGATGGAAAAAAATAAGCAAATAGCCACCAAAAAAGAGTAGAAGTGGCAATACTAATCTCAGATAAAATACACTTTGAAACAAAATCCACCATAAAAGACAACGAAGGACACTATATAATGATTAAAGGGACAGACTATTACAAAGACATAACCATAGTAAATATCTATGCACCCAAAGACAGGGCTTCAGAATACATAAAACAAACTTTAAGAGCACCAAAAAGAGGAATTGCTGTTTCCACTATAATAGTAGGAGACTTCAACACACAACTCTTGGTAAAGGACAGAATATGTAGAAAGAAACTCAACAAAGATACAGAAGATCTAAAGGCCACAATCAGCCAACTTGGACTCATAGACATATACAGAACACCCCACCCTACCACTACACAATGCACATTCTTTTCCAATGAGCATGGGATTTTCTCCAGAATAGACCACATTGTAAGCCACAAAGCAACCCTCAACAAAATCCAAAACATTGAGACAATACAAAATATCTTGTCTGATCACAATGTCATCAAAGCAGAAATTAACAACAGGAAGAGCAAGGAAAAAAGATTAATTACATGGAAACTAAATAACAGCCTGCTTAAGAATCACTGGGTAATAGAAGAAATCAAAGATGGAATCAAAAAATTCCTAGACTCAAACGAGAATGAAAATACATCATACTAAAACTTTTGGGACACAGCAAAGGCAGTCTTCAGAGGACAATTTATAGCAATAGATGCACACATCAAAAAAGAAGAAAGGGACAAAATCAAAATATTAGCTACACAACTAGAACAAATAGAAAGAAAACAGCAAAAGAAACCTGCAGTCACCAGAAGAAAGTTAATAATAAAGATCAGAGTAGAAATAAATGAAATAGAGAATAGAAAAACAAAGAAAAAAATCAACAAAACCAAAAGTTGGTTTTTTGAAAGGATCATCAAAATCGACAAACCACTAGCCAAACTGACAAAAGAAAAACAGGAGAGGATGCAAATAACCCAAATAAGAAATGAAATGGAGCACACTACAATAGACCTAACTGAAGTAAAAAGGATCATAATGGCGTATTATGAAAAACTATACTCCAAAAAATTTGAAAATCTAGAGGAAATGGACAGATTTCTAGAAACTCACAACTTACCCAAACTATCATAGATTGATGTTGAAAATCTGAACAGACCCGTAATAACAGATGAGATTGAAAAGGTAATTAAAAAAAAAATAAAAACCTGCCTCAGAAAAAAAGCCCTGGCCCAGATAGCTTCACTGGAGATTTCTACCAAACATTCAGAGAAGAGCTTACCCAGTACTACTCAAATTACTTCAGATCATGGAAAAGGAAGAGAAACTTCTGAATTCATTCTATGAAGCCAGCATAACTCTGATACCAAAGTCAGGCAAAGACACCACAAAAAAAGAAAATTACAGGCCAGTATCTCTCATGAATATAGATGCAAAAATTCTCAACAAAATTCTAGCCAACAGAATTTCAGCATCATAGAAAAAAATAATACACCACTACCAAGTAGGATACCTACCACCTATGCAAGGATGGTTCAACATTAGAAAATCCATCAGTGTAATCCACCACATAAATAAAATAAACAAATCTCATGATCATCTCAATCAATGCAGAAAAGACATTCAACAAAGTCCAGCATACATTCCTGATTAAAACTCTAAATAAAATAGATATAGAGGGGAAATTCCTCAACATAATAAAGGGCATCTATGCAAAACCAATGGCCAACATCATTCTTAATGGAGAGAGGCTGAAAACATTACCCTTGAGAACAGGAACAAGACAAGGATGACCTTTATCACCGTTCCTATTTAACATTGTGCTGGAAGTTCTAGCTAGAGCAATAAGGCAAGAAAAAGAAATAAAGAGCATCCAAATTGGTAATGAAGAAGTTATACTACCCCTGTTTGTGGATGATATTATACTATACATAGAAAACCCTAAAGACTCCACGAGGAATCTACTGGAACTAATAGAAAGATTCAGCAGAGTAGCAAGATACAAGATAAGCATACAAATTCGGTTGGATTCCTATACACCAATAAAGACAATGACAAAAAGGAAACCAGGAAAACAGTACTATTTATAATAAACCCTAAAAAATAAAATAATTAGGAATAAATCTAACCAGGGATGTAACAGACCTATACAAAAAAAAAAAAAAAAAAAAAACTACAAGACACAACTGCAAGAAACCAAAAAAGATCTACATAAATGGAAAAATATACCATGCTCATGGATAGGTAGACTCAACATAGTGAAAATGACAATTCTACCCAAAGCAGTCTACAAATACAAAACATTCCTGATCTGAATACCAACAACATTCTTTAAAGAGATGGAAAAACCAATCATTAACCATATACGGAAAGGAAAGAGGCCCTGGATAAGTAAAGCATTATTGAAGAAGAAAAAGAAAGTAGAAGGACTCAACTACCTGACCTCAGAACCTACTATAAAGCTATGGTAGTCAAAACAGCCTGGTACTGGTACAACGTCAGATGCCTTGGCCAATGGAACCGATTTGAGAACCCAGATGTAAAGCTGTCCACCTATGGTCACCTGATCCTTGACAAAGGCCCAAAGTCCATCAAATGGGGAAAAGACAGTCTTTTTAACCAATGATGCTGGCAAAACTGGATGTCTATCTTCAAAAAAATGAAAAAGGACCCATTCTTCACACCATTCACAAAAACTAATTCAAAATGGATCAACGACCTAAATATAAAATCAAAAACTATAAGGATCATAGAAGAAAAAACAAGATCAATGCTAGAGACCCTAATACATTAACAGGATACAAACCATAACTAACAACACACAACCTCCAGAATAAGCTAGATAACTCGGATCTTCTAAAAATTAAACACTTACGCTCTTCAAAAGACTTCACCAAAATAGTAAAAAGACAGCCTACAGACTGGGAAAATCTTTTGTCCATTACAAATCAGACAAAGTTCTAATCTCTAAAACTGCAGGAAAATCCAACACCTCTATAACAAAAAGATAAATAATCCAATTAAAAAATGGGCAAAAGAATGAACAGACACTTCACCAAAAAAGACATTCAAGTGGCTAACAGACACAGGAGGAACTGCTTGAGATCACTTGCCATTAGAGAAATGCAAATCAAAACCACAAAGATGTACCATCTCACCCCGGCATTGCTGGCACAAATCCAAAAAACAGAAAATAACAAACGTAAGAGAGGCTGCGGGGAAATTGGAACTCTTATGCACTGCTGGTGGGAATGTGGAATGATACAGCCATTTTTGATATGGCGCTTACTTAGAAATCTAGAAATAGAAATACTATAGAATCCAACAATCCCACTCCTAGAAATATATCCTAGAGTAATAAGAGCCTTCACACAAAAACACATATGCACACTCACGTTCATTGCAGCATTGTTCACAATAGCAAAAAGATGGAAACAACCTAGATGCCCATCAATAAATGAGTGGATAAACAAACTATGGTACATACACACAATGGATTTCTTTGCAAAGGTACAGAATAATGATGAATCTGTGAAGTATCTCACAACATGGATGAATCTGGACGGCATTATGCTGACTGAAATATGTCAATCACAAAAGGACCAATATTGTATGAGAGCACTACTGTAAAAACTCATGAAAAGGTTTACACACAAAAAGAAACAATCTTTGATGGTTACAAGGGAGGGGAAGGGTAAGGGTGGGATAACACTAAGCAGAAAATAGATAAGTGGTAACTTTGGTGAAGGGTAAGGCGGTACACAATACAGGGGAAGCCAGCACAACTTGCTCAGGATAAGGTCATGAAAGCTCCAGGGAGAGAATTACTGGGCTGAGGGCAGTGGGGACCATGGTCTCAGGGAACATCTAGCGCAATTGGCATAACATTGTTCATAAAGAGAATGTTCTACAGTCTACTTTGGTGAGTAGTGTCTGGGGTCTTAAAAGCCTATGAGCGACCATCTAAGATACTCCAATGGTCCCACCCCTTCAGGTCAAGGGAAGATGAAGACAACTAAAGACACAAGGGAAAGATTAGTCCAAAGGACTAATAGACCACAACTACCACGGCCTCCACCAGACTGAGTCCAGTACAACCAGATGGTGCCCAGCTACCACCACTGACTGCTCTGACAGGGATCACAATAGAGGGTTCTGGTCAGAGCTGGAGAAAAATGTAGAACAAAATTCTAACTCAAAAACAGACCAGACTTACTGGCCTGACAGAGACTAGAGAAACCCTGAGAGTATGGCCCCCAGACACCCTTTTAGCTCAGTAATGAATTCATTCTGGAGCTTCACCCTTTAGCCAAAGATTAGACAGACCCATTGGATAAAGTGAAACTAAAGGGGCACACCAGCTCAAGCGCAAGGACTAGACGGCAGGAGGGGACAGGAAAGCTGGTAATAGGGAACCTAAATTCAAGAAGGCAGAGTACTGAGATGTCATGGACTTGTTAATCAATGTCATAAAACAATATATTTACTAACTGTTTAATGAGAAGTTAGTTTGTTCTGTAAATCTTCATCTACAGTACAATAAAAAACAATGTATAGAGTAGCTGTCAGGCATGAAGTTGTAAATAGCCCCTTTGCCCTTAGCTAGGTTGATGTTCTTTTTTATACTCTTACTTCAGTCTGTGATTGGCTATGCCATCAGTTGCATATGATTGAGTTAGCTACGCTTTTAGTTCTCACCACACTAGAGTCATTGGTCCTTCTAACACCCCTCGCTATTACATTTCATTACATGTTCTCTTTTTCCCCTTTATACTCCTGAAATATGTTATATTTTGTCCTTAATTTTCTTTTAGTTTTTATAACTTACTTTTACATCTCAAAATAATATACTATTAATTTTTGCATATTTTTTGAAAGTTACATGAAATAGAGAAATAATTTTCTATACTTTCGTTTACTCAGTCTTGTATTCCTGAGAGTCATCAGTATTGTTGGGTATAAGTGTGATTCATTCACTGATGTTTATGATTTTATTGATGTTCAGTTTTCCAGCGTATTAATATGCATAAATCATTTGTCTATTATTGATGAAGGTTCAAGTTGTTTCAGATTTTTTGCTATTACACACAATGTTGCAGTGAAATTCTTGTACTTATCTTCTGGACAAATCTGCAAGAATATGAAGCTAGGAGGGAAATTCTTGGGTCTAGTGTATAAATACTTTAATTTTACCAACATAATGCCTTTTTTTCTGAAGATCTTTTTTTGCTCCTTAACAATTTACACTCCAATAGCAGTATGTAAGTATTCTTCTTAACCCTTGCCTACAGTGAATATTGTCAGACTTACCTTTTGTATATCTGTTGTGTGTACAATGCTATTTCATTTTTTTTATTTTTTAAAAATCTCTGATTATTATTAGGCTAAGCATCTTTTTATTTACTAATTGGCTACCTGTGAATTTTTCTTTCTAAAGTTCCCTTTAAAATGTTTTGTTCATTTTCCTATTTTCCCCTTTTGATATGCATAAGCTCTTATAAAGAACATATAACGTTCTACATACTAATTCTTTGTCAGTTACATGTGCTCCAAATATCTTCGCACAGTTGTGAGTTGACTTTTTTCTTTTCTTCTGTGTAGTTTGATGAGTAGTAATTGTTAAATTTTATGTAATGAAATCTACCAATCTTTCTATATTTGGTTAGTGCTATAGAAAAATATTTTAGAAACACTTCCCTATACAAGGTCTTAGGTATTCTCCTATATTGCCTTATAAAATTTTTAAGTTTTTTTTTTTTTTTTTAATGTTTGAGTTTTAATACAACTGAGATTTATATTTGTGTATAAGAAAGTGGCCCAATTTTCTTCCTTTTTCCCTCTGCATAACAATTGTTCCAGTACGGTTTTTTCAGTCTTTTCTTTAATCACCTGTACTCATTATTAACTTTACCATTCTATGTTTTGGGTTTTCTATTGTTATACTTTATTCTATCTATCCATGTTCGATACCACACTTTCTTCATTAATACTGATTTATGATAAATCTTTGTGTCAGCAAAGACAAATTTATATGTTTGGTATTTCTTGTTTATATGTTTATATGTTTGGGAATGTCTTAACTCTTAGAAACTTTCTGCTCATCTACATACGTTTTTGAGTTTACATGTAAATTTCCATTAAAAAAAAACTGTTGGTATTGTAATTAGGATTATAGAATGTATAGATCATTTCAGAGAACTGAAACATTAAGATTTTGTTTTTCTGTCAATGGATACAGTTTGCTTCTCTGTTAATAAGGTCTCCTTTGTTGTTGTTGTTGTTATGTGCCGTCAGTCGGTTTCGACTCAGCGATCAGAAAAGAAAACACTGCCGGGTTCTGCGCCATTCTCACGATCATTGTTATGCTTGAGCCCATTGTTGCAGCCAACGTGTCAATCCATCTTGTTGAGGGTCTTCCTTTTTTTCTCTGACCGTCTACCAAGCACGGTGTCCTTCTCCAGGAACTGATCCCTCCTGATAACATGTTCAAAGTATGTGAGACATAATCTCGACGTTCTTGCTTCTAAGGGGCGTTCTGGCCATACTTCTTTCAAGGCAGATCTGTTCATTCTTTTGTCAGTCCATGGTATATTCAATATTCTTCGCAAACACCACAATTCAAAAGCATCTATTCTTCTTCTGTCTTCCTTATTCATCATCCAACTTTCACACGTATATGAGGTGATTGAAAACACTATGGCTTGGGTCAAGCGCACCTTAGTCTTCAAGGTGACATCTTTGCTTTTTAACAATTTAAAGAGGTCTTTTGCAACAGATTTGCCCAGTGCAATGAGTCGTTTGATTTCTTGACTGATACTTCCATGGGCGGTGATTGTGGATCCAAGTAAAATGAGACCCTTGACAACTTCAGTCTTTTCTCCATTTATCATGAAGCTGCTTATTGGTCCATTTATGAGGCTTTTTGTTTTCTTTATGTTGAGATGTACTCCATACTCAGATCTGTGGTCTTTGATCTAAAGGTCACCTTTAATGGTTTTGAATATACTTAATATATTTATAAAATTATTGCATTATTTTGTTAGATTTATTCTGACATAATTTATATGTTTGATGCAATTGCAAATAGTATTTTAAATTACACATCTCTGTTATTATCTTATGGCTTCAATATAATCAATAGAATTGCAGACGTTGATCTTTTAATTAAGAACTCCAGCTAAATGTCATAAGAGTAAGGAAGACCAAAAAAATAATTGATGGCTTTGAATTTTGGTACTGGTGAAGAATATTGAATATACTACGGACTACCAGAAGAACAAACAGGTCTGTCTTGAAAGAAGTGCAGCCAGAATGTGCCTTGGAAGCAAGAATGGCGAGACTTCCTCCACATACTTTGGACATGTTATCAAGAGGGACTAGTCCCTGGAGAAGGACATTACGCTTGGTAAAGTAGAAGGTAAGCATAAAAGAGGAAGACCTTCAACAAGATGGATTGATACAGTGGCCACAACAATGGGCTCAAGCATAACAACGATTGTGAGGATGGCACAGCACCAGGCAGTGTTTCATTCTGTTGTATATAGGTTCTCTATGAGTCGGAACTGACATGACAACACCTAACAACAACAACAACATGGCAAGTTCTTTAGTTTTGTTTTTCTTTTTCCATTCATAGGCAATAGTATCATTTGTAAATTATTAAAGCTTTGTTTATTTTTCTATTCTTCATAGTTTTATATATTTTTATTCCTTTACTATCTAGTCTAGTGCCTCCAATTCATTAGTGAATAGAAGTAGTGATAGGCAACGTTATCTTATTCCTATTCTTAAAGAAAAATTTCCACTGTTTAGTCAAAACACAGAGTGTTTGTTGTGGACTTTTGGAGATACTCTTAATAAGGTTGAAAAATTCTCATCCATTTCTACTTTACTAAGAAATTTTTCAAGAGTAGATACTGAATTTTATCAAATGCCTTACTGATATTTCTTAAGATGAACATCCAACTAGTTGCTGTCAAGTCAACTCTGAATCATGGCAACCCAGTGTGTGTCAGAGTAGAATTGTGCTCCATAGGGTTTTCAATGGCTGATATTTTGGAAGTAGATTGCCAGAACTTTCTTCTGAGATGCCTCTGGGTAGACTTGAACCTCCAACCTTTCAGTTAGCAACTGAGCATGTTAAACATTTGCATCACCCAGGGACTCCTTGAAAATAACATAGAATTGTCTTTTTCTTTTAAAGTTATGAACCACCTTGATAGAGTTGTTTCAAGTATAAGCTATGACAAAAAAATGATATGAACACTCTTAAATGTATATTTTGGTGAACATTTAACCCATTTCTGTGGGATATACACTTAGAAATGAAATTTTTAGGTATACAGTAGGTATAAATGTCCAAATTTAGTAGATGTTACCACACATTTTTCAGAGCAGTTTATCAATTTACATTGCCATTAGTAGTATATGAGAATTTTGTTTCTACAAATCCTTACCAAAGTTTGATAATGTCAGTCTTTTTAATTTTAGCCATTTTGGTAGGAATGTAGTGGTATCCCATTGTACTTGTAATTTGAATTTCTGTGATTACTATAAAGTATACAAAAAAAGTAGAGATATGCTATGTTCCTTGACAGAAAAATCTTAATACTGTAAAGCCATCAGTTCTTCTAAATGTATCTGTAGACTCAATGCAATCCTGACCAAAATGGATCCTTACACCTCAACATAGGCAATGTTGGACTCTAGGCACATTAAATATTTAAGTGAGTAGAATAAATTATAAAAATATAATAAGGCATATAAGATCAAAAGGCTTTTATAAAGAGACTCAAGCACAAACCTTAAAGAAAATATTTGATGGATTTGACAGCATACAAATAAAATATTTCTTTTCAACAAAGAGCAATAAAATGTAAAGTCAGCAGAAAAGTGCAAAGTGAATGGGAAAGATATGCAGATTGATTACAAATGAGAAATTACTAAAATTTTTATTTTACTAGGAACTCCTGTAAATCAACAACAATAAAAAAGGGCAGACAATAAAATAGAAGAAATGGGCAAAGGCCATGAAAAGGGAAATCCCAGAAGAAAAATTAATAATTTGTCAGTTGTTTTCTATAGAGGCTATATAAACCAAAAACAAAAGCAAACTGATTGCTATCAAGTTTATTGCTACTCTTAGTGACCCTATAGGACAGAGTAGAACTGTCCCATAGGGTTTCCAAGGAGCAGCTGGTGGATTTGGACTGCTGAACTTTTGGTTAGCAGCCAAAAGGTTAACCAATGCACCACTAGGGTTCCAGGGCTATATAGTTAGGTGCATATATGGCATATATGGCAAATTTTAATGAATATTCTAGTTTATTTTTCCATTTTCTAAGATATAATAATTTTTTCATCTACTATGTTTTCCAGCTTAAACTCTTTTTTGTTTAATGGCATTTTTTTTTTTTTTGTCTAACTTTTTTATCCCTTACCCTTTAACGTTCCTTGGTATATACTTGGTGACAAATTACTTTATCATCTCTATTTTTTGGCACTTTCTTGACTTTTCAGATAATCTCATTGTTTTTCTTTTCAAGTTTCATTTTGCAGGGACCAGTGTAACATTAACCAGCCTGGAGGATAGAAACAAAGCCAGGCACTAGCTTGTGCTTTTCCTGGTGAGCATCCATGTTGAGGAGGACAGCTCATGGAGAAGAACTCCTAGAGTATAAATCTGGGCCAAACTACTCCTATGTGCTTCTCTGACCCTAGGGGATCCTGCCCCTCATCAAATCCAAAAGTACTTTTGTTTAGTATATATTTTCTCTGGAGACTACCAACATCTACTGAGATTACCCAGTCCAGAGCATGGGGAGGGGAGTCAGAGAAGAAGGAATCCTCAATAGTAGGCCTGCCCATCTGCGCCTATTACCAGCTTTCCACCCTAACTACAGCCCTGAAGTTACCCACCGGTCTCTGGTTGGCTTTGGCTATCACTACTGCTTTCTGATCTCCTTATACCACATATGTGGTACCTGACCCTCTCCCATTCTAGCTATATTTCCCCTTACACATAAGGACATATATGGCTTTTACCTACACAAGGGTTTTTCAGGGTTTTGGGTGATAAGTATCTGGGATGCCTCTTAGATACCGTCTCATTTCTGGGTTCTCTCTAGGTTTGGGTTTAGGTAAGGAGCCAGCGGCCGATGCTAACCTGCCATCTTGTTCTCCATGACGGTATTTGCCATATTGTTGTGTTAAAGTTAGTATAATTATGTCTTCTCCACTTAACCATCATCTGCATCATGTTAGGGTTTTTTTTTCCACTTTTCTATTCCTAGTTCATAGATCATGGTTTTGGTGCAAAATAGGCTTCAACATGTTTGTTCAGTGAATGAGAAAATTGGAGTCCAGAGAAATGAAGTGACTTATCCAAATTTATATAGACGCAGAAGCAGGGCTAGAACCCGAGTTTTTGAAATGCTAACCAGTGCCCTTTATACTGTACTGCACTGTTTCTGATTCAGTTCATTTCTATAGAATTTAATGCAATTATATTCAGTAATATAAGGCTGTCTGCCAGGTATTGTCAGATATGTAATACGACACTTTCTTGATCCCCTGAGAGAACTGGCACTTATCCAGAATGTTGTAATGGAATACATCTGCACATTAGTAAATTATATGTACATTTATAACAACAATCAGATTAGAGACATTAAAAGTAACCTAAAGAAGAACACTTACACATTTTAACTTGAGCTAACCTGTGCTTTTAGAAAAAACAAGCTGAAAATGTAATATGCATATCAATTTTGCCTCAAAGGAAGTAATCTTGAAATGGCTACCTGTGTTAAATCAACTTTATGATGAGGTCAACTATACATTTTGTCACCATTTTTAATCTTCTATTAATTCTTTTAAGCATAAATACCTTGATTTATGAATTATTCTGTTTATAAATAATAATTAACAAGTCAAGCTCTGGAAAAGAAAGGTGTAAATTTTGATTATATATTTTTCTTTTGCTTTATGAAACTAATGTTATTTTAGTATAATTTACATACAATAAAATGCACACATTTTGAATCTGCAGTTTGATTAGATTGACAGACATGTAATCAACTGATTTATAATCAACTACCACTGCTCCTCATCCCAGGCATCCACTGATGTGATTTCTGTCACTTATACTCTACTTTTACTTATTCTAGAACTTCATATAAACACAATCATACAACATGGATTCTTTTGTATCTGGCTTCTTTCACTCAGTGTAATGTTTCTTTGAGATTCATCCATGATGTTGGTGCATTAGTAGTTTGTTCCTTTCAGTTGCTGATTTATATACCACTGTAGGAGCCCAGGAAACCCTGGTGGCATAGTGCTTAAGAGTTTGGCTGCTAACCAAAAGGTTGGCAGTTCGAATACACCAGGCGCTCCTTGGAAACCCTATGGTACAGTTCTGCTCTGTCTTACACAGTTGCTATGAGTCGGAATCCACTCTACAACAATGGGGTTTAGGTAAGAGATACTGGAGCCCTGGTGGCACAGTGGTTAAGAGCTCAGCTGCTAACCAAAAAGATGAAAATTTGAATCTACAAGCTACTCCTTGGAAACCTTACGGGACAGTTCTACTCTGTCCTACAGGATTGCTATGAGTTGGAATTGACTCGATGGCAACTGGTTTGGCTTTTTTTGATTGCTAAGTGATACTATCCTTTCCAATCAGTCGATTCAGACTCATACACTTTGGTTATCTATTTTCCAGTGGATGAATGATTTGTTTCCAATTTGGGAATATCATTAGGAAAATTACTTTGAATATTTGAGTACAAATTTTTATGCCTACATATGATTTAATTTTTCATAAATAAAGGAATGAGACTGCTGGATCATTTGGTAAGTTCATGTTTAACCTTATAAAATACTGTTAAACAGTTTTCCAAAAAAAGTACCATTTCACATTTCCACCAGCAATGCATGAGAGTCCTGGTTGCTTTACAACCTTGCCAACATTTGATATTGTCAGTCTTTTTTAAAAATTCTAGTCCTTTTAGGGAGTATAAAGTGGTGTTTCACTGTGGTTTTTTCTTTTATCTTTCTTTTTTTCTTACTTGACCTGATCGCTTAGTGGGTTTTTATTTTAAACATGAATAAAAAAATACTCAAGTTTATCATGCATAAATTCATTTAGTTTACTGCAAAGTAGTCATGGCAAGGCACATAGATAAGATCACAGGACATTCATTTAGGACTTGTAATTGTTAATTCTGATTCTGTAAAAATTACAATTAAAACATTAATTCAGTGGTTAGAGTCCCAATCTTTAGGCTTCAGGCTCTACCTTTTAGGAGTGTTCTCAAGAGGAAGAATTAATAACCACATTTCGAGCTCAGTGGAGGTTCCCCTTAGCTAGGTTCCCAGGATGGCAGTGTACAGAGTCTCAGTCTTAGTCCCTGGCAGAGTCTCCACTTTGGAGAGTGTCAGAGTCTAGAGAGGAATCTGTTGTCTTTGTCTTCTCTCAAGGAATACACAGAAGCCCAGGGTTTATATAAAATTTTCTAACTTTGGCCTCACAAAGTAAGGTGATGTCATGTTTAGTGTGTTACATCTTTTCTTAAAGATCAGACATTTGTCTAATGCTGCATCTTTTACAGATTAAAGGGTTGTATTACAACTGACCTAATGTCTCAGGGTCACCTTACAGAGATAAAACTTTAAGTTACATTTTCTTTTATCATATCATGTAGGTGCCAAACCAACTTACACAGGTTGTTTACAACATATTTCACATGCTTTCCATACTTATGTTTTTATTTTCATCTTATTATTATAGTTATTATCATTATTGAGTGCAAATATACACCAATTCAACATTTTCTACATGTACAATTCAGTGACATTGATTACAGTCTTCAAGCTCTGCAACCATTCTCACTATCCTTTTCTAAATTATTCCACCACCATTAGCATAAACTCACTGCCTCCTAAGCTTCTCATCTAATTTTTTGAGTTGCTGTTGTCAATTTGGAAACCCTGGTGGCATAGTGGTTAAGAGCTACGGCTGCTAACCAAAGGTCAGCAGTTCGAATCCACCAGGTACTCCTTGGAAACCCTATGGGGCAGTTCTACTCTGACCTATAGGGTCGCTATGAGTCGGAATCGACTTGACAACAACAGGCTTGGTTTTGGTTTGGTTGTCAATTTGCTCACATATAAATAATTCTTTAAGTATTTTTCTATTTTTAAATTCAGAATTTTTTTTTACTTTTAAGTCACACTATAAGGGACTTGTGCATCTGTGGCTTACGAGCATTTATAGAAACAAACATAATCACACTACCTTATAAATATGTGATTCGAGAGCATTACAGAAATTGCAAAATGTATATATGATTATGGATGACTAATGATTTCTGTGTTTTTCATATACTTACAGGTTATTTATATATCTTATTTAGCGAAATATCTATTCATATTTGTCCCATTTAAGTCATATGTCTTCTTATTAATTATAAGAATTCTTTATAAACTGTCTTAGAGTCCATTGTTAGATATATGTACATATTACAATCCTATTCTTTTAATCTTTGTGAGTCTGTCAGTTTCTTAATGGTGTCATTTGAAGAACATAAGGCTTTAATTTTGATGAAATCTACTATATCAATTTATTCTCTTGTTGTTTAGTCTTTATATTGTCCCATATATAAAGAAGTATAACTTCTGTTTTCAGAAGTATAACTTCTTCCTCTATTTTCTAAAAGAAATTTCCTTTGGTATTTGATACAATTCACCAATTCAAGATTCTAAGATTTTAATTTCCTTGATAGGAAGTTTATTAATAGAAATTCATTTTTAAAAATAGACATAGAGGTTCTGGCAAAATGGCTCTCTAGGCAGAAGCACCACGCTGTCCCTCCACAGCAAAGATCCGAAAAACTAAGCCAAACAGAGAATACAACAATCCGGAAACCCTAAAACATCAAATGAAGAGATAAAGAACTCAGCCAAGCACCAAATGGAGTGAGAAAACTGACAGAGAACAGACAGCAGGAGAGATTCATGCAGAGGTCCGCTACCAGCTAATGCAGCGCGGATCCACCATCTTGGACTCCTATCAGAGACCAGCAAACAGGGGGTACGAGAAAGCAGCCTCACAGAGAATCCAGCGGGAGACAAAACAACCGGTAAGTTGTGGTGTGCGCTTACCCACCCCCCATCCCTCTTCACACCAGTTCGGCCTCCTCTGCTTCCCGTGGCCACGGTCTCTTGACCGGGAAGCGCCGGCTGCTTGGATTCCATACACCCAAGTGGGCAGCTCTCTGGGTGCCATTTGTTGGCTGTTGGTGTTGCTTTTTTCCACTTCTTTTGATTTCTTCCTTGCCTCTCACCATCTCCCCCTCCTTTCGCTCAAGTGCCTTGCTCCGTGCGCCATCTTTGCTTCTTCCTGAGGGGCTGCAGAGCTCCATTCGAGTGTGGAGCTGCTTCCTGGTCTGAGCTATAGCACCGGTGGGATCCCGAGGCTTTTGTTCATTTGTTCATTTTGAATTGTTTGTTTGTTTTCTTTTCCTTTTCATGAGTTGGGAGCCCTTTCTGGTAAGGCGGAGCTGCGTGGCAAGGAACTCCCCTTCAGCTTCCACACACGTGCAGAGGGATCCCTGAGCGCATTTCTTTTATTGTTGCTTTTTTTTTTCTGTTTTTTTTGGGGGGGCCTTTCTTGTTTTTTTTTTTAAATTTGTTTTGTTTTCTGTTCCCTCTTTTTCCCATTTTGTCTTTCTTCATTGCTCAATTTCTTA
The DNA here is from genome assembly GCF_000243295.1 of Trichechus manatus latirostris. NCBI lineage: Eukaryota > Metazoa > Chordata > Mammalia > Sirenia > Trichechidae > Trichechus > Trichechus manatus. The sequence continues at coordinate 1,623,490 of NW_004443969.1, forward strand.
TCCCTCTATATCTTCCTTCTCTTTCTGATGCCTGAATACCAGGTGTTGTATACCTCTATGCCTTCAAGACAGGCTGTATTGCAACACCTGAGAGTGACTTTCCCAGACCTCATAACTGCACCGGTGGGATCCCTGGGAACTATGTGGTTCTTTAACCTATCTGATTTTTTTTTATTCATTCTTTTCTTTTCTTCCTCTTCCCCTTTCTGTTTCTCTCCATTTCATAGTCTCTCATCTCTCCATTCCAATGGAAGGCACCCATAACACTCTTTTTTGTTTGTTTGTATGTTTTTCCCTCCTGTTCCTCTCTCCTCTCTCTCATAACCATCTTAGCTCCACACATAACAATCTCCCCACTGCATCCTGCCTACCTGCACTGTGCGCTTGACATCACACCAACAAGCAGCACGGGCATGGCCTACTGGAACCTGCCCTGCACTGATTACCAACCCGCTCTGGTGGCTGTAGTAAGTGCCACAAACAACCCATCCCAATAACTCCTCCTAAGTTAGACCTGCCCTGCTGTACCATATCTGAGTGACTGACCATGCCAGTTGGAGAAGGAGGTGAAAAGTATTGGGGCCACAGACGAGCAAACAACAAAGAACACACAGTCTGCCTGCTCAGACATAGTCAAATTTAAAAAAAAAAAAAAAACAGGGATGAAACAAACAAATCTACAATCAAAAAACGAGAAAAATAACTACTGAATTCCCCGAAGAGAGCAGACAATATCAAAACATTTACAAAAACAGGACAGGAGATTCCACTAAGTGTCCAAAATAAAACACCAGATGACTCTCCTTTGGAAGAAAATGCACTAGAACTACCTGATAGGGAATTCAAGTCTCTAATGCTCGGAATTCTCCAAGAACTGAGGTAAAAAGCTGACAAACATGAGGAAAAAATAGACAAATTCGTAGAAAATAGAGACAAAAAATTGGAAGAATTCAGGAAGATGATGCAGGAACAAAATGCCAAAATAAAATCACAACTAGAAATTATACAAAGACAACAATTACAAATCCGAAAGATAAACAACAAGCTTTCATAAATGGATGATGTCATACAAGGGCTGAGAAGCAGATTTGAAATGGTGGAAGACAGGATGAGTGGAATTGAAGACAAACACTTGGATACAACTCTGTTAGAGGAAAACTCAGAAAAAAGAACAAAGAAAAATGAAGAGACCCTGAGAGTTATGTGGGA
>NW_004443969.1:1630023-1651476 GCF_000243295.1 Trichechus manatus latirostris
AATTTAGAGGGTTAATATATTGTGGGGTTGTTAATCAATGTCATAGAACAACATGTGTACTACTGTTTCATGAGAAACTATTTGTTCTGTAAGTCTTCACCTGAAGTATAATAAAATATGAAAAAAAAAAGAAAGATATAGAGCTATTCAGATTTTCTATTTATTCTTGAGTCATTTTTGGAATGTTGCATTTTTTAAGGAATATGGCAATTTCATCTCTTATCAAATTTATTGCCATAAAGTGGTTTAAAATATTCTACTGTCACCTGATGCCTGTAACTGCTGTAGTTTAGCCCATTTTTTCCCAGATAGTGGAAGTTGTGTTTTCATTTTCTCTCTCTTTCAATCTTTGTTACCGTTTCTTATATAATCTTGATAGGAGTTTGTCAATTCTATTAATTTTTTACAAAATCCAATTTTTTATTCACTTTTGTGTTGCCTGTTTTTATTTTATTTATCATTCTATATATTTATTTATTATATAATTTTACCGATAAATAATCCTATATTTATTTATTTTCTTACATTTGCTTTGAGTTTAATTTTGTTCTTCTCTCCCAAGCTTGTGAAAGTGGACCTTACCTCATTTATGTTAAGTGGTTCTCCTTTTCTCATAAAAACATTTAAAGATATAAATTTGACTCTAAGCACTGATTTATCTGCATCCAATATATTTTTAAGTGTTGCATTTTTATTATTCTTTTGGATAAAATGTGTTGTAATTAATTTCATGATTTTTTGACCTATGGGTAGGTAAAGGTGTACTATTTAATTTCCAGTATTGGTATATTTTCTGGATATCATATTACTAATTTTAAGTTTAATTCTGTCATGGTCATAGAACGTACTCTATTAGATTTCAACCTTTTAAAATTCATTGTGACTTATCTTTTGGTTAGCCCATGGTTTATTTAACTGAATATTCTGGCACTTGTAAATAATGTCTATTCTGCACTTGTAGGATGTTGAGTTCTGTAAAAGCCAATTAAGACAGTTGAAATATCTTCTATGTCCTTAATGATTGTTATCTATTTATTCTATCAATTATTTAGAGAGAGGTATTAAAATCTCCAACAACGAGAAAGGATTTTATCATTCCCTTTAGTTCATTCAGTATTTTTTTCATGAATTTTGAAGATCTGTAGTTAGGTATGAGAACGTTTATGATTGTTATGTCTTCCTGATAAATTGCTTCCCCTCCCTCTCTTTATTTATTTATTTTTTGCCAAAATGAAATGCCACTCTTCATCTTGTTTTATCCTTTGTTTGAAGTCCACTTTATCTGATAACAGTCATGATGGCTTGTAGTTGACATTGCTGTTTAGTCTGGCATGTCTGGATTATTAAGTCTGACAATATTTGACTAAATCCATTTACACTTTATATAATTTTTAATATGGTTGGTCTTAACTCTCTACAATTTGCCCATAACATTTAATATAATTTCTGATGTGTTTTTTTTTCCATTTTTTCCCTTTGTTGCTCCTCTCTTACCTTCTTTTGGATTAATCGAGTATGTTTTATTATCCCATTTTATGACCTTCATTGTCTTTTTAGCTATGCCTAAATTCATTAAATTTTTAATGATGGATCCACCGTTAATAATATGTACCCTTAACTCATCAAAGTCTGTTTAGAGTTTTTGTTGTATCACCCCCACTTCACACCTTACATGTCCTTCTGAGATAATACAAGTAACTAGTTGCTGAGCTCAGATAGTACCTAGGTCTACTAGACACCTATAGGATGCTATTTTCTTTCTTTTTTTTTTATTGTTGTAATTAAATGAAGTTTACATTTCAAGTTAGTCTCCCATACAGAATTCTTTTCTTTTTTTACATACGTTGTTATGTGACCCCAACCACTCACCCCATTCTGCGACAGCACACTCCTCCCCTCCGCCCCTGATTCCCCATGAACATTCAACCAGCTCCTAACTCTCTCTGCCTTCCCATCTCACCTCTGGACAGAAGCTTTCCCCTTGGTCTCTTGCATCTACTTGACTAAGAGGCACATTCTTCACAAGTATCACTTTAGGTACCACGGTCCAGTCCAATCCCTGTCTGAAGAGTTGGCCTCGGAAATTGTTTTAGTTCTGGGGTGATAGAGAGTCGGGGGCCGTGCGTTCCTGGTCGCCTCCAGTCTCAGTCAGACCATTAAGTCTGGTCTTCTTACTAGAATTTGAGTTCTGCATCCCATCGTTCTACTGCTCCATCAGGGACCCTTGGCTGTGTTCCCTGTCAGGACGTTCATTGGTGGTGGCTGGGCACCATCTAGTTCTTCTGGTCTCAGGCTGATGAAGTCTCTGGTTTATGTGCCCCATTCTGTCTTTTGGTCTAATACTTTCCTTGTGTCTTTGGTGTTCTTCATTCTCCTTTACTCCAAGTGGTTGGGACCAATTGATGCATCTTAGATGGCCGCTTGCAAGCTTTTAAGACCCCAGACGCCACTCACCAAAGTAGGATGCAGAACATTTTCTTAATAAGCTTTGTTATGCCAATTGACATAGATGTCCCCTGAAAGCATGGTCCCCAGACCCCCATCCCTGCTACTCTGTCTTTCAAAGTATTTGATTCTATGGAGGAAACTTCTTAGCTTTTGTTTAGTCCAGGTGTGCTGGCTTCCTGTGCAGTGTGTGCTGTCCTTCCCTTCATCCAAAATGATTCTTGTCTACTATCTAGTCAGTGAATAGCCCTCACCCTCCCTCCCCACCCTCATAATCATCAAAGAATGTTTTCTTCTGTGTTTAAACCTTTTCTTGACTTTTTATAATAGTGGTCTTATACAGTATTTGTCCTGCTGTGGCAGACTAAATTCACTCAGCATAAGTTCCGGCTTCCACCATGTTACACGATGTTTCACAGCTTCATCGTTGTTCTTTATCATTGCATAATATTCCATTGTGTGGATATACCATAATTTGTTTATCTACTCATCCGTTGATGGGCACTTAGGTTGCTTCCATCTTTTTGCTATTCTGAACAGTGCTGCGATGAACATAGGTGTGCATATATCTATTCGTGTCACGGCTCTTGTTCCTCTAGGATATATTCCAAGGAGCGGGATAGCTGGATCGTATGGTACTTCTATTTCTAGCTGTTTAAGGAAGCGACAAATCGATATCCAAAGCAGTTGTATCTTTTTATATTGCACCAACAGTGTATAAGTGTTCCAGTCTCTCCACAACCTCTTCAGCATTTGTTATTTTGTGCTTTTTGGATTAATGCTAACCTTGTTGGGGTGAGATGATATCTCATTGTAGTTTTGATCTGCATTTCTCTAATGGCTAATGATCGTGAGCATTTCTTCTTGTGTCTCTTAGCTGCCTGAATATCTTCTTTGGTGAAATGCCTGTTCATATCCTTTGCCCATTTTTTAATTGGGTCATTTGTCTTTTTGCTGTTGAGGTTTTTGCAGTATCTTGTAGATTTTAGAGATTAAATGCTGATCGGATTTGTCATAGCCAAAATTTTTTTCCCAGTCTGTAGGTTGTCTTTGTACTCTTTTAGTGAAGTCTTTTGCTGAGCATAAGCATTTGATTTTTAGGAGCTCCCATTTATCTAGTCTCTCTTCTGGTGCTTGTGCATTGTTACTTAGGGTTCGTATTGTGTTTATGCCATGTATTAGGGCTCCTAGTGTTGTCCCTATTTTCTCTTCCATGATCTTTATCATTTTCAATTTTCTATTTAAGTCTTTGATCCATTTTGAGTTAGTTTTTGTACATGGTGTGAGATATGGGTCTTGTTTGAGTGTTTTGCACATAGATATCCAGTTATGTCAGCACCATTAGTTAAAGAGTCTGTCTTTTTCCCATTTAATGGACTTTGGGCCTTTGTCAAATATTAGCTGCTCATAGGTGGATGAGCTTATATCTGGATTCTCAACTCTGTTCCATTGGTCTATGTATCTGTTGTTGTTTGACTACCGTGACAGTATAATAGGTCCTAAAATCAGGTAGTGTAAGACCTCCCATTTTGTTCTTCTTCTTGACTAATGCTTTATTTGTTCATGGCCTCTTCCCTTTCCATATGAAGTTGGGGACTTGTTTCTCCATCTCATTAAAAATTACCAGTGGAATTTGGATCAAGATTGCATTGTATCTGTAAACTGCTTTGGGTAGAACTGACGTTTTCACTATGTTGAGTCTACCTATCCATGAGCAAGGTATGTTTTTCCACTTATGCAGGTCTCTTTTAGTTTCTTGCAGTAGTCTCTTGTAGTTTTCTCTGTATAGATCTTTTACATGTCTGTTTAGATTTATTCCTAAGTATTTGATCTTTGGGGCTATTGTAAATGGTATTGATTAGGTGATTTCCTCTTCAAGGTTCTCTTTGTTGGTGTAAAGGAATCCAATTTATTTTTGTATGTTTATCTTGTATCCTGAAGCTTTGTTGAAATCTTCTATTAGTTCCAGAACTTTTCTTGTGGATTCTTTGGGGTTTTTCTGTGTATAAGATCATATCATCTGCAAATAGAGCTATTTTGACTTCTTCCCTACCTATCTGGATGCCTTTTATTTCTTTTTCTAGACTAAATGCTCTGGCTAGGACCTCCATAACGATGCTGAATAATACTGGTGATAAAGGACATACTTGTCTGGTTCCTGTTCTCAAGGGGAATGCTTTCAAATTCTCTCCATTCAGGATGATGTTGGCTGTTGGTTTTGTATAAATGCCCTTAATTATACTGAGGAATTTTCCTTCTATTCCTATTTTGTTGAGAGTTTTTATCATGAATTGGTTTTGGACTTTGTCAAATGCCTTTTCTGTATCGATTGATAAGTTCATGTGGTTCTTGTCCTTTGTTTTATTTATGTGATGGATTATGTTGATTGTTTTCCTAATGTTGAACCATCCCTGCATACCTGGTATAAATCCCACATGGTCATGGTGAATTATTTTTTTGATATGTTGCTGAATTCTGTTAGCTAAAATTTTGTTGAGGATTTTTGCATCAGTGTTCATGAGGGATATCGGTCTGTAATTTTCTTTTTTTGTGGTGTCTTTACCTGGTTTTGGTATCTGGGTTATGCTAGCTTCATAGAATGAGTTTGGGAGTATTCCATCCTTTTCCATGCTCTGAAATAGCTTTAGTAGAAGTGGTGTTATCTCTTCTCTGAAAGTTTGGTAGAATTCTCCAGTGAAGCCATCGGGCCAGGGCTTCTTTTGTTGGCAGTTTTTTAATAACCTTTTCAATCTCTTTTTTTATTATAGGTTTATTTATTTGTTCTACGTGTGTTTCTGTTAGTTTAGGTAGGCAGTGAGTTTCTAGAAATTTGTCCGTTTCCTCTAGGTTTTTAAATTTGTCAGAGTACAATTTTTCAGAGTAATCTGTGACGATTCTTTTAATTTCAGTTAGGTCTGTTGTGATATCACCCATCTCATTTCTTATGTGGGTTATTTGCTTCCTCTCCTGTTTTTCTTTTGTCAGTTTGGCCAATGGTGAATCAGTTTTGTTGATCTTTTCAAAGAACCGGCTTTTGGACTTGTTAACTCTTTCAATTGTTTTTCTCTTGTCTATTTCATTTAATTCTGCTCTAATTCTTATTATTTCCTTCCTTCTTGCACCTGAGGGCTTCTTTTGCTGTTCTCTTTCTACTTGTTCCAGTTGCAGGGCTAATGCTTTGATTATGACCCTTCTTCCTTTTGGATGTATGTCTTTAGTGATATAAACTGACCTCTAAGCACTGCTTTTGCTGTGCCCCAAAGGTTCTGGTAGGATGTGTTTTCATTCTCATTTGATTCTATGAATTTCTTTATTCCCTCCTTAATTTCGTCTATAACCCAGTAGTTTTTGAGAAAGGTTTTGTTCAGTTTCCATGTGTTTGATTTTTTTCCTTGTTTTTTGTGTTGTTGTTTTCTACTTTTATCGCTTTATGGTCAGAAAAGATGCTTTGTAATATTTCGATGTTTTGGATTGTTAATTCTTCCTTTCTGGCCTAATATGTGCTCTATTCTGGAGAATGTTCCATGTGCGTTGGAAAAGAAAGTATACTTGGTTGCTGTTGGGTGAAGTGTTTGGTATATGTCTATGAGATCAAGTTGGTTGATTGTAGCATTAAGCTCTTCTGTGTCTTTGTTGAGCTTCTTTCTGTATGTTCTGTCCTTCACTGAAAGTGGCGTGTTGAAGTCTCCTACTACTATTGTGGAGCTGTCTATCTTGGTCTTCAGAGCTGTTAGAGTTTGTTTTATATATTTTGGAGCCCTGTTGTTGGGTGCATAATTATTTTTTATTGTTATGTCCTCCTGGTGAATTGACCCTTTAATCATTATATAGTGCCCTTCCTTATCGTTTGTGGTAGATTTTATTTTAAGTCTATTTTGTCAGAGATCAATATTGCCACTCCTGCTCTTTTTTGCTTGATATGTTTTTTTCCATCCTTTGAGTTTAAGCCTGTTTGTGTCATTAAGCCTCAGGTGCATCTCTTTTAGGCAGCTTATAGATGGATCATGCCTTTATATCCAATCTGCCACTCTCCGTCTCTTTATTGGTGCATTAAGACTATTTAGATTCAGTGTAATTATTGATAGGTAGGAGTTTACTGCTGTCATCCTGATATCTCTTATTGTGTGTTGTTCACAGTTTCTTTGTTCTCCTCAATTTTCTGTGCTGAGTCGTTTTTCTTTATATATATTTTTTCTTCTTTTTCTTTGTTGTAGATTTTGTGTTTGCCGGGTCTTTATGTTTTTCTGCTATTTTATTTTGATTTGTAGGATTCTTAGATTCTTTTGTGGTTACCTTAATATTTACCCCTATTTTTCTAAGTTTATACCAGTCTTTTATGACTTTATATCGCCTTAACTTCCCCTCCATGTAAAAAATCAATGTCTCCATTTTTTAAGTCCCTCTTTCTTGTTTTAAAATTATCCATTTTTACATATTGATATCTGTTTCCATATTTTCAATGTTTTAGCTTTGATGTATTTTTGATATCCATATCTGAGTCAATATGTGGTTGCTCTGTCTTGTGTTCTAGTCTTGAGTTGTTAGCTGGTGTTATTGATTATCTAAACGTAGGACTCCCGTTAGTATTTCTTGTAATTTTGGTTTGTTTTTTGCAAATTCCCTGAACTTCTATTTATCTGGAAATGCCCTAATTTCACCATCATATTTGAGAGACAGTTTTGCTGGATATATAATTCTTGGATGACAGTTATTTTCCTTCAAGGCTTTAAAGCCTTTAAATATGTCATCCCATTGCCTTCTAGCCTGCATGGTTTCTGCTGAGTAGTCCAAGCTTATTCTAATTGACTCTTCTTTGTAGATGACTTTTCTTTTATCCATAGCTGTTCTTAAAATTCTCTCTTTATCTTTGGTTTTGGTAAGTTTGATTATAATATGTCTTGGTGACTTTCTATTGGGATCTAACTTATGTGGGGTTCGATGAGCATCTTGGGTAGATATCTTCTCATCTTTCGTGATATCAGGGAAGTTTTCTGTCAATAAATCTTCAAAAATGTTCTCTGTATTTTCTGTTATCCACCCCCACCCCTTCTGGTACTCCAATCACTCATAGGTTATTTCTCTTGAGAGAATCCCACAAGACTCTTAGAGTTTCTTCATTTTTTTTGATTCTTTTATCTGAATTTTCCTCCAATAAGTTGGCGTCAAGAGCTTTATCTTCAATGTCACTAATTCTAGCTTCTACTGCCTCATTTCTGCTCCTCTGACTTTCTATTGAGTTGTCTGATTCTGAAGTTTTATTGTTAATCTTCTGGATTCCTGATTCTTATCTCTCTATGGTTTCTTGCAGCCTATTAGATTTGACATTATCTTCTTGAATAACTTTTTTAAGTTCCGCTATTACTTTGTATGTTCCCTGGCTATATCTGCATTCTGTCAAATTTCCTTTCTAATTTCTAGATAAGTTCTGTATTTTAGTCTTTTGTATTCTGCCTCTGGTAATTCCAAGAAGTTCTCTTCCTCCAGAGAATTTATTGAGTCTTTATTTTGGGAGCTTGCTGAAGCCATCATGGACTGCCTCTTTATGTGACTTGATATTGACTGTTGTCTCCTAGCCATCAATAATTTATTGTAATTTTATTTTGTATTTGTTTACTGAGACCTATCTTCTTGTTTTGTTTTGATATGCCCAGATAGGTTGCTCGTGTGCACTAGTTTGAGTTTTGACACCTTTGGATGTCTAAGGTCTTGTCACCAGGTAGTTAGTTCTGTAACTACTTATGTGCACACAGGAGTCCTTTAAATTTTCCTGTATGGGTTCAGCTTGGGTGTTCAGGCAGTTGGTCACCAATTGTGTGATGCAGGCTTTCACCCCCAGTCCTAGAGAGGCATGGGTGATTGGTGCAGGCACTGGACTCTGACTGTGTTAGGGGATCACGCACCTAGCCAGGCAGGGGGCTGGTTGATGCCCCTGAGAGTCTTAAAGGAAAGTGTGTCCCTATTCTCTAGGGTGAGTAGGTAGGTGAGTTTTGCAGCCAGACTATGACCACCCCACTCTGTTGGCTGTAAAGACTCGAGGGCACAACTTTTTCTTGGACTCCTGTAGCAGGTGACTAGACACTTTAGGCAATATTACCAGTCCTCAAGCCCCTGTTGCAGATTGATAAAAGTGCCTACTTAAGGGGCAGGGCCATTTTGAGGGTCACAAATCTTCCAGTTCACAGCTGAAGCAGTTGGAGTTAAACTTCAGATGTTTGCCCTGTTGTACTGTGGAAGTGAGGACTAACACTGTTGAGATGGGTCCCCATAAGTCTATACAGGGGTGTAAGGCACTCAGAATCTGTGGACCCCTGATACCTGTGCCTAGCAAAGGAGCTGTGCCGACCCTGTGTTCCTGGCATAGGGGAGCAAGTAGCTTATTTGTTCCCTCTCCAAGGCCAGAAGAATGGGTCAGGGTGCCTTTTGGGATCTACTTCCTGCCCAGCAGACTCCTGGCACAGAGCCCAGAGGGAGGAGGTTAAAGGGAGAGAGTTTTTTCCCAAATGGGCTTTTTTTAAAAAATCACTGTGAAAGGGTTCAGGCATGTACTTATCTTAGCCTTTTGGGAGCTGCTTTTCATTGGTTCAGAGTGTTCAATCAGAATCTCTGCTGCCGGATTTCTCTGGATGTGGAAACTGCTCTCCGAGTGCGTGCACAGCTGCTTGCCTGCTTCACTGCAGACCTGGAGAGGCTGGGAAGTTGCTGGTGCGGCTGAAGAGCTGCGGTCTTACTGCTGCTGCTCCGGTAGTGCTGGCCTTTTCCAAACCATCTCCCTCTCTTCCCACCACTCAGTTCGACTCCTCAACTTTGCCTTGTTCAGGGCTCTTAGATATTCATATATAATCAAGTCACTTGTTTTTCCAAGTCTTGTTGTATGAGGGATATAGGAAGCGTCTACTATACCACCGTCTTGGCTCCACCTCCCTAGGATGCTATTTTCATTGAGGCATAGTTTGCAAACGAAAGTATCTTACAGAAATGAGGCTAAAGTTTATTTTGGGCATTTTCTCCTGAAATAGACAACTCAGTACATTTTCACTGTGTTGCTCAATCCCTGTCACACCCCTCCAAGTACATTTCCTCATGGAAACTAACATTAAACTTCAGTAGCTCAAACTTGTCAAACAGAATGATCGCTGAGCTTGAAAGTACCTGCTACTAATTTTTTTCCCTTTAACATATTTCTGCTGAGTGAGTTAGAATAATACTTGCATCAGAATTATATTTAACACTTTCAATGATTCACTCTCCTTTGTCTTGACTGTTTAAATTTAAAAAAAATATTAATTTGATAATCTAGGGGATATATAGTGAGATCAGTCAATTTTAGTATGTTTAGAAGTGGTTAAATATGATTAAAAGAATCTCAGTAGTTTTTGCAATCTATTTCCCTAGAATATGGAGTTTTAAGCAGATGCAGTTAGAGGTAAGCATGAGAAATGAAAATAGCTTTTATGGTTATGATGAGGTCCAGACCACATACAATGATATACAGCATCGATGAAGTCGTGAGAAAACTAGGAAAATGTAAAATAATAAAATATGCAGATAAAAATATCTTCATCAGACCATGAGGGGCTGAAAATGTTCTGAGAATATTTGCAAGACCTTAGCCCCAATTACTCCTTCACAAGACTCTTGCTAAACCTGTGTAGTTCAACTGTGGTCTCCTAAACTGCAATCCCAGGCTTTCTACCCTTTCGTCTTATCCCAGGTTAACACAACAGAAGTGTTCTTATTCTTTCTGAAAATGTGAACAGTTAACATTTCACAGAACTGAACTGTGAGTGAGCTTCCTCAACCTATCTTAGAACCTATCCTATCCTAGAAAATCTTTAAGCTTCTTGCTCACCTTCAGACATTCATTAGTCATTCGTCTTTAATTTCTCTACAAAATAAATAATTGCCCCAGAAAAAAAATAAGATAATGAAGCTTATTTCCTTTTTTCTCTGGTATCAAGTTTGATAAAGAGAAAAGCAAGTAGGGAAATAGCTAAAGACAAGACCACAAAAGGAAAGATAGAGCTAAAGAGAGTAAAGACTCAGCAAACTGAAAAACAACAAAAAAATCGTAATAAGGTTCCTTAGCAATTAACAAATTATACCTATCCTTTTCACAAAGGTTCTTATAAGGAATAAATGTGATCATGAATGTCAAAAAAGATTTGAAAACTCTAAGGCATAGTGTGCAGTTGTGTACAACATAGCGTTTAAAAGCACAGTAATCACATGGCTCAACCGTAAATGCTGGTTCTACCACTGACTTCTGTGTAAGTGTGGAAAGTTACTTAATCTCTCAAGATTTTTTTTCCTCTTTTATAAAACAAGGAGACTAATAGTACTGAGCTCATTTAGTGATGAACACTAAATAAGACAATGTCTATAAAGTCTTTTCATGATGACTGCCTCTCAATGAAAGCTTCACAAATCTTAATCGTTTTTGTTCACAAACTCACCTTTTTTTTTTTCCTGATAATTGGATCTCATCATAAACACTTTGAAATGAGGAGACATATGGACAAATAAGCAATCTTTCCTGCTGTGCTATATTATCATTCACTTCTTCCTAACTTATAAAAATAAGACAGATTAAATTTACTTATTCATGCAAATATTTGGTACATATATGTAAATGAGAAGTGTTCTAAGGGGATTCAATGATGACTAAAGCTTAGGGTCTCCTTTCACAATACGTTTGGTATGGTAGGCAGTCTCTAATATGGCCCAGAGTGATCCCTGCCTCCTGGTATTCACACCCTTGTATAATCCTTTCCCTTTGAGTGTGGTATGGAATTAATGAATCACTTATAAGGAATAGGCTATTAGAGAAGTGATGGGATGTCACTTCCAAGATAAGGTTATGAAAAGACATCTTCTATCTTGGATGCTTTCTCTCTCTCTCTGATTCTCTCTCTCCTATTTCTCACCCTGGGATAACACAGCCTCCATGATGTGAGGTAGTATGTGGAAAGGCCCATGTAGTGAAAGACTGAGGCCTGCTAACAACCACATGAGTGAATTTACAAGCTACCCCTCAATCAATCACCTGGTTAAGCCTTCAGATGAGATGGCAGCCCCAGTCAACCTCCTAATTCCTATCTCATGAGAAACCTTGAGCCAGACACACTCAGCCACACTATGTCCAGATTATTGATTCACAGAAACTATGAGATAATAAATGTCTCTTGTTCAAAGTTGTAACATTTTGGAACAATTCTTTACACAGTAATAATAAACAAAAAAACCAAACCCATTGCTGTCCAGTTGATTCTGACTCATAACCACCCTGTGTATAACCAATATACTGGGTTTAAAAAATTTTATATGTAATATTCTCCTTATATTATATGTTTCAACATCAATAATTCTTTATTATTTTACTCACTTTCAACAAGTCCTGTATCAAATTATGTGCCATTATTCTGTATATTTTAACTTTTTTCTCAATATTATTACTGTCTAAGTATATTAAAATAATGGTGTTGACTTCTCACTCTTCTCTCATACCTCCTCTAAGTGAGTACAAACTCTCTTGGATGAAGATAATGGTAAGAAGGGCAGCCAGATTCTTGGGCTTCACCAATAGCTTTAATCTCAAATCAGTTTATTGAGGCAACAGGAGAAAGAGTTTCCTTCACTTCATAGTCCTGGACTTACTTTCTGAATGGCACTACTATAGAAGAGAACAGGTGAGTCCGTGTGGTTATGCAAGAACATGAAATATTAACCACACAAATTTGAAACATGAGTAGATGAAGAGAAAGAAAATAATCACTAGTATCAGAAGTGTCCTTAGACATAAAAAATCAATTTAATCTTTTTTCTTTTTTTAGTGTTGTGCTTTAAGTGACAGTTTACAATTCACGTTAACCTCTCATACAAAAATTTATACATACATTGTTGTGTGACCCTAGTTGCTCTCCCTGTACTGTGACAGCACACTCCTCCTTTCCACTGCAGATTTACCTTGTCCATTCAACCAGCTCCTGACACTCTCAGGCTTCTCTTCTCACCTCTGGACGGAGTTGCCCATTTAGTCTCATGGATCTACTTGAGCTAAGAAGCACACTCTTTCTGAGTATCATTTTCTGTCCCATAGTCCACTCTAATCTCTGTCTGAAGAGTTGGCCTCTGGAATGGTTTTAGTTTTGGGTTAACAGAGAGTCTGGAGGCCCTGTCTTCTGGGGTCCCTCCAGTCTCAATCAAATTATTAAGTCTGGTCTTTTTACTAGAATTTGAGTTCTGCACCCCACTTTTCTCCTGCTCTGTCAGAGACTTTCTGTTGTGTTCCCTGTCAGGGTGGTCATGGGTGGTAGCTGTGCACCATCTTTTTTTCCTTTTAACAAAAAAAATTCTTCTTCTCTGTAACTTCAACATTTGTGGTCCCATCATTCCTAAATTCCTCCCCAAATCTTCCCCTTAAAAGAGGTATATTTTCACTACTTGCATTTCTGCCTCTAATTTTAGCTTAGTCTACCTACAAAGAATTTTAGACCACAATCTGGGGTTATTCCTTGGATGGTAAAATAGAAATGTAATTATACTGTGCAATTTTAGGTGAGTTCTTAACTGTATTTGATTCAACAGCCACTGTGTACTTTGCTTACCTCAATTTAGGGTAAAAGATGTAAGCATCCTTAAATTCTGCTTGCTGTTGTAGTTTTGTGAATTTATAATATTTTTTTAAATTAATTTTTTATTATCATTTTAGTTTTTGCTAACCAGTATGATTTCTCCTGAATATATAAAAGCAACTCTAGTTCTACAACTAAACCTTATATCTTATCTTCTCCTATATAATAGATTCTCCTTCTGAATTACTTTTCTGATCAATAGCCAACATTCTCCCATATTTCTAAAATTATATCTCCTTATAAAAAAAAATGGTGCTCACTAATGATTTTTCCCCATGACACTTTCTTATTTTTTCTCTCTTATTATGTCTTCCAGAGTTTTAATAAAAAATAAAATATTATTTCTTATTATTATAATTCACCATAATAAATAATTTTTAAAAAAATTTGCTAAGTGCCGTGGTTCTTTTTTCCAAGAGCTGACATTCTCTTACCTAGGCCCAATTGCTGCATTCGAAAGTGATATATTTAGGTCTCCAAAAATAACTTTATCCTTCTACTTGTCTCATTGTTCAAAGGGTTGTCTAGTTTCTACCTAGATCGCAGTTTGCAAACTTTTACTTACTCAAAACAAAACAAAAAAACTATTGAGTCAATTCCAACTCATAGTGACCCTATAAGAGTGTTATACTAAATTTCCCCATATACCACTGCCCAATGCTTTTTTCATCATTAATAACTCTAATCTACCCTCAGAGAGAAGCTTGGATATAGGGTATACCTGTCTGTCATGGATTGAATTGTGTCCCCCAAAAAATGTGTGTAGCGCCTTGGCTAGGTCATGATTCCCAGTATTGCATGATTGTGTTATCTGATGTGATGTCCTTATGTGTTGTAAACTCTACCACTATGATGAGATTAGATGTGATCTCCTCATGTGTTGTAAATTCTATCACTGTGTTGAGTTTATACTGATGAGGTTGACAAGATTAGTGTCTTAATGCAATCTCTTTTGAGATATAAAAGACAGAAGTGAGCAGAGATACATGGGAACCTCATACTACCAAGAAAGCAGTGCTGGGAGCAGAGCACGTCCTTTGGACCTGAGGTTCCTGCGCAGAGAAGCTCCCAGACCAGAGGAAGACTGATGACATGGACCTTCCTGCACAGCCAACAGAGAAAGTGTTCCCCTGGAGCTGACACCCTTGGACTTGTAGCTTACTGGCCTGTGAAGAAATAAACTTCTCTTTGTTAAAGCCATCCACTTGTGGTATTCCTGTTAGAGCAGCACTAGATGACTGAGATACTGTCTGAAATGAATCTGCTTTTACATTTCACTTTTGACCAAGAGGATTGCTTGTTGCAGTTTTCAAATATTCATGCTTTTCCTCTCTCCAAATGTCAGACACTTTGTGTTCAAGTTAACTACTCTAGCTACCTGTAGTCATATATAAAGGGCTTTTATTTCGCCTAAAACCAAACCCAAACCCAGTGCCGCTGACTTTATTCTGACTCATAGTGACACTATTTGTCAAAGTAGAACTGCCCCTTGGTGTTTCCAAGGCTATAATCTTTACAGAAGCAGACTGCCACACCTTTCTCCTGTGGAGCGGCTGGTGGGTTCTAAATCCTACATCAATGATCATGGCATTCAGAGCTATGGTGCATCTTTCCTAACCATCATTTTTGGCTCTGTTCTGACATGAGAGTTTTATTTTTCCAAGAGTGACTGGTGATATTTCCTAGCACTGTCAACATTTGTCCCAAATGGAATTTCCATTACTGTATTTTTACACAAATAATGCATGTCTTCTATGTTTGTTTGCCAACAATGTCCTCCCACTGTGCAGTGTTTTTGTAAGTGCTGCTATGCCAGTTTTTTTTTTTTTACACATTTCTGTAAAAAAATTAACATAGCATGCTTATGAAAAATACCTTGCAGGGGAGGGTACTGCTGGCAAACAAACATAGAAGTCATGCATTATTTTCATAAATATACAGTATATTCAATCAAGAAAGAGCTATTAGATCACTGCTATTTATTACATGAAGCATAAGCAACAAGTTGCTGTCAAGTTGACCCCAACTTATATGACCCCATGTGTGTTAGAGTAGAACTGTGCTCCATAAGGTTTACAAAGCAGATGTTTTGGAAATAGATTGCCAGACCTTTCTTCTGAGGTGTCTCTGGTTGGACTGTAATTTCCAAATTTTCAATTAGCAGTTGTCTTAGTCATCTAGCACTGCTATAACAGAAATACCACAAGTAGATGGCTTCAACAAACAGAAGTTTATTCTCTCACAGTCTAGTAGGCTACAAGTCCAAATTCAGAGCATCAGCTCCAGGGGAAGGCTTTCTCTCTCTGTTGACTCTAGAGGAAGTTCCTTGTCATCAGTTGTCCCCTGGACTAGGAGGGTCTCAGTACAGTGACCCCAGGTCCAAAGGAGACACTATTCTCCTGGCTCTTGTTTCTTGGTGGTATGAGGTCCTCATGTCTCTCTGCTCAGTTTTCTTTTATATCTAAAAAGAGATTGGCTTCAGACACAATCTTGTTTTGTAGATTGAGTCTTGCCTCATTAACATAACTGCCACTAATCCCATTTCATTAACATCATAGAGACAGGATTTACAAAACATAGGTAAATCACTTTAGATGACGAACTGGTAGGCAATCACACAATACTGGGAATCATGGCCTAATCAAATTGATACACATATTTTTAGGGGACACAATTCAATCCATGACAACAGCCAAGCACATTAACTCTTTGGACCACTCAGGGACTCAGTATGAAGCATAATTATAGCCAAACATTACAAAATATCAATCTCAAGTCCAACAGCTTTCATATCAGTATTTTCAAATAAACCAAACTACAGGGCTAGGTTTAATTTAATTTAAAACACATTCATTGAACTTAAACTATGAGCACTATGCTAGTCTCTATGCTAACTTCAGTAAACTTGTGAGCCAGTTAGATGACAAGTTTAGAAGTAGATGAAGGATATTTATACTTAACATGAAGTAGGAGCTAGGAAAGTTTTACATAGAAAATAATAATTCTGAACTATTCAGAATTGTCATGTATTATTTTTTAGCAAAACATTATTAATGAGAAGACACTGTGGAGAGATGTAAAAAACATTGCATTTGGAATCATGAAACCAGGTTCTCGTTCCAGCTCTACAGCTAACTAGTCAGGGTTACTCAGGCAAATCACACCCACTACTTAGATTCCACCGTCCTCATATGAGAAATATGAAGATCAAACAAGTCCTTTCTATCTCTGAAATGTATGATCTGATTTTATTCTAAACACTATTTATATCCAAGCCATGCTCATAACTAAGCAGACAGAATAGATATTCCCAAGGTAAATTCAGTGATTTTATATTATCCAATACCTCGTCTCATCTGTTGAGTTACTTTTAGCAACTTTTATGAATAAAAATTGACTTAATTATTTTCTGCTTTTAATTTTTTGTTGATATAATGTTTTTTCATTAATGGAATGCATGCTGAATCATTGAATGTGTCTGAATTTTTAGTAGGTGGTACAGGTTTTGATACATATATGTGGGACAAATATGGCCCTCTGGACTCTGGGGGTAGGATTGCTGAAATGAGGCAAGGAAAAACTCATGATATCTTAGCAATTTTCCTTTAATTAGTGAAATTTTTCAAAACATGGGGTGACACATAAAGACATCTTGCAATGACTACACATAATTGTGGTTCAAGTCTTCATCTTCTTAGTGCTGCATTCTCTGGATCACCTTCTAGATCTCTTGACAGGTGCACACAATGTATGGCACCTAAAAATGAGATATTCAAGCAAACATGGAATCATCTCAAGAAACACAACTTCCAAATGACACACAGAAACCCAGAAATATACTTCCAAGGCTTAACTCACTGTACAAAAGCTAATAGAGGCAAAAGTTCTGTCGAATCACACCTCCAGAATACACCACCTCATGAAATACCTTGAAAAAAAAAGTAGTTTGCGGCACACGCCCATTTCTTCCATTTCAAACAGTTATACAGGTCCCTGCCTGACAGCAATACATACTGTCAGTGGGAAAGCACCTTCCTAATAAACCTAAGAGGTGAAAAATGTAGGTGGATGCTGTATGTCCCTTGTGTGATGAAATGGCTATGTATTCAAAGGCAGTGGTAGTTCAGTGGCAGAATTTCTGTCTTCTGTGAGGGAAACTCAGGTTCGATTCCTGGCCAAAGCACCTCAAGTGCAGCCACCATCTGTCTGTCAGTGGAGGCTTGTGTGTAGCTATGATGCTAAACAGGTTTCAGTGGAGCTTCCAGACTAAGACAAACAAGGAAGAAAGTCCTGGCAATCTACTTTTAAAAAATTAGCCAATGAAAGCTATATGGATCACAAAGATCTGGTCCCATTGTCCATGGGGTCATGTTAAGTTGGGTCGGACTCGAAGACAGCTAAAAGCAATATTATGTTTATTCATTGTTGTTGTTGTGTGCCATTTATTGTTTATTGTTATTATAAACCATTGTTTATTATTGTTGCTGTTGTTGTGTGCTGTTGAGTTGACTCTGACTCATAGCAACCCTATATGACAGAGTAGAACTTTCCCGTAGGGCTTTCTAGGCTATAATCTTTACGAGAGCAGATTGTCACCATTTTTTTCTCCTGTGGAGTGGCTGGTGGGTTCCAACTAACAACATTTTTTTTTTAATTGTTGTAGTTTAAGTGGAAGTTTACGTTTCAAGTTCGTCTGTTATACAAAATTGTTTTTAATATAAATTTTTCTTTTTATTATACTTTAGGTGAAGGTTTACAGAACAAATAGTTTTTCATTAAAAGGTCAGTACACATATTGTTTTACGATATTTGTTAACCCAAGACATGTCAACACTCTTCCTTCTCGACCTTGGAGGACTTTGTTTTTTTTTTTTTTTTGGTGAAAATATACATAGCCAAAGTTACACTATTTCAAAAGTTTTTACATGTACAGTTCAGTGACATTGATGACATTCTTCCAGTTGTGCTGCTATTCTCACTATTCTTTTCCAAATTATTCCATCACCATTATCTTCAAATCACTGCCCCTAGGATTCCCATCAATCCTTTTGATTTGCTGTTGTTAATTTGATCTCACATAGATAATTCTTTTTTTTTGTTTTTGTACATTAGATGAATGTTTACAGAACAAATAGTTTTTCATTAAACAGTTAGTACACACATTGCCCTATGACAATGGTTAACAACCCCACAACAAGTCAACACTGTTTCTTCTCAACCTTGGGTTCCCTGACACCAGCTTTCCTGTTGCCTCCTGCCTTCTAGTCCTTGTCCCTGGACTGCTGTGCCTCGATAGTCCTGTTTTGTTTTATGGGGCTGTCCATCCCCGGCTGAACGGTGAACCTCAGGAGTGACTTCACCACTGAACTAAAAGTGTGTCCGGGGGCCATGCTTTCGGGGTTTCTTCAATCTCTGTCAGGCCAGTAAATTTTTTTTGTGTGTGTGTGTTAGAGTTTTGTTCTACATCCTTCTCCAGCTCTGTCCAGGACCCTTTGTTGTGATCCCAGTCAGAGTAGTCAGTGGTGGTAGCCGGACACCATCTAGCTGCACTGTACTGTACTGTACTGTTCTGTATGGTGGAGGCTGTGATAGCTATGGTCCATTAGTCCTTTGGCATAATCTTTTCCTTCATTCTCCCTTGCTCTCGAAGTGGTGAGACCAGTGGAGTATCTTAGATGGCTGCTCACATTCTTTTAAGACCCCAGACGCTACTCACCAAGGTAGAATGCAGAACATTGTCTTTATAAACTGTGTATGATGCCTAGTGAGGTAGGTGTTCCCCAAGACCATGGTCCCCACAGCTCTCCACCCAGCAATTCAGTCCCTCAGGGAGTTTGGATGTGTCTATGGAGCTTCTAGGACTTTGCCTTGTACTCGATGTGCTGGTTTCCCCAGTATTTTGTATGTCTTACCCTTTACCAAAGCTACCATTTATCTGTTGTCTATTTACTTTCTCCCCACCCCCACCCCTCCCTTCCCTTGTAACCAACAAAGATTGTTACTTTTTGTGTGTAAACTTTTATATGAGTTTTTACAGTAGAGGTATCATTCACTATTTGTACTTTTGTGATTGACTTATTTCACTCAGCATAACATCCTCCAGTTTCACCCATGTTATGAGATGCTTCAGAGATTCATCATTGTTCTTTATCATTGTGTAATATTCCATTGTGTGTATATACACCACAGTTTGTTTATCCATTCATCTGTTGATGGGCATCTAGGTTGTTTGCATCTTTTTGCTATTGTGAACCGTGCTGCAATGAATATGGGTGTACATAAGTCTATTTGTGTGATGGCTCTTATTTCTCTAGGATATATTCCTAGGAGTGGGATTGCTGGATCGTATAGTATGTCTATTTCTAGCTTTCTGAGGAAGGGCCGTATCATTTTCCAAAATGGATGTATCATTTTGCATTCCTACCAGCAGTGCATAAGCATTCTGATCTCCCCGCAGCCTCTCCAACATTTGTTATTTCCAATGTTTTTGATTTGTGCCAGTAATGCTGGGGTGAGATGGTATCTCATTGTGGTTTTAATTTGCATTTCTCTAATGGCTAGTGATCACGAGCATTTCCTCAGGTGTCTGTTGGCCACTTGAATGTCTTCTTAGGTGAAGTGTCTGTTCATTTCCATTGCCCATTTTTCAATTGGATTATTTGTCTTTTTGTTGTAGAGGTGTTGGATTTTCTTATAGATTGTAGAGATTAGACCTTTCTATGACCTGTAATGTCCAAAATTTTTTTCCCAGTCTGTAGGTTCTCTTTTTACTCTTTTGGTGAAGTCTTTTGATGGGCGTAATTGTTTAATTTTTAGAAGATTCCAGTAATCTAGCTTATCTTCTGGGGTTTGTATGTTTTCGGTTATTGTTTGTATACTGTTAATGCCGTGTTTTAGGGTCTGTAGTGTTGATCCTATTTTTTCTTCTATGAACTTTATAGTTTTTGGTTTTATGTTTAGGTCTTTGATCCATTTTGAATTAGTTTTTGAGTATGGTGTGAGGTATGGGTCCTGTTTCATTTTTTCAGATGCGCATCCAATTTTTCTAGTACCATTTGTTTAAAAGACTGTCTTTTCCCCATTTGATGGATTTTGGGCCCTTCTCAAATATCAGGTGACTGTAGGTAGATGGATTTACATCTGGTTTCTCAATTCTGTTCCATTGGTCAATGCATCTGTCATTGTACCAGTTACAGGCTCTTTTGGCTATCATAGCTGTATAGTAGCCCCCAGAGGTCCCATCAGTTCAGCTGCTAGGACTGGGGAAATTGCTCCCAGGCTGTGAAATACAGCCTGGCTAGAAGGGATAGAGGTGTCACAGAGCACCAGGTATTCAGGAGACAGGAAAAGAAGGTAAGTATAGAGAAAGGAGAAACTGGCAATGAAGAAGGACAAAAAGGAAAAAAGAGAGAGAAGAAAACAAAACAAACAAAAACAAAACAAAATTAAAAATAAATAAGAAAAAAAATGCGCTCAGGGATGTCAGTGTCCATCTGTGCAGAGTAAGGGAATAGCTCCCAAGCTGCATGGTACTGCCCGGCTAGAAGAGGCTCCCAAGCCAAGAAAAGAAAAAGAAAACAAACAAACAAATGAAAATGGAATAAATCACAACAAACAAACAAACAAAAAGCCCTGGGGTTCCCACCAGCATGGTGGCACAGGCCAGGAAGCAGTCTCACAGTTGAGTGGTGTTTCACTGCGTTTCAGGAAGAAGCAAAGATAGCACACAGAGCCACGTATTTGTGAGAAGGGAGGGAGAGGTGGTGAGAGGTAAGAAAGAAATCTAATGAAGTGGAAAAAAGTAACACCAACAGCCAACAAATGGCACTCAGGGAGCCGGCCAGAGTGGGCGGGTGGAATCCAGGCAACACCAGGTGAAGCCAGTGCTTCCCAGCCAAGACACTGTGGCCCCAAGAAGCAGAGGAGGCAGAGTGGGGGTGAAGAAGGGTGGTGGGTGGGAAAGTGTATATCGCTGGTTACCGGTTGTTCTGTCTCAGTGCTTGGCTTATGTCTTAGTCATCTAGTGCTGCTCTAACAGAAATACCACAAATGGATGGCTTTTTTTTTTTTTTTTTTTTTTGTGTACTTCAGGGGAAGGCTTACAGAACAAGTAGTTTCTCATGAAACAGTAGTACACACGTTGTTTTATGACATTGGTTAACAACCCCACAATATATCAACCTTCTAACTTCTCAACATTTTTTTTTTTGTGAAAATACACATAGCCAAAGATACACCATTTCAAAAATTTCTACACATGCAGTTCAGTGACATTGACTACGCTGTTCCAGTTGTGCTGTTATTGTCACTTAAGATGAAGGCTTACAGAACAAAATAGTTTCTCATTTAACAGTTACTACAAATGTTGCCCTATGAC
>NW_004443969.1:1657785-1659541 GCF_000243295.1 Trichechus manatus latirostris
TATGACATCATCCATTTCTGAAATCTTGTTGTTTATCTTTTGGATTTCTAATCGTTTTCTTTGTATAATTTCTAGTTGTGAATTTACTTTGGCATTTTGTTCCTGCATTATCTTCCTGAATTCTTCCAATTTTTTGTCTGTATTTTCCATGAATTTGTCTATTTTTTCCTCATGTTTGTCAGCTTTTTGCCTCAGTTCTCTGAAAATTCCGAGTATTAGTGATTTGAATTCCCTATCAGGTACTTCTAGTGCATTTTCTTCCACAGGAGAGTCATCTGGTGTTTTAATTTTGACCCTCACTGGAGCCATTCTGTCCTGTTTTCGTAAAAGTTTTGATATTGTTTGCTGTTTTTGGGGCATTCAGTAGATATTTCTGTTTATTGATTGTAGATTTTTTGTTTCATCCCTTTTAAAAAAAAATTGAGTATGTCTGAGCAGGCGGACTGCGTGTTCCTTGTTGTTCACTCGTCTGTGCGCTCAATACTTTTCACCTCCTTCTCCAACTGGCTGGTTCAGTCCTTCAGATGTGGTACAGCAGGGCAGGTCTAGCTGAAGAGGAGCCACTGGGATGGGTTGTTTGTGGCACCACAGCCACCAGGGCGGTCAGTAATCAGTGCTGGGGAGGTTCCAATAGGCTGTGCCTGCACAGCTTGGTGGTGTGATGTCCAGTGCACAGTGCAGGTAGGCAGGATGCAGCGGGGAGATGGTTATGTGTGAAGCTAAGCTGGATATGGGAGAGAGGAGAGAGGAACAGGAGCCAAAAAACATACAAAAAAACAAAAAAGAATGCTAGGGGAGCTTGCCATTGGAATGGAGAGATGAGAGACTATGGAATGGAGAAAAACAGAAGGGGGAAGAGAAAGAAAAGAAATGAATGAACAAATAAAAATCAGAAAGGTTAAAGAACCGCAAAGTTCCCAGGGATCCCACCGATGCAGCTATGAGGTCTGGGTAAGTCGCTCTCAGGTTTTACAGCACAGCCTGGCCAGAAGGCGCAGAGGCATACAACACCTGGTATTCAGGGATCAGAAAGAGAAGGAGGAGATAGAGAGACGAGAAATTGAGCAATGAAGAAAGAGAAAAGGGAAAAAGAGGGAAAAGAAAACAAACAAAAGAAGGAGCAAGAAAGGCCCCCCAGAAAAACAGAAAAAAAAAAACCAATAAAAAAAGAAATGCGTTCAGGGATCCCTCTGCACGTCTGTGGAAGCCAAATGGGAGTCTCCCTGGCACGCAGCTCCACCTGGCCAGAAAGGGCTCCCAACTCCAGAAAAGGAAAAGAAAACAGACAAACAATTCAAAATGAACAAACGAACAAAAGCCCCGGCATCCCACCAGCGCGGTAGCCCAGACCGGGAAGCAGCTCCACACTGGAATGGCACTCCGCAGCCCCTCAGGAAAAAGCAAAGATGGTGCACAGAGCCAGGCACTTGAGCGAATGGAGGGGGAGACGGTGAGAGGCAAGCAAGAAATCCAAAGAAGCAGGAAAAAAAAAAAAAGCAACACCCACAGCCAACAAATGGCACTCAGAGAGCCAGCCAGTGCAGGCTGGTGTTTCTGGACAAGAGACCGTGTCTGTGGGAAACAGAGGATGCCGAGTGTGAGTAAAGAAGGGTGGATAGTGGGAAAGTGTATATCACAAATTGCCGGCACTCTGGAGCCCCTCAGGAAGGAGCAAAGATGGCGCACGGAGCCAGGCATCCGAGTGAAAGGAGGGGGAGGTGGTGAGAGGCAAGCGAGAAACCAAAAGAAACAGGGG
>NW_004443969.1:1660787-1676776 GCF_000243295.1 Trichechus manatus latirostris
AAATTACACAATCATACAACACTGGGAATCATGACTCAGCCAAGCTGACAGATATTTTAGGGGGACACAACTCAGTCCATGAGAGCTGAGTTCTTTATCTCTTCATTTGATGCTTAGAGTTTCAGGATTGACATGTGACACTGTTTGACTTAGTTTTTCAGATCTTTGCTGTGGAGGGATGGTGACCTGCTTCTGTCTATAGCACCATGTTGCCCAGAAGTCCTCTCTTATACAAAAGTTTATAATACATAGTTTTCTGACCCTAATTGATCTCCCTGTACTGTAACAGCACACTCCTTTCCATCCCTGATTTCCCATGTCCATTCAACCAGCTCCTAACCCTCTCTACCCTTTCATCTCACCTCCAGACAGAAGCTGCACGTTTAATCTCATGTATCTACTTGAGCTAAGAGGCACACTCTTCACGAGTATCATTTTATGTCCCACAGTCAAGACCAACCTTTGTCTGAAGAGTTGGCCTCAGAAATTCTGGGCTGACAGAGAGTCTGTGGGCCATGATTTCTGGGGTTCCTCCAGTCTCAGTCAGACCATGAAGTCTGGTCTTTTTACTAGAATTTGAGTTCTGCACCTCATATTTCTCATGCTGCATCAGGGACTCTCTGTTGTGTTCTCTGTCAGGGCAGTCATTGGTGGTAGCTGGGCACCATCTAGTTCTTCTCTCAGGCTGATGAAGCCTCTGGTTTATGTGGCCCTTTCTATCATTTGGGCTAATACTTTCTTTGTGTCTTTGGTGTTCTTCATTTTCCTTTTCTCTAGGTGATTGGGACCAATTGACATATCTTAGACAGCCGCTCACTAGATTTTAAATTCCCAGACGCCACTCATTATGCAAGTTGACCTGGATGTCCCCTGAAAGCATTGTCCCCAGACCCCCGCCCCTGCTACTCTGTCCCTCTAAGTGTTTGACTGTATTCAGGAAACTTCTTAGCTTTTTTTTAGTCCAGTTGTGTTGACTTCCCCTTCCCTTCACCTAAGATGATTCTTGTCTACTATCTAGTTAGTGAATAACTCTCACCCTCCCTCCCTACCCTCATAACCATCAAAGAATGTTTTATTCTGTGTTTAAACCTTTTATTGAGTTCTTATAATAGCAGTCTTAAACAATATTTGTCCCTCTTTGTCTGATTAAATTCACTCAGCATACTCCTCCATTTTATAAGCTGTTTCACGGCTTCATCATTGTTCTTTATCGTTGTGTAGTATTCCATTGTGTGGATATACCACAATTTGTTTATCCATTTGTCTGTTGATGGACACGTAGGCTGTTTCCATCCTTTTGCTATTGTGAACGGTGCTGCAATGAACATGGGTGTCCATATATCTATTCGTGTGATGGCTCTTATTTCTCTAGGATATATTCCAAGGAGCGGGATTGCTGGATGGTATGGTACTTTTATTTCTAGCTTTTTGAGGAAGCACCAAATCGATTTCCAAAGTGTTTGTACAATTTTACATTCCCACCAACAGTGTATAAGTGTTCCAGTCTCTCCACAACCTCTCCAGAATTTATTATTTTGTGTTTTTTGTATTAATGCTAGCCTTGTTAGGATGAGATGATATCTCATTGTAGTTTTGATCTGCATTTCTCTAATGGCTAATGATCGTCAGCATTTCTTTATGTGTCTGTTAGCCACCTGAATGTCTTCTTTGGTGAAGTGTCTGTTCATACCCTTAGCCCATTTTTTAATTGAGTTATTTGTCTTTTCATTGTTGACGTTTTGCAGTATCTTGTAGATTTTACAGATTAGACACAGATCGTATTTGTCGTAGCCAAAAATTTTTTCCTAGTCTGTAGGTTGTCTTTTTACTCTTTTGGTGAAGTCTTTTGATAAGCATAAGTGTTTGATTTTTAGGAGCTCCCATTTATCTAGTCTCTCTTCTGGTGCTTGTGCGTTGTTACTTATGGTTCATATTCTGTTAATACCATGTTTAGGGCTGCTACCATCGTCCCTATTTTGTCTTCCATGATCTTTATCTTTTTTGATTTTTTACTTAGATCTTTGATCCATTTTGAGTTAGTTTTTGTGCATGGTGTAAGGTACCGGTCTTGTTTCAGTCTTTTGCAGATGGATATCAGGTTATTCCAGCACCATTTGTTAAAGAGACTGCCTCTTCCCCAATTAATGGACTCTGGGCCTTTGCCAAATATCAGCTGCTCATAAGTGGATGAATTTATGTCTGCATTCTCAACTCAGTTCCATTGGTCTAGGTATCTGTGGTTGTACCAGTACCAGGCTGTTTTGACTACCATGGTGGTATAATAGCTTCTAAAATCAGGTAGTGTGAGGCCTCCCACTTTCTTCTTCTTCTTTAGTAATGCTTTACTTATCTGGGGCCTCTTCCCTTTCCATATGAAGTTGATGATTTGTTTCTCCATCTCATTAAAAACTGCCCTTGGAATTGGGATCACGATTGCATTCTATCTGTAGATCCCTTTGGGTAGGATTGACATTTTCACAATGTTGAGTGTTCCTATCCATGAGCAACGTATGTTTTTCCACTTATACAGCTCTCTTTTGGTTTCTTGCAGTAGTGTCTTGTAGTATTAATTATATAGGTCTTTTACGTCTCTGGTTAGATTTTTTTCCTAAATATTTTATCTTCTTGGTGGCTATTCAAGTGATATTGATTTTGTGATTTCCACTTGGAAGTTCTCTTTGTTGGTATAAATGAATTCAACTGATTTATGTATGTTTATCTTGTATCCTGAAACTTTGCTGAAATCTTCTATTAGTTCCAGTAGTTTTCTTGTGGATTCTTTGGGGTTTTCTGTGTATAAGATCATATCATCTGCAAATAGAGATACTTTGCATTCTTCCCTACCAATTTGTATGCTCTTTACTTCTTTTTCTAGCCTAATTACTCTTGCTAGGATCTCCAGCACAATGATGAATAAGAGTGGTGATAAAGGGCATCTTTGGTTCCTGTTCTCAAGGGGAATGCTTTCAAAGTCTCTCCATTTAAGACGATGCTGGCTGTTGGTTTTGTATAAATGCTCTTAATTACGTTGTGGAATTTTCCTTCTTATTTTGTTGAGAGTTTTTATCATGAATGGGTGCTGGACTTTGTCAAATGTCTCTTCTGCACTGATTGATAAGATCATGTGGTTCTTGTCTTTTGTTTTATTTATGTGTTGGATTACATTGGTTGTATTTCTAATGTTGAACCATCCTTGCATACCTGGTATTAATCACACTTGATCAGGGTGAATTATTTTTTTGATATGTTATTGAATTCTATTGGCTAGAATTTGGTTGAGGATTTTTACGTCAGTGTTCATGAAGGATATTGGTCTGTAATTTTCTTTTTTTGGTGGTGTCTTTACCTAGTTTTGGTATCAGGGTTATGCTGGCTTCATAGACTGAGTCTGGGAGTATTTCATCCTTTTCTACGCTCTGAAATAGCTTTAGTAGTAGTGGTGTTTAACTCTTCTCTGAAAGATTGGTAGTATTCTCCAGTGAAGCTGTCGGGGCCAGGGCTTTTTTGTTGTTGTTGTTGTTGAGAGTTTTTTAACTACCTTTTCAATCTCTTCTTTTGCTATGAGTTTACTTAGTTGTTCTACCTCTGTTTGTGGTAGTTTAGGTAGGTATTGAGTTTCTAGAAATTTGTCCAATTCCTCTAGGTTTTCAAATTTTTTAGAGTACAATTTTTCATAGTATTCTGTTATGATTCTTTTAATTTCATTTGGGTCTGTGATATCACCCATCTCATTTCTTATAAGGGTGTTTTGCTTCCTCTCCTGTTTTCCTTTTGTCAGTTTGGCCAATGGTTTATCAATTTTGTTGATCTTTTCAAAGAACCAGCTTTTGGTCTTGTTAATTCTTTCATTTGTTTTTCTGTTCTCTATTTCATTTAATTCTTCTCTGATTCTTATTATTTCCTTTCTTCTCACACCAGAGGGCTTCTTTGCCACTCTCTTTCTACTTGTTCCAGTTGTAGGGTTAGTGTTTTGATTTTGGCCCTTTCTTCTTTTTGGATGTGTGCATTTATTGCTATAAACTGACCTCTGAGCACTGTTTTGCTGTGTCCCAAAGGATCTGGTAGGATGTGTTTTCATTCTCATTTGATTCTATGAATTTCTTTATTCCATCCTTAATTTCTTCTATAACCCAGTAGTTTTTGAACAAGGTGTTGTTCAGTTTCCATGTGTTTGATTTTTTTCCTTGCTTTTTCTGTTATTGATTTCTATTTTTATGGCTTTATGGTCAGAAAAGATGCTTTGTAACATTTTGATGCTTAGTATTTTGTTAAGGCCTAATATGTGTCCTATTCTAGAGAATGTTCTATGTGTGTTGGAAAAGAACGTATACTTGGCTGTTTTGGGGTGGAGTGTTCAGTATATATCTATGACATCAAGTTGTTTATTGTGGCATTTAGATCTTCTGTGTCTTTGTTGAGCTTCTTTCTGGATGGTCTGTCCTTCACTGGAAGTTGCATTTTGAAGTCTACTACTACTATTGTGGAGTATCTCTCTTTTCAATGCTGTTAGAGTTTGTTTTATGCATTTTGGAGCCCTGTTGTTGGGTGCATAAATATTTATTATAGTTATGTCCTCCTGGTGTATTGACCCTTTAATCATTATATAGTATCCTTCCTTATCGTTTGTGGTGGATTTTACTTTAAAGTCTATTTTGTTAAAGATTAATATAGCCACTCCTGCTCTTTTTTGAGTGTTGTTTTCTTGATATGTTTTTTCCATCCTTTGAGTTTTAGTTTGTTTGTGTCCTTAAGTCTAAGGTGTGTCTCTTGTAGGCAGCATATAGACAGATCATGCTTTTTTTTATCCAATCTGCCACTCTCTGTCTCTTTATTGGTGCCTTTAATCCATATACATTCAGTGTAGTTATTGATAGGTGTGAGTTTAGTGCTGTCATTTTGATGTCTTTTTCTGTATGCTGTTCACAGTTTCTTTGTTCCACTTAATTTTCTGTGCTGAGTCGTTTTTCTTTGTGTATTTACTTTTCATCTTTTTCATTGTTGTTTATTTTGTATTTGCTGAGTCTTTATGTTTTTCTTGTTTTTATTTTGACCTGTAGGACTGTTACTTTCTTCTGTGGTTACCTTAATATTTACCCCTATTTTTCTAAGTTTATACCAATCTTTTATTTCTTTATATAGCCTTGATTTCCTCTCATATGGAAAATCTATGTCTATATCTTTTAAGTCCTTCTTTTTGTTTTAATGTTGTCATCTTTTACATATTGACGTTTATTTCCCTGTTTTCAGTGATTTAACTTTGATTTATTCTTGTGACTTTCCTATCTGGGTTGATATCCGGTTGCTCTGTCCTGTGTTCTAGTCTTGGTTTGTTGTCTGATGTTATTGATTTTCTAACTGGAGGACTCCCTTTAGTATTTCTTGTAATTTTGGTTTGGTTTTTGCAAATTCCCTAAACTTTTGTTTATCTGCAAAGACCCTAATTTCACCATCATATTTGAGAGACAGTTTTGCTGGATATATAAGTCTTGGCTGGCAGTTTTTTTTTTTTTTTTCCCCCCATCAAGGCTTTACATATGTCATGCATTGCCTTCTTGCCTGCATGGTTTCTGCTGAGTGGTCCAAGCTTATTCTTATTGACTCTCCTTTGTATATGACTTTTCATTTATCCCTAGCCACTCTTAAAATTCTCTATCTTTGGTTTTGGCAAGTTTGATTATAATATGTCTTGTTGATTTTCTTTTGAGATCTGCCTTATGTGGGGTTCAATGGCATCTTGCATAGATATTGTCTCATCTTTCATGATATTGGGAAATATTCTGCCAACAAATCTTCAACAATTCTTTCTGTATTTTTGTTATACCCCCTTGTTTTGGTACTCCAATCACTTGTAGGTTATTCTCTTGATAGACTCCCACATAATTCTTAGGGTGTTTTCGTGTTTTTAAATCCTTTTCATGATTTTTGCTCAAACTAGTTGATGTCAAGTGCTTTATCTTCAGTCTCACTAATTCTGACTTCCACTGCCTCCGTTCTGCTCCTATGACTTTGTATTGAATTGTCTAATTCTGAAATTTTAATATTAATCTTCTGGATTTCTGACTGCTCTCTTTGTATGGCTTCTTGCAGTCTGTTAAATTTGTCATTGTGCTCTTCTCTAATCTTCTAAAGTTCCTCTATTGTGTGTTCTGCATTTTGCTTAATTTCCTTCCTATTATCTTGAAGAGTTCTGTATATTAATTTTTTGTATTCTGCCTCTGGTAATTCGAAGAAATTTTCTTCCTCTGGAAAAATTCTAGATTCTTTATTTTGGGAGTGTGCTGAAGCCATCATGGTCTACCCCTTTATGTGATTTGATATTGACTATTATCTCTGAGCCATCAATAAATTGTTAGATTTAAGCATTTTATGTTTGCTTACTGTGTCCTAGCTTCTTGTTTTGTTTTGTTTCGATATGCCCAAATAGGCTGCTTGTGTGAGCTAGCCCAGTCACCAGTACCCTTCAAGCTCCAACGTCCTGCCCTCAGGTGGCCAGACCTGCCACTAAGTATGTGAGACCAGAAGTCTGCCCACTCCTTCTGTATGGATTCAGCTCAGGTGTCCAGGTAGTTGGCCACCTAGTGTGTGGTGCAGGCTCTCTCCTACAGTTAGACAGGCATGGGTGATTGGTGTAGGCAGAGACATCTGGCTACAGCAGGGGGACACATGCTGAGCAAGGCAAAGGGCCGAACACCACCCTCGAGTTTCTAGGAGGAAAGCATGTCCCTGTTCCGTAGAGTGTGTAGATGGATGGGTTTTGCAGCCAGACTATGAGCACCCAGTGCTGTTGGCTGTAAGGACTGAGGAGTACCTCTTATTGTTAGGCTCCTTTAGCAGGTGGCTAGGTGGCATGGGTGGAGCCACCAGTCCTCAGGCCTCTGATGTGAGTAGGTGAAGACCCTGCTTAATGAGCAGAGCAGTGTTATATGTCACGAACCTGCCACTTCACAGCTGAAACAGTTGAAGTTAGACTTCAGGTAGATACCTTGTTGTACTGTGATAATGAAGGCCTACACTGTTGAAATGGGCCCACACAAGTCTATGCAGGGGGAAAGGCACTCAAAGTCCATAGATCCCTTATGCCTGTGCCTAGGCAAAGGAGCTGTGCCTAGCCTGAGTTCCTGGCTTAGGGGAGCCAGCAGATTATGTTTTCCCCTGTTTGTTAATTTGTTCACCCTTCAAGGAGGGGAGAATGGCTCAGGGGCATGATGGGTCCTACTTCAGGCCCAGGGGACTCAGTAATTGCTGAAGCCACTCCAGGACCTGGTGCAGAGCAGGGCACAGGGAGATAAATGGGAGAGAGGTTTTTCCCTAAGGGGGCTGTTTTTGATCCACGTGGTATGCCAGATGCAAGTACTTATCTTTCGGCAGATTGAAGGCTGCCTCTCACTGGTTCTGGATGTCCGAGTAGAATCTCTGTCACTGGGTCTCCTGATGTGGAAAACACCTCCTGAGCTCCACTGCTTGCCTCCCTCACCGCTCACCCCCGAGTTGATCCTGGCTGAAGGGCTCAGGCTCTCACCGGCTCAGGTCTGACTATACCTCACTGCTTCCAAAAGGTCTCTCCTTCCCCCGCCAGTCAGTCTAGTTCCTCAACTTTGCCTTTGATGTATAGGGCTCTTAAATTGTCATATAGAATCGATTAACTTGTTTTTTCAGGTCCTTGTTGTAAGAGGGAACACTGGAAGTGTCTGATTCGTCCAACGTCTTGTCCCAACCTCCCATCTACTAACCTTTCAGTTAGTAGCCAAGCACTTAACCATTGCACCACCAGGCCTCCTTCATAACATAGAACTTCTAAGAAAAATTTCCTTGCATTTCAGTTACAATGGCAAAAAATTGGCAAAGGACCTCATGTTGGAGCACTGAGTACAAGACCTTTTCAGAATTTTATGGGACCACCTAAAGCATTATGTGTGTTGAGTAACTTCATTGCTTCTAAATGTTTTAGAAGTGTTAAAACTATTTAACAAGAGACTTTCCCATTACAAGACTGCTTCCTAAAGCACAATAGATAATACCTTACACAGAACATGAATATCACTATTACAGCAATTATGGATGGTTATTACTTTTGATTAAAATTAAACAGCACTTGAGAAATATGGAGAGATTTAATTATACTGCAAAAACTGTAAGCCTTTCATTTTTATCATCTGTTAGACATGCATGCCAGTAGCAATTGTCTGGAGTATTTGCCAGGTACCTAGTCAACAAACTCCTGTGAATCATCTGAGAGCCTAGGCAGTATGATTTCAAAAACTGTGCTTTTCAGGTCTGACTACTGGGCCCAAGTTAAATACATTTAAGGACTTTCTGATTCGAATTTTTCTTGATTTGATGGTGAAAAATAAAGTGTTTCCAGGTTTTTCTTCACTATTCATTCTGATGGATTTGATGTGGCATATGGCTTCTGTGCTGCAGTGAAGAGCTGGAATGCTTCAGAGAAGCTTGTTTCCCTGAAACATACCAAATATGGAGTGTTTTGTTGCCCTTGTGTTATGTTTTGATAAGCCTTTTTAACTTTGATATTTAAAAAGTAAGATCAACATGACAAAAAGGGACAATTTTGGTAAATGTTATAACATATTCAACTTTGCAACAATAATAAAAACAACCAAAAAATATGTAAGTGGTTATATAGGTAGATATAGATGCATATATGTCTATAGAAGGGCATATGTGAACAAATGCACAAGCATGTATATGTGTATCTGTAGGCGTATGCATATACAAGTTTGTGTGTGCTGCATATATATCCACATAAACAACCCCACTCCTCAATTTTGACATGGTTAGGTTCCAAAGAACAGCTGTTATGTGAAAATCAGCATTATGCAAAGAAGGAGGATGGCCACTTCATATCACAGAATGGAATATGATTACATTATTATGTAACTGCCAAATTACATCATTACATAACTCCAAATAACATCATTACATAACTGCCAATCCACTGAGAATCATGGCTCAGCCAAGCTGACACGTAACCTTAACCATCACAGCCAGCGTTACTCTGGCCTCACACCTAGGCATTAGTTACTGCCAGATGTACATCAGTAATGTGCAAAACAGTCAGATAGTAGATTTTTTACTATTATTGTAAATGCAAAATGTCAGATAACAAGATAGTCGATAAGTGAGGAGTAGGTGTATAACAAATCACATAGGGAGCACAGTTACAGAGGCTTCCTAGACATATGCAAACAACTCACAGTATTGGTTTACTGGGTTAAAAGCCTTGAGACCACAGTCTTGGGGGACAAGTTAGTCAATTGTCATAACATACTTCACAAAGATAATGTTCTACATCCTAGTTTGGTGAGTAGCATCTGGGGTCTTAAAAGCTTGTGAGCAGCCACCTAAGATACAACTGTTGGTCTCTATTCATATGGAACAAAAGAGAATGAAGGAAATCAAAGGCTCAAAGAAGAAACTAGTCCATGGGATTAACAGCCCACAGGAACCACAGCCTCTCACCTGAGACCAGAAGAACTAGATGGTGCCTGGCTACCACTACTTACTATTCTGACCAGGGACACAATAGAAGGTCCCAGATAGAATGAGAGAAAAATGTAGAACAAAACTCTAATTCCTAAAAAAGACCAGACCTACTAAACCAATAGAAACCAGAGGACTGCCTAGGACTATAACCCTAAAATGACCTTCGAACTTAGAACTGAAGCTATTTCTGCTGGTCACGTTTCAGCCAAATAATAGATTGGCTCATAAAATAAATAATATCACCAGTGAGTAATGTGCTCCCTTAAACAATTAACTATATGAGACTAACTGGGCAACATTTACCCCAAAAGCAAAGATGAGAAGGCAAGGAGGGGAAGGGAAGCTAGATCAATGGAAACAGAATAAACAGAATGGAAATAATGAGAATGCCGACACATTGTACAAATTTTAACCAGTGGCAAGGAACAATTTGTATAAAAATTATTAAAGGGGAACCTAATTTGCTGAGCAAATTTTCACCTAAAATGCAATAAAATATTATTAAATAATAATAATAATAAATAAAAAGCAGTGTCATTAGATCTCACAGTCTTGGAAATATATTTGGCCTAAACAGTATTGAATCAATGAAAACTAATTAGCAGCAGACAACAGGGCTACAGGCAGTAGCTGGTGATACGATTCTAATAGGGAGAGTCTGCTTTCAGTTCTTTTGTCAGTCATCATTATATGGACTAAGTTAACTGGAATGTAACTTTGTCAATGTGACAGCCTCTCTGGGTCTCTGTTTCTTCATCTGTAAGAAAATGGATTTGGAGTAAATGAGCATTCCTAGCTTTAAAATTGTATAATCTTCAATAGTCATTATCTGGAGGTGGTGGAATTTGTGATTTTTAATTTCTACTTAATATTTTTCTTAAAGTAGGGGGGCCCTCCCTCCTTTTTTTTACAAGTAAGATTGGATAGCTTTTAAAATAACCAAGAAGCTAATTATTTCCCTCTTGTAGGAAAAGTTTCAATTTATGAGTTATTATTTCTATCTCATATTGTTATCAGGTATACCTAGGAGACATCTGATGTCTACTTCCTTTGGGTCTCCCTCACATGGCTAGGGGTCAATTACATAGGCCTTTGACAAGTATGACTTACAAAAAGACCTTTTCTCTATTTGTGCTACATTTAAGTCCAGTTTGTTCCTTTTTTCTGCAAGTACTAATACTTATGCTTTGAATTCTCACTTTCTGTGTAAGAGACCTGGGTTCAATTCCTAGCCAATACACTGCATGCTCAGTCACCACCTGCCTTAGTTATCTTGTGCTGCTATAACAGAAATGCCACAAGTGGGTGGCTTTAACACACAAAGATTTCTTCTCTCACAGTTCAGGAGGTTAGAAATACAGGACACTGGCTCTAGGGGAAGGCTTTCTCTCTGTTGGCTCTGGGGGAAGGTCCTCATTCCTTGGTTCCTTGATGATCATCCTGTGGTGGTGTCTTAGTCATCTAGTGCTGCTCCAACAGAAATACCATAAGTAGATGGCTTTAACAATGAGAAGTTTATTCTCTCACAGTCCAGTAGGCTACAAGTCCAAATTCAGGACTTCAGCTCCAGGGGAATGTTTTCTCCGTTGGCTCTGGAGGAAGGTCTGTTTCATCAGTCTTCCCTTGGTCTGGGAGCTTCTCTGAGCAGGAACCTCAGGTCCGAAAGACACACTCTGCTCCCAGCACTGCTTTTTTGGTGGTATGAGGTTCCCATGTGTCTCTGCTTGCTTCTCTCTTTTATATCTCAAAAGAGATTGCATTAAGACACTATCTAATCTTGTCAACCTCTTCAGTATTACAGTAATAGAATTTACAACACATAAGGAGATCACATATAATCTCATCATAGTGATAGAGTTTACAACACATAAGGAAATCACATCAGATTACACAATCACACAACACTGGGAATCATGACCCAGCCAAGCTGACAGATATTTTTGGGGGACACAATTCAATCCATGACAGGTGGCAACTATCTTCCCCCATCTTTGCTTGCTTGCCTGTACCTAATCTGCTTGGTTTATATCTCAAAAGAGATTGATTTAAGACACCCTTTACACTAATAACTGCCTTATTAACTTGACAAAGAAAATCCATTCCCCAATGGGATTACAACCACAGGTAAAGAGTTAAGATTTACAACACATATTTTTTGGGGACACAATTCAAACCATAACACCAACCATTTTTCATTGGAGGCTTGCGTGTTGTAATGTTGTTGCATGGGTTTCAGTGCAGCTTCCAGACTAAGATGGACTAGGAAGAAAGGCTTCATGTTTGTGCCATTTAGGGACTCCTGCAGTATCTTAAAAAAACAAAACCAAACCCATTGCCATAGAGTCGGTTTCAATTTGTAGAGACCTTGTAGGACAGAGGAGAACTGCCCTATTGAGTTTCCAAGGAGGGCCTGGTGGATTTGAACTGCTAACTTTTGGTTAGCAGCTGTAGCTCTTAGCCACTACACCACCAGGGTTTCCTTTCAGTATCTTAGATGGTTCCAAATGCAGCTGTAAAACCAGTGGATTAAGGCTTTGCATTTCTTTAGCTCTCTTAACTTTAATGTGGAAAGTTACATTGGGAAAAAAAAGAAGAAAGACAGGAGATTTGACAGTAGACCTTTTAAAATGGCTGGAAGCTCTTATCAAGATCCCACTGACTAAATGTGCTATCATAAATAGTCTGTGTGTGTCTCAGGATCTTCAAGAACAAAGCACATGAAGATAAAACCAAAAACCAAATTCATTGCTGTCAAGCTGATTTCAATTCATAGCAACACTATAAGGCAAAATAGAACTTCCCCATAGGATTTCCAAGGCCGTAAATCTTTATGAGAGCAGAATACTACATCTTTCTCCCATGGAGCAGACTGGTGGATTTGAAACACTGACAATTGGAAGCTGAGTGCTTAACCACTGAGCCACCAGGGCTCCTGCACATAACGATAGTAAGAATAAATTCAAGTAAAGCTAATTCACTGAAAGATCAGTTTGTTGATTAAAATAGCAAATAGAAAATGAAAAAAAAAAATGAAATTGATTAAGATGTTTTTCAAACCTTAGTTATTCAATGTCACCCAGTATTTTCACTCTGGATTTCTTAGTCAAGTTTGGCTTAATGTCAGGGTCATGGATGTTGCATATTCCAACAGCACATTTTATATTCCAGTGGGCTTTCCCATATGTGTAGTTATCTATCTTCTTCATATTTTTAAACTTTTGTTCTGCCTCTGCATTTGCTTGCCCCTGGAGGCACAGTGGCTGAAGAAACTCTCCTAGTCCTATTTAAGGTTATTTGACATGTTTTAGTAACTAAGGTCACTTGAGGATTGATCATGTGACACATTTTTTTCTCCAAGTAAGTTTTTGGGGAATTGGCTTTTGACAAATTTGTCATTTTATAAATTGGTCATTTGACATATTTGTCATTTGATGAGTTGATCAATTACTGAGTTTGTCATTTATTAAATCGGTCATTCCAATAACTTGCTATTATTAAATTGACCTACAGCCAGTAGTGTGTTGGAGCAGGCTTGCACCAACTCCCAAGAGCCTAAAGTGCACATCTCCTTCCAACTTTGGTTTCGGTGATGTAAAATCGATAGCTTGAAATTGGTCATGGTGGAAGTATTTATACCACAGAAATTTGCAAATGCTACAATTAAGTGTTATTTTTCTTTTGATAGGTTCCAAACATCAGTTCCTAGAAGCCATCAACTTTTAATAGTAAACCTGTTAAACATTAATTGCCTACCAAAAGTCTTCTAAAAATAGTCAAAGTATTCATGGAATGCAGAGAATTATCCAATAAGCCAATTTGGCATACATCCCCGCTAGCAGGTAATCATGATTATAATTTAATAATAAATATATCAGCTACCAACTTCATCATCTTTTGCATATCAAGCACTAGAGAAATCATTTTACATGTGTTTTTCCATTTAATCTTAGAGTAGGAATAAGAGATAGGCATTATCATTCTCATTTTATGGGTGAGAAAACTGTAGCTCAGAGAGAACCAAGATCTAATTTCAAAATTATTTTCCCATTATGTTTTGTATCCTTCTGTGGCTGAAATCCAGTGGTTCTGCCTCTAAAATATATATATTATTTTTAGGATAGGGCCTCTGAATGGCCAAACGGTTAAGCTATTGGCTGCTAACCAAAAGGTTGGTGGTTCAAACCCACCCCAAGGCGCCTTGCAAGAAAGTACTGATAATCTGCTTCCAAAAGATCACAGCCATTGAAAACTCTGTGGCGCACTGTTCTACTCTGAAACGTGGCGTTGTCATGATTCAAAATAAACTCAAAGGCTACTGTAATCTTTAGGGTAGGAAGATTTTGGAACTGGGAGGAGGTTAATGTCATTGTGAATGTATTGATTGAAACTCATAACACTAATGATATGACCTATATAATTTCATCTATAGACTGGGTGTGCTGTACCTCAAAAAATATAAACAGGATACCTGGTAGAATAACTAATTTTTTCTGTTTTTCTGTAATCTATTAGTGTTGTGTAGGATTGTTTTTTAGAAAATTAATAGAGAGATACTCAGGTTTGTCATGCATGAACTTATTTACTTTATTACAAGGTAGTCATGGCAAGGTATGCAAGTAAGACCTTACAGGATTCATTTATGACCAGAGAATCAAAATTAACAATTATAATGTTAGTTCAACAGTTAGAGTCCAAATCTTTAGAGTTAAGGCTTTAATTTTTTATGAGCGATCTATAAAGGGAGGTTTAACCTGGGCTCGAATTTGGTGGAGGTTCCTCGTAGGTAGGGTCTAAGGCTGTTGGTGGTGGGCAGAGTCTCAGTAGGCTCTCAGTCTTCAGAGAGAGTAAGAAACTATAGATAGAGAAAGATTGCTTTGTGTCTGCCTTCTCTCAGTGTGTGGGCAGAAATTCAGAAACCTGAATATGTAAAATTCTCATGTTGGCCTCATACAGTAATGTCCAGTGTGATATCAAAGACCTGTATGTTATGTCTTTTTCTCAGGGGTTAGAGATTAACTGAATGTCACATTTTTTTCTTCAAGATTAGCAATTAGGGAAGTTGTTTACTTTTATGTCTCAAGGATAGTTTATAAGAATTACCTACATTATGTCTTCTTTTATCACAGCATGCCAGGTCAAAGTCAGCTTAAAGGCTGTTTACCACATACTTCACATGCTTGTATGTCTAAATTCAGAAAGCTTATAAATAACTTTCTGATGGCTTACAGGTTTCTAGTGATTTATAGTTAACGTTAGAGAAGTTCACAAAGGTAACATATTTCTATTTTTAAGTTTGTATTTTGAATGATTATGCATATGTATTTTGAAAGCATAATAGTGATATATACCTTATGGGATTTGAGAGCATCGTAGAAACATAAAGAACAATTAGGATGTACCTTGATGTGGGTCATTTGTTACAATTTTCTAGACCCGTCATCCCCCAGTGCTGTTTCTGTATCAGGAAAGGAATTCTGAAAATGGAGACTGCTCATACAAGCACATTTAAGATTTAGACAGTACTTTCGTATTTTGAGACATAATTGTTAATGGGATAAATGTCTGCCCCTCTTTATTCATTTATAAATGCATACCTTTAGGCACTTTAGTAAATTACTAGTCATTTCATACAGAGAAAAATCATTTAAAGTCATATGTATCTCAGGACAAAGGACATTTCAGTGAGCTCTGGAACACTGGTGAACAATTGCACGTCATTGTTAGTTACCATCGAGTCAGTTCCTACTCATGGCAATGCCATGTGTGTCAGATCAAGCATGAAAGTAATGCGATTCTTAAAACCACCGTCATCAAATGTCATTCTAAATCCAGCATGTTGAACACCTCTCCTGCTAGCAGCCCATGTACTTCAAGTTACTTTCTAGGGGGATGGGTTGAGACCTGAAGTAACTAAGATTCTAAAAGCCAAACTGATTCAATCTTATAAGCTATTCTCCTAGTGAATCTTTAAAATCTGTGATAAATGGTTTGATGTAACTGTTCAAGTCCGGCTCTGTTTATTTCCTTTAGACATTTAAATGTTCAGAGAAGAAAAGGGCCTTACTCCTTTGAGAATTATAATCAAGCATTCGAAAAGGATTATTATTTTTATTCTTTTTTACTGTGGCAGTTTAAGTGAAAGTTTACAATTCAAGTTAGTCTCTCATACAAAAATTTATACATACATTGTTATGCTCTCCCTATACTGTGACAGCACAGTCCTCCTTTCCACCCCTGACTTCCCGTGTCTGTTCAACCAGCTCCTGACACTCTCTGCCTTCTCCTCTCACGTCCAGACAGAAGCTGACCATTTAGTCTTATGTATCTACTTGAGCTAAGAAACACACTCTTCACAAGTATGATTTTATGTCCCATTGTCCAGTCTAATATTTTTTTTTTAATATTTTATTGTACTTCAGGTGAAGGCTTACAGAACAAATAGTTTCTCATGAAACAGTAGTACACATGTTGTTTTATGACATTGGTTA
>NW_004443969.1:1682892-1692786 GCF_000243295.1 Trichechus manatus latirostris
AGGTTTAGCTGAAGAGGAGTTACTTGGACAGGTTGTTTGTGGCACTTAGTTCAGCCACCAGAGCCGTTCAGTAATCAGTGTAGGGCAGGTTCCAGTAGGCCGTGCCTGTGTGCTTGATGGTGTGATGTCAAGTGCATGGTGCAGGTTGGCAGGATGCAGCGGGGAGATTGTTATGTATGGAGCTAAGATGGATATGGGAGAGAGGAGAGAGGAACAGGAGCCAAATACATACAAACAAACAAAAAAGAATGCTAGGGGAGCTTGCCATTGGAATGGAGAGAAGAGGGACTGTAAAATGGAGAAAAACAGAAAGGGGAAGAGGAAGAAAAGAAAAGAATGAATAAATAAAAATCAGAAAGCTTAAAGAACCATAAAGTTCCCAGGGATCCCACCAATGCAGCTACGAGTTCTGGGGAAGTCGCTCTCAGGTGTTGCAATACAGCCTTGTCTAGTCTAACTTTTGACTAAAGAGTTGGCCTCGGGAATTGTTTTAGTTCAGGGTTGACAGAGAGTCTGGAAGCCAAACTTTCCAGGGTTCCTCCAGTCTCAGTCAGACCATTAAGTCTGGTCTTTTTACTAGAATTTGAGTTCTGCACCCCACCTTTCTCCTGCTCCATTAGGAACTCTCTGTTTTGTTTCCTGTTGGGGCAGTCATTTGTGGTAGCCAGGTACCATCTAGTTCTTCTGGTCTCATGATGATGCAGTCTCTGGTTTATGCAGCCCTTTCTGTCTCTTGGGCCAATACTTTCCTTGTGTCTTTTCTGTTCTTCATTCTCCTTTACTCCAGGTGGTTGGGACCAATTGATGCATCGTAGATGGCTGCTTGCTAGCTTTTAAGATCCCAGACACCACTCACCAAAGTAGGATGCAGAACATTTTCTTAATAAACTTTGTTATGCCAGTTGACCTAGATGTCCCCTGAAAGCTTGTTCCCCAGACCCCTGCTCCTGCTACTCTGTCCCTCGATGTGTTTGATTGTATTCAGGAAACTTCTTAGCTTTGGTATTGTCCAGTTGCGCTGACTTCCCCTCTAGTGTGTGCTGTCCTTCCCTTCACCTAAGATAATTCTTGTCTACAATCTAGTTAGTGAATAACCCTCAGCCTCCCTCCCCACCCTCATAAGCATCAAAGAATGTTTTCTTCTGTGTTTAAACATTTTCTTCAGTTCTTATAATAGTGGTCTTAAACAATATTTGTCCTTCTGTGACTGACTAAATTCACTCAGTATACTGCCTTCCAGATTCCTCCGTATTAGATGTTTCATGGATTCATCATTGTTCTTTATTGTTGCATAGTATTCCATTGTGTGAATGTACCATAATTTGCTTATCCATTCATCCGTTGATGGGCACCTTGGTTGTTTCCATCGGAAAAGGATTAGTTTTTAAAACATTCTGACAACTTCTATAGTTACTAGGAGAAAAAATTAGGAAATTTGATGCAGAGGATTTATACATATACAGGTTGTCTTAGGCTGTGTTCTCTAGAGAAGTGAAACCAGTAAAGCATATATATATATACATACATATATACATACACATAGAGAGAGAGAGAGAAATTTAATCAAGATAATAACTCACATGGTTGTAGAGGCTGGAATGTCCCAAGTTCATGGATCAGGATAGAGGCTTCTCCTATTCACGGAGGCACAGGGGCTGACAAAATCAAGATCAGCAGGTCAGAAAGCAGGGCTCTTGCTGACATGCTACAGAGATCGATGAATCCCAAGAATAACAGGCAAGACCACAGGTAAGCTACTAGCTTGGGTCCCAAGAACCAGAGTTCAGACAAACAGGAGCCAGCTGCAGGATCCAGCACAAGCAAAAAGTCCCAAGCCTTGACAGAACATCCACTTATATCCAGTGAGGACCACATACCCAAGGAAACTCACTTTCAACTGACTGGCTACTTACAGCAGATCCCATCATGGGGGTGATCATATGTCAAATCTCAACAAGGAAGTGATTACAACATTATACAATGATCAAAACACTGAGAATAATGGCTCAGTCAAGTTGACACACATTCTTAACCATCACAGTCCATCTCTTGTCAACTTGGCAGCTATACACATCTCCTTAACTAATACATAATCTGTGAATAAAGGCAATTATCAAGTCATACTTATGCCTAACATGATACAGAGAACACACATACAACGAAAAATGCACTGGCCCTTTTACATGTTATATTTTATAAGTGAAGAAAAGAAAAATGTTTGATGCACACGTACAAAGCAGAAATACTGATGACAATTACAGTCCTAGTTTCTGCAACCGGTCACATGGTTATAACTGGTATTTTGAGCTACCTTCTTCCACCACCCATTCTGTATTCCCTTTGCCCTCAGCAAGCACCTCAGCTGGTCGTGGTTCTTTTCCTGGTGGGGTGACTAAAATATTCATTCTTGAAGGGTCTGAGCCATTAGTAGTCATGTCAGAATTGGGTTTCTGGTACTTTACCATTGACTTTAATCACAGGGCATGGTAGTACTAAGAGACACCCTAAGAGGTCTTCTGCATTCCAGACATACTCTTCTTTACCTCCATTATGTAATATCAATCCAATTTCCTCTTGATAAGCAGGATCAATCACACCAGCCAGTATGGTAACTCTCTTCTTTTCCTGTTGATCCAGAAGCATAAGGAGCCCAAAGTGGTCAGGTGGCATTCATAGCTTCTAGTTCAGTGTAATCAGTGATGTGTCTCCAGGTGTGAGCATTCTTCCCTTTGGAACTAAGACCTCTAGACCCACAGAGCATTAGGTCATGGGGACAGGAAGCAAAAAGCTTGCCAGTGGGTCACTAGGGGTTATAGTGGGTTGTGCCACTCCCATTTTAACGCCTTCATTCCTGGACCCATGAATCCTGGCTATAGGAGAAACAGCACCATATATTGGACACTGGTTTAAAGCATATACAGCCTCCTGGAGAACACTGCCCCAACCCTGCAAGGTATTGCCACCTTGCTGGTGCTGTAATTGTGGCTTTAGAAGGTCTTTCCATCTTTCTATCAAGCCAGCTGCTACAGGATGATGGGGAACACGGTAAGACCAGTGAATTCCATGAGCATGGGCCCACTGCCACACTTTATTTGCTGGGACGTGAGTTCCTTGATCCAAGGACATGCTGTGTGGGATCCTGTGATAGTGGATAAGACATTCTGTAACTCCATGGATTGTAGTTTTGGCAGAAGCATTGCTTGCAGGGAAGGCAAATCCATATCCAGAGTAAGTGTTTATTCCAGTAAGAACAAAATGCTGCCCTTTCCATGATGGAAGTGGTCCAATGTAATCAACTTGCCACCAGGTTGCTGGCTGATCACCTCAAGGGATGGTGCCATACTGAGGACTCGGTGTTGAACTCTGCTGCTGGCAGATTGGGCCCTCAGCAGTGGCTGTGGCCATGTCAGCTT
The DNA here is from genome assembly GCF_000243295.1 of Trichechus manatus latirostris. Taxonomy (NCBI): domain Eukaryota; kingdom Metazoa; phylum Chordata; class Mammalia; order Sirenia; family Trichechidae; genus Trichechus; species Trichechus manatus. Next base: position 1,686,306 of record NW_004443969.1, read on the forward strand.
TGGTAAGTGGAAGTCCATGCTGCTGAGCCCATGCATAACCTCCATCCCTGCCACCATCACCACTTTTTTCATGAGCCCACGGGGCAATGATGGGACTGACTAGGGAAAAAGGATGACTGATTTCCACAGTACAAGTCACCCTATCCACTTGATTGTTAAAATCGTCTTCTGCCGAGATCATCCTTTGGTAAGCAATCACATGAGATACAAATATCTTCGCTTCTTTGGCCCAGAGAGGTCTATACACATACTCCTTCCCCATAAATCCTTGTTTCCAATTTTCCAGTTATGTTCCTTCCAAATCCCTGACTATCCAGCCAATAATTCACACAGATAATTCAGTATACAATTGCACATCCGGCCATTTCTCTTTCAGGGAGCTCTCAGAAAGGGGCTGTAATTCTGCCACTGCCAACTTTCCAGTGCTACCTGTGTATCATGCAGAGTCATCTGTAAACCAGGCCCGAGTTTTCTTTTCTTCAGTCAACTGATCATAATGAACTCCCCAAGAGACCATAGGTGCAGACCGGGAGACGGAAGGCAATGTGACAGGAGTGGAGACCATGGACATTTGGGCCACTTCCTTATGCAACGTACTTGTGCCTTCAGGTCCTGCTCAGGCCCCATCTCGTATATATCACTTCCATTTAATGATGGAGTGCTGCTGCGCACATCCAACTTTATGACTTTGTGGGTCAGACAACACCCAGTTCATGATGGGTAGCTCAGGCTGCATGGTGACTTGATGTCCCATAGTTAAGCATTCAGTCTCCACTAAGGCACAGTAACAGGCCAAAAGTTGTTTCTCAAAAGCAGAGTAATCTGCAGAGGATGACAGGGTTTTGCTTCAAAATCCTACAGGTCTGCACTGTGATTCACCAATAGGGGTCTGCCAAAAACTCCAAACAGCATCTCTATCTGCCACTGACACTTCAAGCACCATTGGATCATATGGCCCATGTGGCAGAGCGGCTTGCATGGCTGCCTGAACCTGTTGCAGAGCCTTCTTTTGTTCTGGGCCCCACTCAAAACTAGCAGCTTTTTGAGTCACTTGATAAACAGGCTGGAGTAGCACACCCAAATGAGGAATGTGCTGCCTCCAAAATCCAAACAGTCCCACTAGGCATTGTGCCTCTTTTTTAGTTGTGGGAGCAGCCAGATGCAGTAACTTATCCTTCACTTTAGAAGGAATATCTCAACATGCCCCACATCACTGGACTCCTCGAAATTTCACTGAGGTGGAAGGCCCCTGAATTTTTGTGGGATTAGTTTCCCACCCTCTAGCATGCGAATGTTTTGCCAATAAGTCCAGAGTCATTGACGCTTCTTCCTTACTAGGCCCAATCAGCATAATGTCATCAATGTAATGGACCAGTGTGATGTCTTGTGGAAGGGAAAGGTGATCAAGGTCCCTGAGGACTAAATTATGCTGTAGGCCTGTAGAGTTGATGTAGCCCTGAGGTAGGCCACCGGAGTTGTATTGCTGGTTTTGCCAGTTAAAGGCAAACTGCTTCTGATGTTCCTTTGAAAGAAGTATGGAGAAAAAGGCATTAGTCAGATCAATAGGTACATACCAACTGCCAGGAGATGTATTAAGTTGCTCAAGCAATGAAACTGCATCAGGAACAGCAGCTGCAAATTGGAGTCACCATCTGGTTAAGCTTTTGATAATCTACTGTCATTCTCCAAGATCCATCTGTTTTTTGGCACAAGTCAAATATGCAAGTTGAATGGGAATGTGGTGGGAATCACCACTCCTGCATCGTTCAAGTCCTTGATCATGGCTGTAATCTCTGCAATCTCTCCAGGAATGCAGTACTGCTTTCTGTTTAGTATTTTCCTAGATAGGGACAGTTCTAGTGGTTTCCACTTGACTTTTCCTACCATAATAGCCGTTACTCCATTTGTCAGGGATCCAGTATGAGGGTTCTGCCAGTTGTTGAGTATATATTTTCCAATTATGCATTCTGGAACTGGGGAAATCACTACAGGATTGGGTCAGGGACCCACAGCACCTACTGTGAGATGGGCTTGAGCTAATACTTCATTAATAACCTGACTTCCATATGCCCCACTCTGACTGGTGGGCCACAGTGATGATTTGAGTCTGCTGGAATTAGTGTCAGTTCAGAGCCAGTATCCAGTAATCCCTGAAAATTCTGATTATGTCTTTTTCCCCAATGAACAGTCACTCTCATAAAAGGCCATAGATCCCTTTGGGGAAGGCTGGGAGAAAGGTTAACAGTATAAGTTTTTGATAGTGTATTAGATACTTTCCTCAAGAGGACCCAGCCTCACCTTCAATCAGAAGTGTGGGAAATTATCAGCCTGGGAATGATCTGCACGCGGACACTCCCGAGCTGATTTCGAGGTCTCCGGGATTCGGACTGCACGTTCTGCACACAGACGTGCCTTTCCCACCTGCAAACGGGAGGGAGCACCGAGTCTCTGAGAACTTGCTGATCTGCGAGCCTTAAAAGATAAGTTCGGATATTTACAAAAGTCTTGATGTGCTTTGAAGGAGAAAAACAACTTACCAGATATTTGGAATAATGCCCAGGCGGAGACCTTAAAAAGAAACTACTGCAAGTCCTCAGGGCTGCAGTCTTGTTTTTGTGTGTGTCTGTCTTTTTTGTTCATTTCGCCGCCCCAAAACTGCTACACAGAGGTTGTGAATCTTTAAACTTGCTCAAGTCTGGGAATTGATTGTGGGGCTGTGACTCTGTTCTGGTGATTCGAGTTAGACTGTTGTTCACTTGATCTAGAATTCATCCACTTGTACAGAGTAAGTACTTAGTAGATTTCCTATCTATTTCACTCCTATGGACAGTATGATTAAGTAGTCAATACCATAATTCCAAACTAGTCAGACTATTCTGATTACTGTTTCAACTCTGCTGTCCATTACAGTAATCATACTCACCTTCTCTTTGTCAATTGAGTGTCACTGCTTGGCACCTACCACCATGGGCTCCAATCAACCCCACTGTTGTTAGGTGTCTTAATTCAGTTAGGGCAGTTCCCACTGTGAAATCTGACTTACGTAAAATAGCAATCACAGCAGTGTTCAAGGATGCTGAGCCTCCCTTCACAAATCTATTCCTCACTGTTACAGTAAAAGGTGGCACTCCATGTGCGGGTCTGTGGGTCTAACCTGATAAATCCACCCTAGCATGCCAATTTCCCTAAGCCTTTGGATACCTTCTTCTACAGTATACCAATGCAGGTATGGTACTTCAACTTGATGTAGTGTAGGCCACCACATAACCCATGCTTTGGCACACCAACCAAATAAACTATTAGATCCTTTCATAAATTCTTGAGCTGAAAGACTGAATAAAGAATTTGTGCTTAGTGGGCCTGTATCAATAAACTCAGACTGACCCATCTTTATGTTCCTTGCACCATTATCCCACACCCTTAATAGCCATTCCCACACATATTCCCTAGGTTTCTGTTTGTACGTATTAGAAAAGTCAAGCAGTTCTTTTAGAATGTAGCATACCTCTTCCTGGGTCACAGTTTGTACTTCACCTTTTGAGGCCCACTGGGATTTAAATCTAGTTATAGGTCTAGAAGCCAAAATCAGTGGAGAAATGTTTTGAGAACATTCAATACTGTCTTGCAAAGCTTCTTCCTCAGGTGATGCCCTAGGCAATGACTCAGACAAAGGCACTTTAGAGGCTGATGGGTTAATCTCATTAGATGGGAGTGTAGGGGCTAATGATTTACCTGGGCAGGGTGGTTTAGCAGACAAACACGGAGTACTCTCTTCAGATGGGAGTGTAGGGGCTAATGATTTACCTGGGCAGGGTGGTTTAGCAGACAAACACGGAGTACTCTCTTCAGATGGGAGTGAGAGGGCTGGTTCTGTTGGCAGGAGTGATTCAACAGAATGTAGGAGCTCAATGTCTCCAGCTTTCTTATTGTCTGCCCATATGTCCCCATCCCAAGTTTTAGGATCCCATTTCTTCCCAATCAATGGCCTCACTTTAACTTCAGACACTTCTAGAGGTTGGCAGTTGAGTTGACATTGTAATTCAGCGGCTCTTACAACAAGACTCTGGGTTTGATTTTTGGCAATATCAGCTCTGTTAGTACAAGAAATAAACCCGTTGCCGTCGAGTTGATTCCAACTCATAGAGACGCTACAGGGCAGACTAGAACTGCCCCAAGGAGTTTCCAAGGAGTGCCTGGCGGACTCAAACTGCTGACCTTTTGGTTATTAGCCGAAGCTCTTAACCACAGTGCCATCAGGGTTTCCGATTTTTAACTCAGGAATGAAATTAAAATATGTATATATATATATACATACATACATATATATATATATATATATATATATATATATAGTGAGTGTGTGCTTATGTGTGTGTTTATTTTCCGAGTGGGAAGTTAGTAATTTGCATGACTGCTTTTATCTCAAGGATGAGAAAATTTATGTAGCAAGATAGCTCCATGTGCAGCCTGTCAGATTCTTTTCCAGTGTTCTGTGTGTTGCAAACACAATCCTAACAGTGAAATGTGATTATCATTTGAGTTTCCTGAGGCAAACCTATAATACTGCTGATTTTCTGTTTCCTCATTTATGTCTTCATGGAACAGATGCCCTTTCTCTCAGAAATCCGAGATACCTTCTCTTTGTCTCTGTTGGTCATCAACTCTGGAATGTTCAACAGCCTTTGATCTGGTGACAGTTGCCTAAATAAGGAAATGGTTAAAGAAATCTGATGCACTTTCAAATTAATCTTGTTGGTGGTTTAGAGTAATACAACTTCTTCTCCATGGCGCAGATATAACTGTTAGGGAATCTCTGCTTCCCCTAGTGCCTCTGCTGGTTTCAGCTGGATGACTTTCAGTTCTGTTACATGCTCATAGGATGTTAATATTTGTTTTACTTACATATTTAGTTTGGCTTGGGCTTTTTGCAAATCTCTGTGGACTAGCTTCTATTCACCCTGTAGTTACATCTGATGACTTAGGCTGGTTCATTATCATATTCTTTAAAGACTAACAAATGCACCTGTCCATGTTCAGATCTCACTTCAGAGTCAGAGTATAAAATCAACCTTCTAAGAGATTGTTTTTTGCTTTTGCTTCCCATAAACTCAAAATGAGAGACAAACAAAATTTCTTAAACTGCCTGGTATTTGAGTAAAAAGGCTTTTGCTTGTATTTTCTTAATTTTCTGGTGTTCCTGCTTTGGGTGACTCTTTTTTTTGCATTGGCTGCAGGCTTTCCTGGCTGGTGTCCTTCACCTCATTTTGTACACGGTTCCTTCATATTATTTTCATACCATATTGCTTATTCCTAGATCAGAGATGGGAACAGTAGTTTCAACATAGATGTCTGCTTCAATCAGTTGATAAGCACTGCTTAGTTGATTGTGGTGTGAAAAGAGTCTGAGTTCACAGCTGGGCTCAAGATTAATTTTTTATTTCTGCTATTGGCAAGATTTGTGAAATAACAGAATTCTATCCTGTTATTTGTAGACTTTTCCAATAGTATAATATGAATTTGTAAGTCCTAGTTATATTCATTCTTTAGTTTTTAGGGGAAAAAAAAATCCTCACATCTGCTAAGTTTAGAACTCCAAGGGTACAGGATCACTTTTTAATATTTCTTTGGTGTCTGCCTCTTCTTCATTCTATTTCCTATCATCTAGTATATATGTGGCTTTGCATGGTACAAAAACTTAATGAAGGTTGAATGAATGGGGACACTCTTTTATGAGGCAATAACTGTACAGCTCAAAAAGGAAAATTCATAAATTTCACACTCACAATTCCAAACAGGATGACTGGGGTAACATTTATTCATCACTTTTCAAATTTTGACGTGGAAGTCCCCTCCGGAAACAGCATACTCAGACGTGAAGTATGAGACATGAGAACTAAATGCACAAGACTAGATCCACATTAAAGTAAAAGGACTGCTGTAAAGAACATTACTGGAACAATTAGGTAAAAAAATTAATATGGACTATAGATTGAAGTATTAATGTTAAATTTCCTGAATTTAATAACTCTGCCATGGTTGTGTAAGACAATATATTTGTTACAAGGAAGACACACTAAAGTTTTAGGGAGAAAATGGTTTAGAAAAATTAATTTTATAAATATGTGCTTATATATATATGAAGAGAAAAAATGATAAAATACTACAATATATTAAAAATGGTGAATTTGGATAAAGGGAGATAAAGTTTATGTGTATTATTTTTGAAATGATTCTATGATTTTGAGGTTCTGTCAAAATAAAAAGATTTAGAAGCGATCTGTGCCATGGAACAGAGTTTAAGGAAGGTATTATCGTGGTTCAGTGAAACCGATAAGAGATAGCAAAGCACTGCAGGAATAACAACAGTCGGAACCTACACAACCCTTAGGTCTGAAGGTTCAATTGAAAGGAGTTTTACCAAAAGAACCCAGAGAGAACTGTGGCTGTGGCAAACAAGACGGCTGCCCAACAGAACCTGTGG
>NW_004443969.1:1693039-1700052 GCF_000243295.1 Trichechus manatus latirostris
CTTCTGTTTCCTGCCAGTGCCTCCTACTGGATGAATTCAACTGAAATCTAGGGGGCAAAGTAGCTCAGTTGACACATTTTGTAGAGTTTGGCCTGTTGGGACACAGAATGGATTGGAGTGGGGTGGAGAATGGAACTGCACGGCCATACAGAGGCTGCCCAGCACACAGAGCAGACCCTTGGCCTTGGTCCTTCCTTACTCCTTCATGAGGACTAAGCAACTGCACCTGTGTGAATCTTCCCTTGAAAGAGACCTGCCAACCTGTCAGAGGGTGAGTTTTCATTTACTCTACTGGCCATTGTCTTAGTTTGCTAGTACTGTTTTAACAAAAATACCACAAGTAGGTGGCTTAAAGAAACAAAAATTTATTTTCTCACGGTTCTGGAGGCTAGGTGTCTGAATTCAGGGCATTGGTTCTAGGGAAAGGTCCTTGTTTGTTTCACAGTTCTGGAGGGGTCTCAGCCATGCCAATTCCTTCTGTGGGTCTTACTCCTGCTTCTGGTGGCTGCCAGCAATCCCTGGCATTCCTTTGCTGCTTATAGATGCCTCTGTCATGTGGCATCTCTCTTCCCCGTGTGTCAATTCCTTTTTATAAGACTCCAGTCAGAAGGAGAGGCCCTGGTGGTGTAGTGGTTAAGAGCGATGACTGCTAAGGTTAGCAGTCCAAATCCACCAGCCGCTCCTTGGAAATCCTATGGGGCAGTTCTACTCTTTACTATAGGGTTCCTATGAGTTGGAATCAACTAGATGGCAACGGATTTTTTTTTAGTTTGTTTGATTCTGTTGGAAGTTCTCCAAGCATATCTCTTATTTTATTGGTTTTTTTTCAACGGATTTTTTTTTTTTTTTTTTGATCAGAAGGAATTAGGATTAGGACCCACCCTACTGGATATGACTTTGTTTGACCCAACTAATATCAAAATAAAAATCTTATTTCCCCAAACAGGGTCACATTCACATATCTTTGTGAGGACACAATTCAATCTATAAAAGCCAAGTAATAATCCAAGCGGTCATCAGAGCAGGTTAGGCTGGTCCCTGACATTGGAGGCCTGTGGTTGCTAGGATTGCTTGTGCTGGGGTGGGTAAATCTGCTTATTACAGGGGTAAGGGATTAGCAAGCCCACTTGCCTACAGACTCAAGCTACTTTCTCTATTTGCCCAGTCTCTGTTTTCTGATGTTTTTTCCCTTTCTTAATGACTTCAGAATTCATTTTTACAAAATTTTCTTAATGATCATCAACTAACATTTTCTTAGTATAAATCCCCTGTAACACTGGTTGTCAACCAGTGGTGATTTTCACCCTCGGAGGATATTTGGCAGTGTCTGGAGCCCTGGTGGCATGTGATTAAGAGCTCAGCTGCTCACCAAAAGGCTGGAAGTTTGAATCTACCAGTCACTCCTTGGAAACTCTGCAGGGCAGTTCTACCCCTATAGGGTTGCTTCGAGTCAGAATGGACTTGACAGCATCAGGTTTGGTTTTTGGTTTGGAGACTCTTTTGGTTGTCACCACGCAGAACAGCCCTCACAACAAAGAACTATTCAGGCCAAAATACTGATGGCGTTGATAGGTTGAGAAACCCTACCCTATAGTGTTTAAACAAAAACAAGTTGTTTTAAATGACATTGTTTAAGAGCTCAATATCCTTATTCAGCTGTGCTGGGAAAAGTAATAATGGGAGTCAACAAAATCCAAATACAACAACAGCCCCTGGATGTGAAGGTTACATTTTAGAGGAAAGAGCTAGAAAACCAAAAATAAACAAATAAATATGTGGTAAAATAAACAAGTTATATGGATTAAGAAAAAAAGAGGGAAAAGTCTGGGGCGTGCCAGGTGGGGAGAGATAGCATGGAGAGAAGACCGTTTGATATTTCACACAGTGTGCTTAGGAAAAGCCTCCCAGAAAAGGTGGCATGTTACTTCAGTTTTAATTAGATTTGATTGCTTTTGAGGTAGGAATTAATTCCATACTAAAATGTTGCCTGTCCCTCCACTGAGAAAAATAAAGGCATAATTTGTTGCTGTTAGCTGCCATGGAGTCAGTTCCCAACTCATGGTGACCCCGTGTTCAGTGGAACGGAACACTCCATGTATAGATAGGAGCAATGGAGAAACTACGACTCTGGCCCAGCCTGTTTTGCAATTCTTGAGTATTTGGTCCTTTTTCATTGATCACATATTCATGGATTTACTTATTTGTTCACTTTGCTTTTAGATTTCATATGATATTGTGGTTTGCTCTTTTTCTTGGTCTTAAACAATAGATTAACTTTAGAATTCTAGAGATTACTCTGATCTTCAATATCAGTCATTTAATGCTCAGATTTTATTTTTGCAATTGTAGTTGTAAATGTCGAGTTTTCTTAAGGGGAGGTTGGGTATAAGAGCTGGACTAAACATAATTTTCATAATCATTTAGTGTATTTTTACTGGTGGCACAACAAATAGCGTGGCTTTCCATATGCAGAGGGAATAAACAAAGAACAGAATGGTTAAGTAAATTCTAATAGGAAGCTTTACAAGAACTAATTTTAAAAATCAAATTTGCTGGATTCAACTGCAAATGTTCGTTCCATAATTATAGAATTTATAGCATCCACTGTTAGGGCTTTTAAAAACTATCAATAATGTATCTATGGGAACTGCAGCCACTTGAATTTTTTTTTTATAAATGAGGAGTTAAAGACATATTTCAACTTCTAAGTACAATTTAGTAACTTAAAAGTTTTTACTTTCTGTATTGCATTTATCTTGCATTTCTTCGCTTGGAGTTCTTGTTCGTAGGTTCCATTCAGGAAAGCTTGTTTGGTGGTTCTCCTAGTGGAGTGAATACTGTGATATGTTGCCCAGCTCTTTCTTCAAGACTGAAGAACTTATTCTCCCAACTGCTGGAAGTGCTACCAGAAGACTGTCCTCAGCTAATAGAATCAAACTTGATCCCTATCATACATCATATAAAGTATTAATTTAGAATCATGCTCATTACTGTTCAAAACAGTAACATTTTTAGTCACGTTAGCTATCAGGCCAACCAACATCTTAGTCAAAGAGCTGATGCTCAGAAATGAGAAAATTTGTTATTGTTTTTTCAATATGCATTTTTTTATATTATGTCATATCTGTTGTGTAGTTGATACATGATAAATGTTAACTGATTTTATTTTTCCTTAAGTAGTTTGCCAACTGCAGTCCACAATCAAAATACAGCCCCTAGAGTGTTTTTGTGAGAAAGTTTTATTGGAAGAAAGCCACACTCAACATTTATGCATTGTCTATGACTACATTCATGCAGTGAAGACAGAGTTGTAAAAATAGTCTGAAAATGAACTTGTCTGGCAATTTACAGAAAGAGGTTTGCAATCCCTGCCTTTGAGCATTATATAAGGGTTTTCATTAATTGCTGTGGTTAAGAGCTACAGCTGCTAACCAAAAATCAGTAGTTCAAATCCACCAGCCGCTCCTTGGAAAGCCTATGGGGTAGTTTTATTCTGTCCTATAGGGTCACTATGAGTTGACATCGATTTGACAGCAACATGTTTGTGTTCAATCATTGAAGATTAGCAGTCCAAGTCAAGGTTGAGTCAGTTAAAACTATAAACAAAAATCATTTTACTTTAGAACTTATTTTTCTCTATGACCCTAAGAAATCACAGATGAAAAAAAATGAGAAAAGTTAATCATAGTCAAAGAAAGCTCAGTAGATAAGGGCAGTGGGAATACTTAGAGAGAATGCATGCAATCTCTGCTATAGTTTCTGCTTCACTCATCACACTGGTGCCTAGGGGAGAAGGGCACACCGCTTTTATTTTGTTCAGTAAAAATAAGGATTTCAAACACAAAATTAATCTGGAATGTTTTGTAGACTTAAATGCTAAAGGACAAAAAAAGAAAAATTTGTAGAAGAGAGTCTTCAGGATTATATAGGAGGCATAGACTTCTTTAACAGAACCCAAAAGGCATAATCATTAAAGACAAACAAACTTAATTTTATTTCGTTAAAAGTAAGAATTTCTGTTCGTTTAAAAATATGCCTTTAAAAGACTGCATTACAAGTCATAGACTGAGCATATATCTTTACAATGCATATATCCAACTATGAACTCTTATACAGAATATATAAAGACTTGCTATAACCCAATAAGAAAAAGAAAAACAACCCAGTGGACAAATAATTGAATAGGTAATTTATAAAGGACGATACCAAATTGGTCAATATGTATCTGAAAAAATAGTCAACTTCATTCTTCATATGAGTAATGCAAAATCAAACTATAATGAGTTACAACCATATACTCACTAAATTGGTTATAACTAATAAGACTGGCAATACCAAGTATTAGGAAATATGAGGAGGAACTGGAACTCTTTTAGACACCTGGAGTAAATTGATGCAGTTATTCTCAAAAACTATTTGGCAATATTTATCAAAGTTAAACATATACCTATTCCATGACCCAGAAATTGCATCTTAAGCTCTATAGTTGAGAGAAATCAGTGCATGTATTGCCAAAAGACATACTTGAGTTTGTTCATGCCAGCTTTATTAATAATAACCACAATGGGAAAATGACTCAAATATCCACCAGTAGAGTATAAATACACTAATTGTGTTTTTTCTTATAATGGAATGGTATAAAGTAATAAAAGGAACAAAATACTTGTTGTTAGTTGGTCCTGACACATGGTGACCTTATGTATAACAGAACAAAACATTGCTGGATGTGAGGCAAAAGCCTCACACAAAAGAGTACAGATTGCATGATTCCATTTATTCAAAGCTTAAGACAGGGCAAAACTAATTGATGGTGATAGAAATAAGAACGGTTACTTCTGGAGTTGAGTATGGGCTGGTAAGGTGCAAGGGAGAACCATTTGGGGTGATGTCCATGTTACAAATATCATTCAGTCTGGATCTTGCAGGTGCTTTTATGAGTATATACATGTGTATATACTCATGTATATATATGAGTATATACATTCATTGAACTGTATACCAAAGTTTTGTGGCCTCAATGCATCTTGCTCAATATATTTCAACCCAAAATTTTAAGCAATGAAAAAAATGCAATATACAATTTAAAGTAAACACAAAAATGCTAAATAAATTTCTAGTAATTATACTTAAAATGCTAGAACCGAAAGGGCCTTGGTTATTTTCTAATTTAGTGTCTTACAATTAATTCTCTGCATCAGCCTAAGACTCTGGGCAGATGCCTCCAGGCCAGGTGATGTGTGGGAATCGGGTTTCAGTCATATGGGTCTTTTCCCACCCCCTTCAGTCCTTTATCCTTTCGTTTTTTCATATACGTTACGTGTTGGGTATCAGAATAAGATTTGGTTTGATAAACTGCTGAAAACTACAGATGCATTTCAATCTCCTTGAGCTCTTTGGATACAGATTTAGACATTCTTAAACATACACAGCTTCAGCATGGCAGTGTTTCGATTGCTGTTGTTTGGCCCACCTTCTCCCTTAGCAGGAAATCCATAACAGAAGGACCCATCTGAACTAAGTAATGAGGGGCTGGGATGTAATGTGGGAACTCTAATAAATTATACATCCTTTCAGTGGGAGGATAATTATCAAAATTATCTCTAAGAGAATGCTTCCTGTTCAGCCAAAGAATGGGACTAGAAGAAGTAGCAGAGTCAAAGAGACTTGAGATAGATAGCAGAACCAAGATGTGCAGCTATGATCTAATCTCAAGGAGATTGGAGCAATTAGAATAAAAACCAGTGGATTGGTGCTAGTGAAGGAAGGTGTTTGAGTGACTTTAATAGATCTTTTGCATTTATGGGATTTATATTATGCCTTCATTTACTTGTGAATGATTTTAAAATGCCATTAAACGTAAGGATGGCTTATTTTGTTTAGGTGTAGATTGAATTGTGTAAAACTGATACATGAGAATAAGGTATTTAGATTTTGGGAAAATCAATTTGATCACTAGCACACATTCTTAGTGAGATTTATATTTCTCCCTTAATGCATAATCGTATTACATCCTAAGTGAATCTGTTTTATTAACCAGGATAATCAGAAAATTATACACTATAGTGCTTGTTTTGAGGATTCTTTTTTTCTTTTCTTGGCTTAATATGATTTTTCTTTTATTGTTGTAATTAAATGAAGTTTACATTTCAAGTCAGTCTCCCATACAGAAATTTTTTTTTACATATATTGTTTTGAGATCCCAACCACTCACCCCATTCTGTGACAGCGCACTCCCCTCCGCCCCTGATTCCCCATGAACATTCAATCAGTTCCTAACTCTCTCTGCCTTCCCATCTCACCTCTGGACAGAAGCCACTCCTTTGGTCTCTTGTATCTATGTGACCAAGAGGCACATTCTTCACAAGTATCACTTTATGTCCCACAGTCCAGTCAAATCCCTGTCTGAAGAGTTGGACTCGGAAATTGTTTTAGTTCTGGGCTGATAGAGAGTCCAGGGGCCATGCCTTCCAGGGCGCCTCCAGTCTCAGTCAGACCGTTAAGTCTGGTCTTCCTACTAGATTTTGAGTTCTGAACCCACTCTTCTACTGCTCCATCAGAGACCCTATGTTGTGTTCCCTGTCAGGACATTCATTGGTGGTAGTCAGGCACCATCTAGTTCTTCTGGTCTCAGGCTGATGAAGTCTCTCGTTTATATGGCCCATTCTGTCTCTTGGGCTAATACTTTCCTTGTGTCTTTGGTGTTCTTCATTCTCCTTTACTCCAAGTGGTTGGGACCAATTGATGCATCTTAGATGGCTGCTTGCAAGCTTTTAAGACCCCAAATGTCACTCACCAAAGTAGGATGAAGAACATTTTATTAATAAGCTTTGTTATGCCAGTTGACCTAGATGTGCCCTGAAAGCATGGTCCTCAGACCACTAACCCTGCTACATTATCTCTCAAAGTGTTTGATTGTATTCAGGAAACTTCTTAGCTTTGGTTTAGTCCAGTCGTGCTGACTTCCCCTGTAGTGTGTGCTGCCCTTCCCTTCCCCTAAGATAATTCTTATCTAC
>NW_004443969.1:1704021-1718601 GCF_000243295.1 Trichechus manatus latirostris
TAGTATTTCTTGTAATTTTGGTTTGGTTTTTGCAAATTCCCTGTACTTCTGTTTATCTGGAAATGCCCTAATTTCACCATCGTATTTGAGAAAGAGAGTTTTGCTGGATATATAATTCTTGGCTGGCAGTTATTTTCCTTCAAGGCTTTAAATATGTCATCCCATTGCCTTCTAGCCTGCATGGTTTCTGCTGAGTAGTTCGAGCTTATTCTAATGCGCTCTCCTTTGTAGATGACTTTTCTTTTATCCCTAGCTGCTCTTAAAATTCTCTCTTTACCTTTGGTTTTGGTAAGTTTGATTACAATATGTCGTGACTTTCTATTGGGATCTACCTTACGTGGGGTTCCCTGAGCATCTTGGATAGACATCTTCGTATCTTTCATGATATCAGGGAAGTTTTCTGCCAACAAATCTTCAACAATTTTCTGTGTATTTTCCTTTATCCGCCCCTGTTCTGGTACTCCAATCAGTCGTAGGTTATTTCTCTTGATAGAGTCCCACATGACTCTTAGAGTTTCTTCATTCTTTTTAATTATTTTATCTGAATTTTCCTCAAATAAGTTGGTATCAAGAGCTTTATCTTCAATGTCACTAATTCTAGCTTCTTCTGCCTCTATTCTGCTGCTATGACTTTCTATTGAATTGTCTAATCCTGAAATTTTATTGTTAATCTTCTGGATTTCTGTTTGCTATCTCTCTATGGATTCTTGCAGCCTATTAAATTTGGCATTATGTTCTTGAATAACTTTTTTAAGTTCTGCTACTACTATGTATGTTCCCTGACAGTTTCTGCATTCTATAGAATTTTCTTTCTAATTTCTCGAAGAGTTCTGTAGATTAATCTTTTGTATTCTGCCTCTGGTAATTCCAAGAAGTTCTCCTCCTCCAGATAGTTTATTGAGTCTTTATTTTGGGAGCTTGCTGAAGCCATCATGGAATGCCTCTTTATGTAACTTGATGTTGACTGTTGTCTCTGAGCCATCAATAATTTATTATAATTTTATTTTGTATTTGCTTAGTGAGACCTATCTTCTTATTTTGTTTTGTTTTGATATGCCCGGGTAGGCTGCTTGTGTGCACTGGTTTGATTTTTGACACCTTTGGATCTCTAACGTCCTGTCAACAGGTAGTTTGTTCTGTAACTAAGTATGTGCACACAGGAGTCCATTGAATTTTCCTATATGGGTTCAACCCAGATGTTCAGGCAGTCAGTCACCAAGTGTGTGATGCAGGCTCTCACCCCCAGTCCTAGAGAGACATGGGTGATTGGAGCAGGCACTAGACTCTGGCTGTGGTAGGGGATCACGTGCTGAGCCAGATGGGGGCTCATGGCTGCCCCTGAGAGTCTGAAAGAAAAGCGTGTCCCTATTCTCTAGGGTGAGAAGGTAGGTGAGTTTTGCAGCCGGACTATGAGCACCCCACTCTGTTGGCTGTAAAGACTCGAGGGCACCACTTTTTATTGGACTCCTGTAGCAGGTGACTAGACACTTTAGGTGATATCACCAGTCCTCAAGCCCCTGTTGCAGATTGATAAAAGTGCATATTTAAGGGGCAGGGCTGTTTCGAGGGTCACAAATCTGCCAGTTCACAGCTGAAGCAGTTGAAGTTAAACTTCAGATATTTGCCGTGTTGTACTATGGTAGTGTGGACTAACGCTGTTGAGATGGGTCCCTACAAGTCTATACGGGGTGTAAGGCACTCAGAGTCTGCAGACCCCTGATACTTGTGTCTAGCAAAGGAGCTGTGCCAGTAGCTTATTTTTTCCCTCTCTAAGGCCAGGAGAATGGGTTAGGGCAACTTTTGGGATCTACTTCCGGCCCAGCGGACTCCCAATGCAGAGCGCAGAGGGAGGAGGTAAAAGGGAGAGACGTTTTTCCCAAATAGGCTTTTTTTTTTTTTTTTAGTCCCTGTGAAAGGGTGCAGGCATGTACTTATCTTAGCCTTTTAGGAGCTGCTTTTCACTGGTTCAGAGTGTCCAAACAGAATCTCTGCTGCCAGGTCTCTCTCAAAGTGGAAACTGCTTCCCGAGTGCAGGCACAGCATAGCTGCTTGCCAGCTTCACTGCAGACCGGTGTGGCTGCAGTGCTGCTGTTTTGCTGCCGCAGCTCTGGCCCTCTTCACTTCTTCCAAACTGTCTCCCTCTCCCGTATCACTCAGATGGATTTCTCAACTTTGCCTTGTTCAGGGCTCCTAGATAGTCATATGGAATCAAATCACTTGTTTTTCCAGGTTTTTGTTGTAAGAAGGATATAAGAAGCATCTAACTACTCCGCCATGTTGGCCACGCCTCCTGTTTTGAGGATTCTTGAAAGTCGTCAAACATACCCCTTGGAAATTCTGAAGATATCCATACTAATGTCAACAACATACTAGTGTCAAAGATGAGCTGTTATTTATTATTAAGTGCATTTTTGTGCCTATGGGTGTTGAGGGTGGATTAGGGTTTGAACCTGATATAAGAGGGAAATCTGATGATAATGCCTTTTTAACTTACTTTTTCATAGAGCTAGCAACCTGGGATAGATACAACTCACAGAAAACTCCAAAGCTTTTAGCCATAACCATCTAGTGACTATTTTCTGTATGATCATGAGTCTAGATAAAAATAAATTGCATCATCAGCTCTTAGATTTTTCATAACTGGCTACCTTATCAATTAACAGCCATTGTATTTCTGAAGTAGGCAGGATTAATCAAAACATACGTTTTAACAGTATGGTGGCATCACAGAGTCCAGCTGATTTGAATAAAACAAAATATCATAGACCATCTTATCAAATCATGTAATCACAGTAAACATGGGATTTGGGAATTTATGAAAACAATTTAATGATCTTATAGCCTGTCTTTCACAAACAGAATCTAGCAAGTTCTCCTTAATCAAATAAAAAACTGAAGACACTTGCTTGTATGTGACCTTTACTGCCTTAAAAGATTCTTGCCACCTGTGTGTTTTGTCTACACGTTGAGTACTCATCTCTACTGATAGACCTGGCTGAGACACAAAATTTAAAGGCATCTCTTTGTGTTGCTTGTTCTTCACCTGCTGATTTAGCAAGTCTGGGAATATTGCTTTGGGAATGCATTATTTCTGGAAATAGAGTCAGCATGCTGCAGAATGCTGACTGAGCAAAGCTGGTGATGAGCAGTGTGGGGAAATGTGAGGATTTGTTGCTGCTTTTAAGATGAGGGCCAAATCTTTGGGATGAGGTAAGGTAGATAGTTTGCTTGTTATTAATCCACTTGGGTAGTGTATTGGGGATGCAGGGTATGACAGTTTAGATAAATGTGTTCACAAGCTCTAAAGAAGATAACAGGGAGACAAATTTATTATTTTAACTATGAAATATATTTTATGGTTTAGCTGTTGGTTGTTTTCAATTTTATTTGTAAATAAATCAGTCATACTATACCTCTTAGAAGTGTGTATCTTTCATATTTGACTACCACTTATGGTGGCTCAGTGGTTAAGAGCTTGGCTGCCCATCAAAATGTCAGTGGTTAAGAGCTTGGCTGCCCATCAAAATGTCGTCAGTTGAAATCCTTCAGATGCTCCTTGGAAACACTATGAGGAAGTTCAACTCTGTCCTGTAGGGTATCTATGAGTTGAAATCAACCTGATGGCAAGGGATTTGGTTTTTTTTTTTTTTTTTTTTTTTTTTAAATGGATTATGGTACCAAGTAACCAAGTCATACATTTTAGGTTTTTGATAAAAGCATAGGATGTTAACTTTACCAACACCATCTCCTATAGCATGGTTGTAGCTGTAATTTTGAATCATTAAAAATAGAAAATATCTTTGAAAATATGATTCAATGTTAATACAGTCTATGGTGATTAAAACAAGGGAAAGGCCAATGTGTTCAGGAGAGTTTGGTAAAGACACAAAGGATTTGGGTGGGGCTTTTTACTATGTTTCCTATACAGTATGCAATTAATAAGAACGTTAAAATTTGACTTGAAAATGAGGTGTTCCCAAAATACATTCCATATTATAAAGCATTATTTAAAGCAAGTTAAATTAAATTGATATGAACAAAGAAATAGAAACAATCCAGAAGATACATGAAATAATAGCACAAGGCACTGTACCTCAGATGTCACTAGGTCTGAAAACTACCATAAACATGTTTAGGAGTAAAATTCAAAGACGAGTTTTCCTTCATCAAAACTGAGAATCATGGGAGGCGGGGCCAAGATGGTGGAGTAGTCAGACACTTCCAATTGTCCCTCTTACAACAAAGACCCGAAAAAACAAGTGAGTTGATTATATATAAGAAACTAGGAGCTCTGAACATCAAAAGAAAAGTTGAGGAATCGGACTGAGTGACATAGGGGAGAGAGAGATGGTTCAGAAGCTGTGAGGAGTTGCCAGACCTGACCCATTGGGAGCTGGAGCCCTTAAGCCTGGATCAGCTCGGGATGCGTGGTGAGGCAGGCAAGCAGTGGTGCTCAGGAGGTGTTTTCCACATCAGGAGAGACCCAGCAGTGGAGTCTACTCCACCATCAAGAACCAGTGAGAAGGAGCCCTCGATTGGTGATAGATAAGTACTTGTGTCTGGCCTACTATGCGGATCAAAAACACCCATCTTAGGGAAAAAACTTTCTCATGTTTACCTCCCTGCTTCCTGCTCTGCACGAGGTCCAGGATGGCTTTAGCAATTGCTACATCCCCTGGGCTGAAAGTGGGACCTATCACAAACCCTGAGCCATTTTCCCAGCCTTGGAGAGTGAATAAATTAACAAAGAGGGGAGAAAAAAGTCTGTAAACTCAGCTAAGCCAGGAACTAAGAGTAGGCACAGCTCCTTTGCCTAGGCACAGGCATAAAGGATCCACGGACTTTGAGTGCCTTTCCCCCTGCAGAGAAATCTGTAGGCCCATTTCAATGGCATAGACCCTCATTACCACAGTACAACAGGGTATATACCTGAAGTCTAACTTCAACTGTTTCAGCTGTGAAGTGACATGTTCTTGACATTTGACACTGCTCTGTCCATTAAGCAAGGTACTCACCTACTCTCTGCAGGGGCCTGAGGACAGGTGGCTTCATATAAGCCACCTAGCCACTGAGACAGGGGACCAAGAATATGAGGTATCCCCTAGTCCTTACAGCCAACAGCATTGGGTGTTCATAGTCTGGATGCAAAACCTACTCACCTGCATGCTCTAGGGAACAGTGACAAGCTTTCCTCTTGGACACTCAGGGACAGCCATCGGCCTGTTGCCTTGCTCAGCATGTGTCTCCCTGCTGCAGCCAGAAGCCTCTGCCTACACCAATCACCCATACTTGTCTAGGACTGTAGTTGAGAGCCTGCACCACACACTTGGTGGCCGACTACCTGGACACCTGAGCTGAATCCATACAGGAGGAGTGGGCGGACTCCTGGGCTCACATATTTAGTGGCAGGTGTGTGCACCTGGTGGCAGGAGGTTGGAGCTTCAGGGCTGCTGGTGACTGGGTTACCTCACACAAGCAGCCTATTTGGGCATATAAAAACAACACAAGAAGCTAGGACACAGTAAGCAAACATATAATGCACAAATATAACAACTTATTGATGGCTCAGAAACAACAGTCAATATCAAATCACATAAACAGGCAGACCATGATGGCTTCAACAAGCTCCCAAAATAAAGAATCTAGAAATTTTATGGAGGGAGAAAATTTCTTGGAATTACCAGAGGCAGAATAAAAAAGATTAATATACAGAACTCTTCAAGAGATCAGGAAAGAAATTACGCAAAACACAGAACACACAATAGACGAACTTAAGAAGATTAGAGAAGAGCACAATGACAAATTTAACAGGCTGCAAGAATCCATAGAAAGACAGCAATCAGAAATCCAGAAGATTAACAATAAAATTTCAGAATTAGACAACTCAAAGGAAGTCATAGGAGCAGAATGGAGGCAATGGAAGTCAGAATTAGATAGATTGAAGTTAAAGCACTTGACATGAGCTAATTTGAGGAAAAATCAGATAAAGGATATAAAAAAATGAAGAAACCTTAAGAATTACGTGGAAGTCTATCAAGAGGAATAACCTACAAGTGATTGGAGTATCAGAACAGGGGTATAACAGAAAATACAGAGAGAATTGTTGAAGATATGTTGGCAGAAAATTTATCTGATATCATGACAGATGAGGAGATATCTATCCAAGATTCTTATCAAATGCCACACAAGGTAGATCCAAAACAAAGTCACCAAGACATATATAATGAAACTTGCCAAAATAAAAGATAGAGAATTTTAAGAGTGGCTAGAGATAAACAAAAAGTTATCGACAAAGGAGAGTCAATAAGAATAAGCTTGGACTACTCAGCAGAAACCAGGCAGG
The DNA here is from genome assembly GCF_000243295.1 of Trichechus manatus latirostris. Classification (NCBI taxonomy): domain Eukaryota; kingdom Metazoa; phylum Chordata; class Mammalia; order Sirenia; family Trichechidae; genus Trichechus; species Trichechus manatus. The sequence goes on from NW_004443969.1 coordinate 1,710,365, forward strand.
CAAGAAGGCAATGGGATGACATATATAAAGCATTCAAGGAAAAAAACCAACTGCCAGCCAAGAATTATATATCCAGCAAAACTGTCTCTCAAATATGATGGTGAAATTAAGGCATTTCTAGATAAACAGAAGTTTAGGGAATTTGCAAAAAAACAAACCAAAATTACAAGAAATACTAAAGGGAGTCCTCTGGTTAGAAAATCAATAGCATCAGATAAAAACCTAAGACTAGAACACAGGACAGAGAAACCCAGATAGGGAAGTCACATAAATAAATCAAAGCTAAAACACTGAAAATAGGGCAATAGATGTCAATATGTGAAAGATGGCAACATTAAAACAAAAAAAGAGGAATTAAAACAAGTAGACATAGATTTTCTATACGGAGAGGAAGTCAAGGTGGTATAAAGAAACAAAAGACTGGTATAAACTTAGAAAAATGTGGGTAAATATTAAGGTAACCACAAAGGAAACTAACCGTCCTACACATCAAAATAAAACACAAGAAAAAACATAAAGACTCAGCAAATACAAAATCAACAACAATGAAAAAGATGAAAAGAAAATACATAAAGAAAGATGATTCAGCACAGAAAATTAAGTGGAACAAAGAAAATGTGAACAACCCACAAAAAAAGACATCAAAATGACAGCACTAAACTCATACTATCAATAATTACGCTGAATGTAAATGGACAAAATGCACCAATAAAGAGACAGAGAGTGGCAGATTGGATTAGAAAACACGATCTGACTATATGCTGCCTCTAAGAGACACATCTTTGACTTAAAGACACAAACAAACTAAAACTCAAAGGATGGAAAAAAATATATCGAGCAAACAACACTAAAAAAAAGCATGAGTGACAGTATTAATCTCTGACAAAATAGACTTTAAGTTACAATCCACCACAAAGGATAAGGAAGGACACTATATAATGATTAAAGGGTCCATACACCAGGAAGACATAAGTACAAAAATATTTATGCAGCCAATGACAAGGCTCCAAAATACATAAAACAAACTCTAATGGCATTGAAAAGAGAGATAGATAGCTCCACAACAGTAGTAGGAGACATCAAAACTCCACTTCCAGTGAAGGACAGAACATCCAGAAAGAAGCTCAACAAAGACATGGAAGATCTAAATGCCACAATCAACGGACTTGATCTCATAGACATATACCAAACACTTCACCCAACAGCAGCCAAGACTACTTTCTCTTCCAATCCACATGGAACATTCTTCAAAACAGACCACATATTAGGCCATAACAAAAATCCAAAGCATCAAAATATTACAAAGCACCTTTTCCAACCATAAATCCATAAAAGTAGAAATCAATAACAGAAAAAGCAGGAAAAATAATCAAACACATGAAAAATGAACAACTCCTAGCTCAAAAACTAGTGGGTTATAGAAGAAATTAAAGACGGAATTAAGAAATTCATAGAATCAAACAAAACCACATTGTACCAGAAACTTTGTGACACAGCCAAGGCAGTGCTCAGAAGTCAGTTTATAGCAATAAATGCACACATCCAAAAAGAAGAAAGGGCCATAATCAAAACATTAACCCTACAACTAGAACAAATAGAAAGAGAGCAGCAAAAGAAGCCCTCAGGCACCAGAAGAAAGGAAATAATAAGAATTAGAGCAGAATTAAATGAAATAGAGAATAGAAAAACAATTGAAAGAGTTAACAAGACCAAAAGCTGGTTCTTTGAAAAGATCAACAAAATCGGCCAAACTGACAAAAGAAAAACATGAGAGGAAGCAAATAACCTGTATAAGAAATGAGATGGTTGATATCACAACAGACCCAACTGAAATTAAAAGAATCATAACAGAATACTATGAAAAATTGCACTCTAACAAATATGAAAACCTAGAGGAAACGGGCAAATTTCTGGAAACTCACTACCTACCTAAATTAACACAAACAGAGGTAGAACAACTAAATAAACCCATAACAAAAGAAAAGATTGAAAAGATAATTAAAAAAAACTCTCAACAAAAAAAGCACTGGTCCCGACAGCTTCACTGGAGAATACTTCCAAACATTCAGAAAAGAGTTAACACCACTACCACTAAAGGTATTACAGAGTGCAGAAAAGGATGGAATATGACCAAACTCATTCTATGAAGCTAGCATAACACTGATACAAAAAACAGCTAAAGACACCACACAAAAATAAAATTACAGACCAATATCCCACATGAACATTGATGCAAAAATACTCAACAAAATTCTAGCCAATAGAATTCAGCAATGTATCAAAAAAATAATTCACCACGATCAAGTGAGATTTATACCACTTATGCAGGGATGGTTTAACATTAGAAAAACAATGAATGTACTCCATCACACTAATAAAATGAAAGACAAGAAACATATTAGCTTATCAATCGATGCAGAAAAGGCATTTGACAAAATCCAACACCGATTCATGATAAAAACTCTCAACAAGATAAGAATAGAAGGGAAATTCCTCAACATAATTAAGGGCATTTATACAAAGCCAACAGCCAACATCATCATAAATGGAGAGAATTTGAAAGCATTCCCCTTGAGAACGGGAACCAGAGAAGGATGCCCTCTATCACCACTCTTATTCGACGTTGTGCTGGAGGTCCTAGCCAGAGCAATCAGCTAGGAAAAGAAATAAAGGACATCCAAACTGGTAGGGAAGAAGTCAGAGTATCTCTATTTCCAGATGGTATGATCTTATACACAGAAAACCCCAAAGAATCCACAAGAAAACTTCTGGAACTAATAGAAGCTTTCAGCAAAGTTTCAGGATTCAAGATAAACATACAAAAATCAGTTGGATTCCTTTACACCAACAAAGAGAACTTCCAAGAGAAAATCACTAAATCAATATCATTTAAATAGCCACCAAGAAGAGAAAAGATAAAATACTTAGGAATAAACCTAACCAGAGAAGTAAAAGACCTATACAATGAAAACTACAAGACACTACTGGGGGAAACCGAAAGAGACATGCAGAAGTGGAAAAACATACCTTGGTCATGGGTAGGTGTGGGGATATATGCCATTTAAACATGGCTGCACTATTGAATACTGTAGCCCCCACAGGCCTCTATGCTGCACAGCATGTTGAGACTTGTCCCCAACATGTTGAGACTTGTCTCCAACTTGTTGAGCCTTGTCACTATTTGTTTTCCCAAACCTATTGTCCCTTTACTGATTGGCTTGTTTACCTGAATTCCTTCTCCCTTGCCCACACCCAAAGCCCATTGTTTTGTTAATTGCTTTATTGTTTGCTGTATTGACTATAAAATAAACTCCTGGGACTGAAGCTGGGTTCAACTCCTCAGAGTGACCCTCCTGGCCCCACTTCTCTGTAAGAGTTGTGGCATGCTTACTGTCTCCGCCGCTCGCTGCGACAGATAGGAAGACTCAACATTGTGAAAACGTCAATTCTACCCAAACTGATCTACAGAAACAATGCAATCCCAATCCTAATTCCACTGGCATTTTTTAATGTGATGGAGACACAAATCAACAACCTTATATTGAAAGGGAAGAGGCCCGGGATAAGTAAAGCGTTACTGGAGAAGAACAAAGTGGGAGCTCTCAAACTACTTCATGTTAGAACCTATTACACCTCCACAGTAGTCAAAACATCCTGGTACTGGTACAGATACATAGACTAAAGGAATAGAATTGAGAATCCTAACATAAATTCATCCACCTATGCACAGCTGATATTTGACTAAGGCCCAAAGTCCATTAATTGGGGAAAAGACTGTCTCTTTAACAAACGGTGTTGGCATAACTGGCTATCCATCTGCAAAAAACTGAAACAAGAACCATCCCTCACACCATACACAAAAACTGAGTCAAAATGGATCAAAGACTTAAATATAAATTTGAAAATGGTAAAGATCATGGAAGAAAAAATAGGAACCACATTAGCAGCCTTAATTTATACACAGCATAAACAGAATATGAACTATAAGTAACAATGCACAAGTACCAGAAGAAAGACTGGATAACTGGGAGCTTCTAAAAATCAAACACTTATGCTCTTCAAAAGACTTCACCAAAAGTGTCAAAATACAACCTACAGACTGAGAAAAAAATTTTGTCTAAGTCAAATCCGATCAGTGTCTAATCTGAAAAATCTACCAGATACTGCAAAATCTCAACAACAAAAAGACCAATAACCCAATTAAAAAATGGGCAAAGGATATGAACAGGCACTTTGCCAAAGAAGACATTCAGGCAGCTAACAGACACATGAAGAAATGCTCACATTCAGTAGCCATTAGAGAAATGTAAATCAAAACTACGATGAGATACCATCTCAACCCAACAATGCTAGCATTAATCCAAAAAGCACACACACACACACACACACACACACACACACACACAAATGATAGAGAGGTTGTGGAAAGACTGGAACACTTCTACACTGTTGAAGGGAATGAAAATGGTACAATCACTTTGGAAATCGATTTGGCACTTCCTTAAAAAGCTAGAAATAGAAGTACTGTATTATCTAGCAATCCTGCTCCTTGGAATATATATAGAGAAATAAGAGACATCACACAAATAGATATATGCACACCCTAGTTCATGGCAGCACTGTTCACAACAGCAAAAAGATGGAAACAACCTAGATGCCTATCCATGGATGAATGGATAAACAAATTATGGTATATTCACCCAATGGAATACTACGCAACAATAAAGAACGACAATGAATCTGTGAAATATACTATGGAGGAATCTGAAAGGCGTTATGCTGAGTGAATTTAGTCAGTCACAGAAGGACAAATATTGCATAAGACCACTATTATAAGAACTGAAGAAAAGGTTTAAACACAGAAGAAAACATTCTTTGATGGTTATGAGGGTGAGGAGGGACGATGAGTGTTATTTAATAACAAGATAGTAAACAAGAATTATCTTAGGTGAAGATAAGGACAGCACACACTACAGGGGAAGTCAGCACAACTGGACTAAACCAAAGCTAAGAAGTTTCCTGAATATAATCAAACACATCGAGGGACAGAGTAGCAGTGGTGGGGGACTGGGGATCATGGTTTCAGGGGATATCTAGGTCAATTGGCATAACAAAGTTTATTAAGATAGTGTTCTGCATTCTACTTTGGTGAGTGGTGTCTGGGGTCTTAAAAGCTTGCAAGCAGCCATCTAAGATGCATCAAATTGTCCGAACCACCTGGAGCTAAGGAGAATGAAGAACACCACAGACACAAGGAAAGTAGTAGCCCAAAACACAGAAAGGCCATATAAATCAGAGACTTCTTCAGCCTGAGACCAGAAGAACTAGATGTTGCCTGGCTACCACCAAGGACCACCCTTACAGGGAGCATAATAGAGAGTCCCTGATGGAGCAGGAGAAAAGTGAGGTGCAGAACTCAAATTCTAGTAAAAAGACCAGACTTAATGGTCTAAGACTGGTGGAACCCCAGAAAGCATGGCCCCTGGACTGTCTGTCAACCCAGAACTAAAACAATTTCCAAGGCCAACTCTTCAGACAAAGATTGAACTTGGGGGGCCAAAATGGTGGAGTAGTCAGATGGCTTCCTCTATTCCTTTTACAACAAAGACCTAGAAAAATAAGTGATGTGATTGTATATGAATATCTACGAGCCCTGAACAAGGCAAAGTTGAGGAACTGGACTGAGTAGCAGCAGGAGAGAGAAACATTCGGAAGAAGCGAGGAGTTGCCAGACTCGACTTGGAGTGAGCCACAGCTCTTCAGCCTGGACTGGCTTGGGATTGGCAGTGAGGCGTGCATACAGCTCCGCACACTCACTTGGGAGGCAGGTTCCACATCGAGAGAGATCCGGCAGCAGAGATTCTGCTTGGACACTCCAAACCAATGAAAAGCAGCACACAAGTGGCTAAAGATAAGTACATGCATGTGGCCTTTCTTGGGGATTTAAAAAAAAAAAAAAAAAATTGGGAAAAACCTCTCTCCCATTTACCTCCTCCCTTCCCACTCTGCATTGGTCCAGCCAGCTTCAGAGATCTTTGAGTCCCCTGGGCTGGAAGTATATCCCATAAGGTGCCCTGACCCATTCTCCTGGCCTTGGAGAGGGAACAAATGAACAAACAGGGAAAAAATAAGCTACTGGCTCCCCTAAGCCAGGAACTCAGGGTTGGCACAGCTCCTTTGCCTAGGCACAGGCATAGGGGTCCACAGACTTTGAGTGCCTTCCACCCCTGTATAGACTTGTATGGACCCATATCAACCGTGTCAGCCCTCACTACCACAGTAGAACAGGGTAGACACCTGAAGTTTAACTTAAACTGTTTCAGCTGTGAAGTGACCAATTTGTGACTCTTGACGCTGCTCTGCCCTTTAAGCAGGCACCTTACTGGTCCGCGTCAGGGGCTTGAGGGCTGGTGGCTCCACCCACGCCACCTAGTCACCTGCTACAGGGGTCCAAGAATAAGTGGTGCCCTCCAGTATTTACATCCAACAGGGTAGGGTGCACATAGTCCAGCTGCAAAACTCACCTACCTACTCGCCCTAGGGAACAAAGACACACTTTCCTTTCAGACACTCAGAGGAAGCTGTCAGCCCCCTGCCTTGCTCAGCGCGTGACCCCTACAGCAGCCAGATACCTGTGCCCACACCAATCACCCATGCCACTCTAAGACTGTAGGTGACAGCCTGCACCACACACTTGGTGACTGACTGCCTGGACACCTGAGCTGAATCCATACAGGAAAATTAACAGACTACTGTGGGCACATACTTAGTTACAGAACTAACTACCTGGTGACAGGACGTTAGAGCTTCAAAGATGCCCATAATCAAACTAGAGCACATGAGCAGCCTATTTGGGCATATCAAAACAAAATGAAGCTAAGACACACTAAAAAATATAAAATAAAATTGTAATAATTTATTGATGGCTTGGAGACAACAATCAATATCAAATCACATAAAGAAGCAGTCCATGATGGCTTCAGCAACCTCCCTAAATAAAGACTCAATAAATTATCTGGAGGAAGATAATTTCTTGTAATTACCAGAGGCAGAATACAAAAGATTAATATACAGAACTCCTCAAGAAATTGGAATGGAAATTCAAAAAATACAGAAACGGCCAAAGAACACACAGGCAAAGTAGTAGCGGAAGTTAAAAAAGTTATTCGAGAGCATAATGACAAATTTAATAGGCTGCAAGAATCCACAGAGAGATAGCAATCAGAAATCCAGAAGATTAACAATAAAATTTCAGAATTAGACAACAGAAAGTCATAGGAGCAGAACTGAGGCAGTAGAAGTCAAAATTAGTGACATTGAAGATAAAGCACTTGACATAAACTTATTTGAGGAAAAATCAGATAAAAGAATTAAAAAGAGTTTGATGGGCAGCCTAAGGGAGAGTGAGCTGAAGATAATGGTAATGGAATAATTTGGAAAAGGATAGTGAGAGTAGCAGCACAACTAGAAGAATGTAATTGATGTCACTGAATTGTACATGTAGAAACTTTCAAAATGGTGCAACTTTGGCTATGCATATTTTCACCAAAAAAAATGTCTTCAAGGTTGAAAAGGAAGAGTGTTGACATGCCATGGGGTTGTTAACTAATGTCGTAAAACAATATGTGTAAAAAAAAAAAAAAAATTTAAAAGAATGAAGAAACTAAGACATATGTGGGACTCTACCCAGAGAAATAACCTATGAGTGATTGGAGTACCAGAACAGGGAGGGATAACAGAAAACACAGAGGGAATTGTTGAAGATTTGTTGGCAGAAAACTTCCCTGTTATCATGAAAGATGAAAAGATATCTATCCAAGATGCTCATCAAACCCCACAGAAGGTAGATCCCAAAAGAAATTCACCAAGACATATTATAATCAAACTTGCCAAAGCCAAAGATAGAGAAAAAATTTTAAGAGCCTCTAGGAATAAAAGAAAAGTCATATACAAAGGTTAGTCAATTAGAATAAGCTCAGGCTGCTTAGCAGCAACCATGCAAGCTAGAAGGCAGTGGGATGGCATATATAAAGCCTTGATGGAAAATAACTGCCAGCAAAAGTGTCTCTCAAATATGATGGCAAAATTAAGGCATTTTCAGATAAACTGAAGTTTAGGGAATTTGCAAAACCCAAACCAAAATTACAGGAAATACTAAACGGAGTCCTACAGTTAGATAATCAATAACACCAGATAACAATGCAAGACTAGAACACAGGACAGAGCAACCAGATATC
>NW_004443969.1:1718956-1722463 GCF_000243295.1 Trichechus manatus latirostris
GAACAAAGAAACTGTGAACAACACACACAAAAAAACATCAAAGTGACAGCATTAAACTCATGCCTATCAATAATTATTTTGAGTGAAAACAGATTAAATGAAGCAATAAAGAGACAGAGAGTGGAAGATTGGATAAAAAAGCATGATCTGTCTATATGCAGTCTACAAGAGACACAACTTTGACTTAAAGATACAAACAAGCTAAAACTCAAAGAATGGAAAAAAATATACCAAGCAAACAACACTCAGAAAGGAGCAGGATTGGCAATATTAATCTCTGACAAAATAGACTTTAAAGTAAAATCCAGCACGAAGGATAAAGAAGGACACTATATAATGACTAAAGTGTCAATACACCAAGACATAACTATAATAAATATTTATGCACCCAATGACAGGGCTTCAAAAAACATAAAACAAACTCTAACAGCACTGAAAAGAGAGACAGACAGCTCCACAATAGTAGTAGGAGACTTCACTTTTGGTGAAGGACAGGACATTCAGGAAGAAGCTCAAAAAAGACAGAGAAGAGCTAAATGCTACAATCAACCAACTTGATCTCATAGACATATACCGAACACTGCACCCAACAGCAGCCAAGTATATTTTCTTTTTCCAACTCACGTGGAACATTCTCCAGCATAGAACACATAATAGGTTATAAAGCAAGCCTTAACAAAATTCAAAATATCAAAATATTACAAAGCATCTTTTCTGAACATAAAGTCATAAAAGTAGGAATCAACAACACAAAAAGCAAGAAAAAAAAAAAAAAGTGGAAACTGAACAAAACCTTGCTCAAAAAGTACTGGGTTATATGAGAAATTAAGGATGGAATAAGGAAATTCATAAAATTTAACGAGAATGAAAACACATCCTACCAGAACCTTCGGGCCAAAGCAAAAACAGTGCTCAGAGGTCAGCTTATAGCAATAAATACACACATCCAAAAAGAAGAAAGGGCCAAAATCACAACTTTAAACCTATGACTGGAACTAGTAGAAAGAGAGCAGCAAAAGAAGAACTCAGGTGCAAGAAAGAAGGAAATAATAAGAATTAGAGAAGAATTAAATGAAACAGAGACTAGAAAACCAATTGAAAGACTTAACAAGACCAAAAGCTGGTTCTTTGAAAATATCAGCAAAATTGATACACCATTGGCCAAACTGACAAAAGAAAAGCAGTAGAGGAAGTAAATAACCCATATAAGAAATGAGATGGGTGATATCACAACAAACCCAACTGAAATTAGAAGAATCATTACAGAATACTATGAAAAATTGTACTCTAACAAATTTGAAAGCCTAGAGGAAATGGACAAATTTCTAAAAACTCACTACCTACCTAAACTAACACAAAAAGAGGTGGAACAACTAAATAAACACATAACAAAAGAAGAGATTGAAAAGGTAATTTAAAAACTCCCAACAACCAAAAAATCCTTGGCCCAGATGTCTTCACTGGAGAATTCTACCAAACTTACAGAGAAGAGTTAACACCACTTCCAGTGAAGGTATTTCAGAACATAGAAAAGGATGGAATACTTCTAAACTCATTCTATGCAGCCAGCATAACGCTGGTACCAAAGGCAAGTAAAGACACCACAGAAAAAGAAAATTACAGAGCAATATCCCTCATGAACATTGACACAAAAATCCTCAATAAAATTTTAGCCAGTAGAATTCAGAAACATATCAAAAAAATAATTCTCCATGATCAAGTGAGATTTATACCAGATATACAGGAATGGTTAAACATTAGAGAAACAATCAATATAATCCATCACATAAATAAAACAAAGGACAAGAACCACATGATCTTATCAATCGATGCAGAAAAGGTATTCGACAAACTCCAACACCCATTCATGATAAAAACTCTCAACAAAATAGGAATACAAGGGAAAATCCTCACCATAATTAAGAGCATTTATACAAAGCCAACAGTCAACATCATTCTAAATGGAGAGACTTTGAAAGCATTCTACTTGACAACAGGATCCAGACAAGGATGGCCTCTATCACCACTCTTATTCAACATTGTGCTGGAAGTCCTAGCCAGAGCAATGAAGTTAGAAAAAGAAATAATGGGCATCCAAATTGGTAAGTAAGAAGTCAATGTATCTCTATTTGCAGATGATATAGTCTTATACACAAAAGAACCCAATGAATCCACAAGAAAACTACTGGAACTAATAGAAGATTTCAGCAAAGTTTCAGGGTACAAGATAAACATACAAAACTCAGTTAGATTCCTTTACACCAACAAACAGAACTTCCAAGAGGAAATTATCAAATCAATACTGTTTACAATAGCCCCCAAGAAAATAAACTACTTAGGAATAAATCTAACCAGAGTCGTAAAAGACCTATACAATAAAACTACAAGAGACTACTGCAAGAAACTAAAAGAGACCTGCATAAGTGGAAAAACATACCTTGCTCATGGATAGGTAGAGTCAACATAGTGAAAATGTCAATTCTACCCAAAGCAATCTCTAGATACAATGCAATCCCGATTGAAATTCCACCAGCATTTTTTAATGAGATGGAGAAAAAAATCACCAACTTCATATGGAAAGGAAAAAGGCCCTGAATAGATAAAGCATTACTCAAGAAGGAGAACAAAGTGGGAGGCCTCACACTACCTGATTTTAGAAACTATTATACCTCTACGGTAGTCAAAACAGCCTGGTATTGGCACAATAACAGATACATACACCAATGGAACAGAGTTGAGAATCCAGACATAAATTCATCCACCTATGAGCAGCTGATATTTGACAAAGGCCCAAAGTCCATTAATTGGGATGAAGACAGTCTCTTTAACAAATGGTGCTGGAATAGCTGGATATCCATCTGCAAATAACTGAAACAAGACCCATAGCTCACACCATGCACAAAAACTAGCTCAAAGTGGATCAAAGACTTAAATATAAAATCGAACATGATAAAGATCATGGAAGAAAAAATAGGGACAATGCTAGGAGCTCTAACACACGGCATAAACACAACATGAACCATAGGTAACAATGCACAAGCACCAGAAGAGAGACTAGATAAATGGGAACTCCTAAAAATCAAACACTTATGCTCATCAAAAGACTTCACCAAAAGAGTCAAAAGACAACCTATAGACTGGGAAAAAATTTTTGACTACAACAAATCTGATCAGCGTCTGATCTCTAAAATCTACAAGATACTGCAACACCTCAACAACAAAAAGACAAATAACCTAGTTAAAAAATGGGCAAAGGATATGAACAGGTGCTTCGCCAAAGAAGATATTCAGGCATCTAACAAACACATGAAGACATTCTCACAATCATTGGCCATTAGAGAAATGCAGATCAAAACTACAATGAGATATCATCTCACTCCAATAAGGCTAGCACTAATCAAAAAATGCAAAATAATAAATGCTGGAGAGGTTGTGGAGAGACTGGAACACTTATACACTGTTGGTGGGAATGTAAAATGGTACAATCACTTTGGAAATCGATTTGGC
>NW_004443969.1:1722772-1730810 GCF_000243295.1 Trichechus manatus latirostris
TGAGTGAATTTAGTCAGTCACAGATATTTTATAAGACCACTATTATAAGAACTCAAGAAAAGGTTTAAACACAGAAGAAAACATTCTTTGATGGTTATGAGGGTGGAGAGGGAGGGTGAGGGTTATTAACCAACTAGGTGGTAGATAAGAATTATCTTAGGGGAAGGGAAGGGCAGCACACACTACAGGGGAAGTCAGCACGACTGGACTAAACCAAAGCTAAGAAGTTTCCTGAATACAATCAAACACTTTGAGAGATAATGTAGCAGGGTTAGTGGTCTGGGGACCATGCTTTCAGGGCACATCTAGGTCAATTGGCATAACAAAGCTTATTAAGAAAATGTTCTTCATCCTACTTTGGTGAGTGGCGTCTGGGGTCTTAAAAGATGCATCAATTGGTCCCAACCACCTGGAGTAAAGAAGAATGAAGAACACCAAAGACACAAGGAAAGTATTAGCCCAAGAGACAGAATGGGCCACATAAACCAGAGATTCATCAGTCTGAGTTCAAAAGAACTAATTGGTGCCCGGCTACCACCAATGACTGCCCTGACAGGAACACAACAGAGAGTCCCTGATGGAGCAGGAGAAAGGCAGGGTGCAGAACTCAATTTCTAGTAAAAAGAGCAGACTTAATAGTCTGACTGAGACTGGAGGAACCACGGAAAGCATGGCCCCTGGATTCTTATCAGCCCAGAAATAAAACAATTTCGGAGTCCAACTCTTTAGACGTGGATTGGACTGGACTGTGGGACATAAAGTAATACTCGTGAGGAGTGTGCCTCTTAGCTCAAGTAGATACAAGAGACTAAACGGGCAGCTTCTGTCCAGAGATGAGATGGGAAGGCAGAGAGGGTAAGGAGCTGGTTGAAAGGACATGGGGAGTCAGGGGTGGAAAGGAGGAGTGTGCTTTCGCAATATGGGGAGAGCAATTATGGTCACATAACAATGTATGTACAAATGTTTGTATGGGAGACTAACGTGAAATGTAAACTTCATTTAAACTACAACAATAAAAAAATTTAAAAAAAAAGAAAGAATTATCTGGACGTGGTGATGGCTCTAAATAAAGAAAAAGTAAATCCCTGATTAAAAAAAAAAAAGATAAGATTGAACTGGACTTTGCGACATAAAATGATACTTGTGAAGAGTGTGCTTCTTAGCTCAAGTAGACACACGAGACTAACTGTTCTGTTTCTGTCTGGAGGTGAAATGAGAAGGCAGAGAGGGTAAGGAGCTGGTTGAATGGACATGGGAAATCAGGGATGGAAAGGAGGAGTGTGCTGTCACAATATAGGGAGAACAATTAGGGTTACATAACAGTGTAAGTATAAATTTTTGAATGAGAGACTAACTTGAATTGTAAACTTTCACTTAAACTACAACAATAAAAAATATATATATATTAAAAAAACAACATCTGAGAATGATAAAGAATTGCTAAATGATCAGAGACAACCAGAAAACACTGGATGGTTCTTCTTAGAAATCAGAATCCCTGCCAGAGACTTTAGCGAGGTGACGTGATGAGTCATTAACAGAAAAAAAATGAGGAGCTAAGTAAGATACGGTTTCAAGGACTAGTATCTCATTAAAAAACAAAAACAAAAAACATTGCCGTGGAGTGGATTCCGACTCATAGAGATACAATAGGACAGAGTAGAACTGCCCTGCAGAGTTTCCAAGGAACACCTGGTGGATTTTTACTCTCCCACCTTTGGTTTAGCAGCGTAGCACTTCACTACTTTGCTACCAGGGTTTCCATTATCTCCCCAATCCCTGTAAATTAACCCAAATAGGAAGTGCCTGGGGAACTATTTTAAGTTTTTGAGTTGAGAAGTTAAATGGAAAGTTAGAAAGCTGATTTGAAAACCAAAATATAAAAATAAATGCAACAGAAAATTGAGAATTGTAAATTCTAGGCTGAAAGACTTCTAAGAATTCAGTTTAGAGATGACCTTCAATGTTTTTGAGAAGGAGAAGAAAGAAATAATAGGAAAATAGAGAGATGTGATTAATTGAACTATGTCTTAGGAAACAAGTCCTGAGTGGCTCAAATGGTTAAGCCCTGGGATACTAACAAAAAGATTGTTGGTTAGAATCTACCCAGAGGCACCTCGAAAGACGTCTTGGTTGTCTACTTCCGAAAGATCACAGCCATTGAAAGTCCAATGTAGTGCAGCTGTACTCTGAAACGTATGAGATTGCCATGAGTGGGAATGGAATCAATGTCAACCGGTTTGATCTTTAGTGATTTTTGTTTTAGGAAAAAAATCATTGCTATAGTTGCTATTTTTATTCAAAATATATGATCAGTAACTTTATATCTCCTCCACTATATAATGAAGGGAGTACCATCTGCAATATTTTTGGTGGAAATGCAGATACAAATGCAACCTTTTCCTCCTGCTGCTCGGCTACAAAAAGAATCATCTATAACAAGGTTTTTGTTGTTTTGAGAGGAGCCTTGGTGATGCAGTGGTCAAGCGCTCGGCTGCTAACTGAAAGTCCGGCAGTTGAAACCCACCAGCTGCTCTGAGGGAGAAAGATGTGGCAGTCTGTTTCCATAAAGATTTACAGCCTTGAAAACCCTATGGGGTAGCTCAATTTTGTCCTATAGGGTCACTGTAAGTCGGAGTCGACTCAGTGTAGTGAGTTTGGTTTTTTCTCTTTTAACTCTCTAGGATTTGGCTCCTTTCTGAATTTTGCTTTAACTTTGAGAGGCATAGTGTAACTCAGTGGAAAATCCCCTAGGACTTGGAGTCAATACAATATGCATCAGAATCCTGACATTTATTTTTAAAAAATCACCAAAAAAACCTCTCTGAAACTCATTTAATTAATCTATAAAATGTGGGTAGTTAATAACACCCTTCATAATGTAATTAAGCAGACTGATGAGATAACCTCAATCTTATTTACAGAAAATACTGTATTCATGGTAACAAGTATTGTTTATGATTATGTAGATCTTGAATTTGCTAACAGTTCTTATTTTCCCTCTGTCTGATATATGTGGTTCTCTTTCATGAATATTTCCCATTTCAGTCCCCAGTCATATGAAATCATCTTTCACAAGTTCTCCAAGTCATGCCTAGAAGGGCCAGTACAATCAAGCCCTATATCATGGGGAAGAAAAATAACACCTTAAAATATTTTGACTTATAGACATCGATTACCTGTTTAACTAACTAGTTAACTATCATCCTTCTTTCTGTTTATCAAATTATCCACCATCTCTAATTACTGTATTTCTGAAATATATAAAACACCTTACTTTGTCAGACAGTCCAGGCACAAAAAGTGTAAGTTGGGCAAAGATTAACTGATGTTCGAAGTTTAAGGATAGCTTTTTTTCTCTGAGTGTGCCCATTTATCATGAATCTAAACCTATCTTTTTCAAGGCACTGGGCAGAATGTTTGACCCACCAGTCAGCTGGATAAGATGTATAACATTCATTATTTTTGAGATGTGGATATCAAATTCTTTGCTTTTTGGTACAAGTTACAAGTTTATGGTTGTCAAACGAGAAGTGATTTCAATTGGACATAAATAGCTTCCCTTATGTATTTACTGAAGGAGAAAACAAAATAGTAAAACACCTTTAATTACAAATTTGATTAACCAGTATTTAAAAAAAAAATTTAGAAACTAGTAATCTTATAACAATTTCTCAATGTCTTTAAAACAGCCTATATTTTATTATATGTTCGTGACTCTTGTAAGGCTTTGTTATTTGCTACTGACATAGTTGACACCATATTTTGAAATATGTTTTCATGAGTCTTCAATTCGATCAAAGATAACAGTGCTCCATGCCTAGGCCACATTCACCACAATCAACTTGAGAACAAAAGTAATTATGATCTGTTTAGATTACAGTGGCTTGTTTATCCATAGTTTCTGACTTGAAGTTATGTTTCTAAAATCTTCACACTATTTCAGGGTACTTTTTGAACATTAAAATGCATTAAACTTGTCTTAGTAGATTGAAAATTGAACAAATGCTAGTAAATGTGGTAAGTGTCATTCTACTAGACAGGAAAATACACGTAGGAGATGTCCAAATTCTATAGCAACAAGACATGTGAACCTGAATGGAAGAATGTCCCCTACAAAACATATGCTAACCTTTCAGGTCTCTACAGAGAAACTAATAGTTTAGTGAATTACCACAGTTCAGAGTTTTTTTATTCTCAGACTTTCTGTTAATTGTATCCCTTTCTGTTAAATGTATCATAGTTTATTTGAATCTGCAATGCTCCTTACAGTGTCAAGTTTACAAGAGCTCTGTACAAATATATGCATATGAGGGAATTGTCAACAGCATAAATTATCTGATGGTGGATTTCTTTTTTTTTTTTTAATCCTTCTATTTTTCCTAGTCTGGATTTAAAGGCAGCACTGAGCACCAACTATAGATATAAATAGCTCCAAGAGAAGCCCTCATTTGAAGTCAGAAGAATGGGAACGGGAACCATTATGAGACAGAGCCACAACCCATTTGTCAGTTTATTGTACTGTGGTGGCTTGCATTTTGCTGTGATGTTGGAAGCTATGCCACTGGTATTTCAAATACCAGCAGGGTCACCCATGGTAGATAGGTTGCAGTAAAGCTTCCAGACTAAGACAGACTAGCAATCTACTTCTAAAAATTAGCCAGTGAAAACCCTGTGGATCACAACAGAATAGGCAGTTGTTGAAGATGAGTCCTCTAGCTTGGAAGACACGCAAAATACACAGTGGCTGAAACAATGGATTTGAGCAGCACCAGGCAACATTTTGTTCTGTTGTACATGGGGTTGCCACCAGCTAGAACCAACTCAACAGCAACTAACAACAACAACGTGGGACAGAAATAGTGGGAGAAATGCCACTCCTTTTTTTTTTTTCTTTCCTGGCCCTGCTCCCAGGCCAGTCCCACCTCTGAACCTGCAACTCTGAAGCAGCAGTGGCAGCGCTGATTGTGCAATCACATAAAATACTAATGGATGGAATCCTTTTCTCTGACTAGAGTAACTGGGGTCCAACAAGTGTAGGGATATCTCTGTTGTTGTTATTTTCCTGTCTCTTGGAAGCAGAGCCAAATCTAGTCTCAGGAACGGCACAGCAGAATGACAAGAATGAAGCCTTTGCTTACTAGCCAGAAGATAAACAAAATGGTGAAGTTGGGAATGGGATTCATCTCAGGGCTTGGTTGGGGAAAATTGAGAAGCAGAAATAAGGCCTATCAAAAGAGCAAAGAACACTGTCCATATAAATCACTAGATAAGTGGGAAAAATGGTTAAAATGTCTTCTGTAAAGTTGTTGGCTGACAGATGAGTTTTAAAATGCAAGTACTCAAAAATAAACTAAATTAATTTTTGCACCATCTTTCCATAAAATAAAAACATCCATACTTTTTTTTTTAATAATAAGGCAACATGATGCCGGGAAAATACGTAAGGTTGTTGTCTTAGTTACTTAGTGCTGCTGTAACAGAAATACTACAAGTAGATGGCTTTAAAGAGTACAATTATATTTTGTCACACTTCTTGAGGCTAAAAGTCCAAATCAGGGTCTTGATCATGTTGATTCCCTCTTTGTCAATAGCCCTGGGTGTTTCTTTGTTTCCATGGCTTGTAGAGGAGCCTCACACAGTGTCTGTCTTTCCCCTTGCATGTGTGTGTGCGGGAGTCTCTGTGACTACACCCACTCCTCCCTTAGCAACAAGATTATATTCCTAAAACCAGGTTGTTATGCAAAATCAGCCTTATGCAAAAATGTAGGTTTTTTTTTTTTTTTTGTTTTCAGACCATCCATTTATCCATATATATATATATTTTTTTTTTTCAGAAAATATGATCATAGAAATAATAATAGCTAAGATTTACTGACTCACTGTGATGAGTCCAGTTATGGATTATTCCTCTGTGGAGAAAGAGGCTTAGAGGAGACAAAGCTAGATAAAGCCAGGCTGTGTGACTGGAGGGTCCACGGCTTAACTACTTCACTTTACCCCTGTGCTGGGTCAGCGCTTTCTTTGCGGAGCTGCTTCCAGGGCTCCACTCCCATTCCTACAAACCCTGAGTTCAAGATCCTACAGCCTGCTCTACCCTCCAGGCCTGACAAGCCCCTGAGGCTCAGAGCTTCTTGCAAGGGCACTGGGAGCCTGGCCACATACGTGGCCTCACCCAAGTGGAGGCTTCAGGCCCAATTCGGCTTACTTTGGGCATCACTTTAGGATGTCATTAAACCCATGTGCATTTCTTCCAAACATTCTCTCCGATGCCTCTTTCTTTCCTCCCTTCCCACCCTACAGAATTTTGAGCTACAGGGCCTCAGGCCACATCCGAGCTGGGAACCCAGAACAGGTGCCCTCGGGCTCCAGTGCTGCCTGCGCATCTGCCTGGAGGCTGTGGCCATGCAGGAGGCCTGCCCCTCATGGTAGCTGGACGTGGTGCCCCCCACAGGCAGGAGGGAGCAGAGGGCATGGGACAGTGTGGCCCACCTTCTTGGAGGCCACCTGAAGACCTTCCTCCAGGAAGGGGATACTCAACAGCCATTGCCACTATGCCTGCTGCCTCATTAATGTGCAAAATAGTCAGGTGGTAGATTTTTTACTATTGTCTTCAATGAGAAACATCAGATAATGACATAGTCAATAAATGAGGAGTAGACGTATTCTGCTGTTTACATAACTCATAAGTGATCAAGTTTAGGATCCACCCTATGCTGGTATAACCTCAACTAATTCATTGGTTACATTACATTAGATTGTATTATGGAAAGTGATTACAGTACATGAGATTACATTCACAGGCATAAGGGGACACAATTTAATCCATAACAGATGTGAAGTACAAACTCTCATAATTCTTGCCCCAGTATCAGAACTAACTAATTTTATGGTGTTGGACAAATCAACTGCTCCTACTGAGCATTGCTTTCTTTATATTAAAAATATAAGATGTCTAATACATATAACTATCTTTGATTTTTTTTAATCTTAGATCATATTAATAATGAGAAAGGAAAACATAATAATCACCTTCTTTATAAATGTTCTAACATCTAAATACACCCCCCCGGAAATATTATACTTATGATTAATGAATCTTGATGTTTCATTGTAATTGGATAGCATTTTCAAACATATTAACCCATTTTATTCAAATGTAGCTCCAAGGAGATGGTAAAACTAATGTCACATTTGCATATTATCTTTGCTTTTATGCAGTATTGATTCATGATTTCATTAGTCTTATTACTGCCCAATGATATAGATAGAGAAGGGAAAATATTTTTCCCATATTTTACAACTGAGGATACTGAAAGTAAAACAGTTTAGTTGAATGATATAAAAGACACACTTTATAACATCAAGTCACAATGAAAGATCAAGCATCCTGACTCAATTTCCAGGGCTCCTCCCTTACATCATGCTGCTGCATTATTGAAAAATAAAATGATATACTAGAGGTTTCACTAAGTCTCGCATGCCCTGCTTCTTAGCCAAACACCTCTCTTGGCTAATGCAACCTGATTCTTCCACCATTATTTAACCATATAATCTTAGGTAAATCATAGTATCCTTAAAAACCTCACTTTTTAGTTCTATAAAATAAGAACACTAAGATCAGTGTGTCAGGGTTCTTATAAAATATTAGCATTAGTGTGAGGATGACACCTAGTACAGCACCTCACATGCAGCAAGCACAGTAATATACAGTACTTGTAATTAGCACCTATCTATTTTTATATTATTCTTACAGATGTTGGGACAGTCTAAAAGTCACTGGCTTTCTGTTTCTTGGGCATTTGGTTTTTGTTTTTGTTTTACATATTTTATTGTACTTCAGGTGAAGGCTTACAGAACAAATAGTTTCTCATGAAACAGCAGTACACATGTGGTTTTATGACATTGGTTAACAGCCCCACAACATATTAACCCTCTAAATTCTCAACCTTCTTTTTTTTTTTTTTTTTGGTGAAAATACACATAGCCAAAGATACACCATTTCAAAAATTTCTACATACACAGTTCAGTGACATTG
>NW_004443969.1:1731508-1743405 GCF_000243295.1 Trichechus manatus latirostris
GTTCCCCGAGACCATGGTCCCCAGAGCCCTCCGCCCAGCAATTCAGTCCCTCAGGGAGTTTGGATGTGTCTATGGGGCTTCCATGACCTTTTCTTGTACAAGTTATGCTAGTTTCCCCTGTATTGTGTACTGTCTCACCCTTCACCCTTCTTGGGCATTTCCTATCACCACCATGTTTGATTCCCTACCCAGCTGACTTCTACACACATATCTGTGAACAGAGAACCAATCACTCATGGCTGAGGATTAGTTCCTACCCTGGTAGGAAGTTTCCAAGGATATCCTGTGGGAAATTGTCTTTATTGGAGAATCAGAGGCTTATCACTGGGCTCAAATCAATCTGATTTCTGCTTTGATCCAAGATGTTTTGCTATTTGCCTTGGATATTTATCACCTGCAGCTCATCTAATCTGAGCATGCCTGGTATTTAACCTTGGCTTGTGGCAAGAACGGCTTGAAGTCGGATATACACAGGATCAAATATTGGCTTTGCCAGTTAAGGTTGTGTCATGTTGGGTATGGAGCCCTGGTGGCACAGTGGCTAAGAGTTTGGCTGCTAACCAAAATGTCAACAGTTTGGATCTACCAGCTGCTCCTTGGAAACCTTATGGGACAGTTCTACTCTGTCCTATAGGGTCGCTATTACTATGAATCAGAATCGACTTGATGGTAACAAGTTTGGTTTTAGTTAATGTTGAGTATATTACTCAATTTATTCATTTTTAAAAGGTAGTTTATGTAATAATTCTTTTTTTAAAGTTGTATTAGGATTTAATTCAATGAGATAGTGTGTGCCTAACTTCTGCCATATAGTGGGCACTCAGGAAACGTTTATTTCATTTCCCTTTTCTTCTCCTTTCGATAATCAGATGGTATAAAGTAGTGGCATCAGAAGCCACATAAATTCACGAGGGGTAATGAGAGGAACCATCAGCTCAAAGCTAATTCCTGTGAGGTGGAGGTCAGACATACATCCACTCTCCAACTTTTTCATCACTTCTGACACCAGCCATCCTCCCCACAACATTCTCTACTTCTCTGCTGGATTCAATAATTCATTGGAATGGCCATACAGAACTCACAGACCGTACTCACAATTATGTGGTTTATTAGGGAAGTAACAGGCTACAACTCACAATCAGGATCAACTTGGAAGAACAGAAACAACTCAGGACACAGTATACAATTCATCAGTCAGGACGACATTCAACCAAGACATCTCTCAGCTCCTTTTCAGCTGTACTAACAGGCAAGCCTTTCGCTCAAGCCTACTGCCTCCAGCCCCCACTGGGCCTGGCCT
The DNA here is from genome assembly GCF_000243295.1 of Trichechus manatus latirostris. Taxonomy (NCBI): domain Eukaryota; kingdom Metazoa; phylum Chordata; class Mammalia; order Sirenia; family Trichechidae; genus Trichechus; species Trichechus manatus. Next base: position 1,732,809 of record NW_004443969.1, read on the forward strand.
CTGCCACCAGGCTCCACTCAGGCAAGTGTTATAGCTCTTTTGGCTCCGCTGTCAAATGCCCAGAGGTACCCCACTCCACCAGCAAGCCTCCTGCCAGAAGGTACTCAGTTGTCTTGATCCATGGATCTGCAAGCCGGTCTCCTGGTTCTTGCTGCTTGTACCATCTTGCACTGTCTTGTGCTGTCTCACCGTCACCGGTGTTACAGCTCTGTCACCTGGGTCTAGGAGGTTCTCAGCACAGGGACCCTGGGTCCAAAAGACACACTTGGTTCCAGGTTCTTCTTGATGGCAGTGAGGTCCACCCAACCTCTGTGGGATTAGTCCTTATAAGCCTAGCAGGATGGTGAAACTGACCAATCCCTTTGGCAGGCCACAGTCATTTATTTTGCATAGTAATTGACCAGTCCCTGCAAGGGTTTTACTCACCTTATTTGCACAATACAGTGTCTAATCTTTGCAAGGGTTTTACATAACTTATTTGCATAGTAAAGTGTCCGATCCTTCTGCAAGATTGGGGTCTAGCAAATCATCTTGGCAGAACTACAAACCAAGGGCCAGAAAGGCTATATATAAAGACAAACCTGTTGTACGGCAGGTAACTTCTTTTTTGTTTTGTATTTGTGGGTTTATGTACACTCCTGAGTGTTCTCATGTCTGATAACTATATTCTCCTTTAGTGTCGAAGTGTGAAGATGCTTTTAATCTTGATCGTTGTGAACAATAACAACTTACATTTATTGAGGAATTACTAAATATCAGGCACTGTAGGTTTTTAAATACTCATAGGAGTCACTTAAGGTACGTTGAATTATGTAATTAAGGAAAATAAGCCTTAGAAAATTAAACATACTGGTAAATCTTACATGGTAAGTAAGTGGCAATGCTTGGATGCAAAGCTATCTGAGTCTAAATAAAAAACTGTGCTTTTAAACCAGCAGGCTAAATCACTTCCTCCAGCAAATATGAGTATTACACCCTCTCTGGCTCATCAAATTCTAGAACCTGTTCAGGGACTCTGTGCCACTTAAGGCAATATCCTCAGCACAGTACTTCACTTTAAGGTAATAGCTAGGTAATACAGTTCCACAGATGCAACAACAGCGATCTCTAAATTTGAAAATAGGAATACAGGGTGAGTTTGACATCTCCAATTACTATGTGAAAATTATTACTGAAAAAAGATACTTAATAATTCTTACTTGGGGCTCACTGCATACATACTTTTAGAAGTCATTTCTTGGTCATTTCAGAACATTAATAGAACAGCAATAGCTAGAAGCACAAGGACAATCTCATAACCAGTGTGCCATGATGACTTTGTGAGACAAAACTCCTAAATTGCTTGATTCACTCATTTGTCATAGGCACTGGAGGTGTTTCCTTTGCTTATGTACAAACATCTAATTGTTCCCTAACATCCAAAACAATGACAATTTGTTTTCTTCCTATCATTGTGCAGTTTAATTCCAGAATAAGCAAACAATGAAGAATCATCTCAACTCCATATAATTTGGGAAAGCAAAATAGTTGCATTTTAGTGAAAGCAAGACCAAGAAGGATCTTTGTATACTAAAAGTTAATAAAGAGAAAAAAACAAACCCCTATCAAAACCATTGCCGTCGAGTCAATCCTGATTTATAGCAATCCTATAGGACAGAGTAGAACTACCCCATAGGGTTTCCAAGGAGAGGCTGGTGGATTCCAACTGCCGACCTCTTGGTTAGCCACTGAGCTCTTAACCACTGAGCCACCAGGGCTCCAAAGAGAAAAAAACAGTGGTAGAAATTATATACCTGGTTTTCTTTTGCAAACCCAATCACATCTGATCTAATCAGTATATTATATATTATTTTGAAACACTAGAGTTAAATGTCAGGACTAAACTATGTACTAGTCAGTGATGTATTAATTAACACCTTCTTTGAATAAAGCTATATAAGGTGCATATTGCTGTACATTTTAAAATCACTGTTTTACTTTATTAATTTGTATAGCCTTGGTAACTGGTGCATAATATATTTTCAGTAAATGTTTCTTGAATAAATACAAGACATTTTTCACACATTATTCTATTTTATTTTTATAATAACCCTGTGAAGTGGGTATTGTTACCATTTTCCTTGTTTTATGGATGAGTTAAGTAGTCTGATTGAAACAAAGAGAGTTGCTCAAGGTCGCCCAGGTAGAAAAGTCACAGGTGAAAACTTGAACATAGTATGTTGTCCAACTTCATATGCCATTTTCTTCCCATCACACTTGCCAGCTTCACTCTGGAGAGAATATGAGCTAATTGTAAAATATCAGAAAGCATAAAAAAATTCATGTAAAATCAGCCTTACTTTTCCATCCTAGAATTTCCATGTATTATGCTATTCCCAAGGAGCCCTGGTGGCACAAATGGTTAAGCTCTCAGCAACTAACCTAAAGGTTGATAGCTTGAACCCACCTAGAAACACCAAGGGAGAAAGACCTGACAATCTGTTCCTGTAAAGATTGCATCCAAGAAAACCCTATGGGGCAGTTCTACCCTGTTACATGGGGTCGCTATAAGTTGTAATCAACTTGATGGCACCCGACAATCACAACATACTATTCTCAGATATCTTTAATTATCTTGAGTCATACTGACTATTCATAATACTTAGTATGTTTCTTTTTGTTCTTTGATGTTATCTTTTTCAACTGGTTTTCAAACAAATCCTTAGGGACATCCAAAGGAACAGTTATGCTAGAAACAGAATGGAATATCCTTTGCAATTTTGACCTGGAGACGACTTATCTCTGGAAACTCATTTAGAAGAGAAGGATGAAGTTAAGCATTTAACGTCTAATGGTCCTTTGTATTGCTCAAGCAAAGAGATGTGAAAATTGCTACATTATTTTTCTAATGTATGGAAAAATGCTTGACATAATATTACTTTGACTCTCCATGATAATCCAGGTGCAGTAAATCCACTCTATTTCATCAAATTTATATTTTGTGATCCAGGAAATTACCAAAAGATTTAAAAAACACAAAAGTTTTTAATAATTACAAGACATCTGTTCAAGGATGCAGGTACCATTAAAGTAATCACATTGTGTGGCTTACAAAAATCACTAACAGAAGATCAGAGCCTCTAGTTGCACTGATGTGAGATGGTTAAGGAAATTGAGTGAAAAAAAGAGTTTCTGTGAATATATCTGCAATTAGGATAGTGGAATTTTTGGTCACAGCAAAAATAATTGTGAAAATAATTGTTGTATCTCTACCCTGATCCTTGAATTTCTAAAAAAAAAAAAAGACAAACAAACAGAGTTGCCGTCAAGTCAATTCTAACTCATGGCAGTTGTTTGGGTTACAGACTAGAACTGATCTGTTAAGTTTTCTTGGCTGCAATCTTTATGGAAGCAGATTGCCAGGCCCTTCTCCTGCAGCACCTCTGGGTGGGTTCGAACCTTTTGATTAGTCAAGCACAAACGTTTTGCACCACTCGGGGACCTCCTCCCATCAATGTTTTCTGTAGCATACTTTCTTACTTAATAAGAAAGAGTCAAATGCCCATCTTCTCTCTGTTTTTGTTTAGGTTTACCTTGCCCACGGTGTCTTGTCATACATCCTTTAGAGCTCAGGGTAACACAGGTATCATCTTTTCAACCCCTTCCATGTACCAGAATTCACTCTACAGCAACCTTGAGGAATGGCTATACATCTTTTGCTTAAATATATCCCTGGTGGAGAATATCATCAGGGTAAGAAGTGGTCCTACCTGGTTTTGCTTTTATTGACTAAACGGCCCTTCTCAAATATCCTCCCATTTGTCCTGTTTTAACTCTTCTAAGAACACAAAAATGTTTTGTTTTCTTTTTCATGAAATGGGGGAAAAAAATAAAAATAAAAAACTGATACCTGTGAAAGCACTTGGAAGAGTACCCAGCACACAGAAAACACTTGATGAATGTTAACTATTATTATTACTTGCTATCAGATTCTGGGCAAGACACAATGTCTTCCCTATGTCTCAAGTTCTTCCTTTGTAAAACTAACATTCATTAAATCATTCATTCTAGAAATATATAGTAGTCCAATAAGGATTCACTGTACTTTAGGGCAGTTGATAATAATAATAGCTATCTCATATTGATCTTAGAAGGATTAAATGAGGTAATGAATATTAGGTGCTTAACACAATGCCTGCTTGTTGGTAAACACCCAGTAAATGTTACCTTGTGGTGAAAAATGATATTGGTGGTTATGGAAAAAAAAGATGGTTACTAGGATATGAATTCAGGAGAAAAGATTATAATAATAGCAAGGTCAAAGCAAAGATCCAGGGAATAAATCCAGGAAAGTGCAGAGGGCATCTGTGGAGATACAGAAGAACAGGGAAATGGCTTGCCCTCAGGCATAAATCATGCTCCAACTTTACAGCGTTTGCTAGCAATTTGGGGCAGAAAACAGTAACAGAACCAAAGAGGAGGTGGAGGTGACAAACTGAAGAATCCTAAGGTGGAAAGAGTAAAATTGGAGATAGGATGTAGTTAAAAACATCAAAGTACACAAGCAAAATAATGCAATGAACTGAAAAATCTGATCAAAATGACGTAGTGGGTAGTGGTGGGATTTCAGTTCCTGACATCCAAGACAGGAAAATGCCAATGCCAAATTCTAAACAGAAACTCTCCTGGGAGTCAGGATCCATGGGTCTTTCTGCTCTGCAGAGTTTAGAACTGAGTACATTTGGACAACAGAAAAAGGGGTATACAAGCTATAACTGGGGTGGGTAAGAGGATATTTCCAACTTCCAGTACATTTGTTAAATGAATAAATGAACCAATTAGGGAATGTGGGGAAGTGCTCCTAGAGAGACTTGTTGTCTAATGGAAAGAGCCCAAGATTGGTAAACAAACAACCATAGCACTCCTCTCAAATCTGGTCCCCATTGGCATTGTGGTTGAGTCAATATTCCAACTCACTGTGACTCTATAGGCCAGAGTGGAACTGTCCCATAGGGTTTCCAAGGCTGTAATTTTTACGAAGGCAGACTGCCACAACTTCCTCTCACAGACTGGCTGGCGGGTGTGAACCACTGACCTTTCGGTTAGCAGCCGAGTGCTTAACCACTGTGCCACCAGTGTAAAAGTAGTTATTTAAATGCTGTGCCTCATTAGAGGGTTTCGTTGAATTAGTATAATTACCAAACAAATACATGATGGAATATAAATGTGAAATGTAAAAGTTCTAGTCCAACCAAAGGCAAATGAGTCCCCTAATAGCTAATACCTCTCAAATGGTTTTAATTACTAAATTAAAAAAGGAAAGCAAAGAGAGAGTGTAAGAGATTTTCCCATCATAGGAGCACCAGTAAACTATAATACAAGTATCAAGGTACAGATGTAACATCTGCTATATAGATTAATTGTGTAACATTTACTAGCTTCCAAAAGATAATGGTAGACAGTCACAGGTAAGCTTAGAAAATGTTAAATCCTGTCTACCTCAGAACCTTTTGGAAAGGTATCTCTTTTTGTTATTATATGGAAATATTAACCATTCAAGAGCTCTATCAAAAGAAATTGGCTATTATACACAAAAAAAACCAAAACGAGAAATTTCTTTAAATATACTTTTCTTCATTTTAGCTTTTATATAGTAAAAAATTGGAGTTAAGATCCCTCAACCCAGTTCGTTTAAGTCTCAAGTTCTGGAAGAATTAATCTCTCTGTCATATTTTCTAGGTCCTGATTTTTCTCTACAATCAATGCCTGTGACTTCACCATCATTGTCCTTCTCATATCTCTAATAAGAGTGTGCATGTGCAGGTTTGCTGGAGTCATCAAATGATACCACTAACAGACAACACCACCACCCATCTGCAAGTTTGTCATACTGTGCTGGCTTGCATGTTGATGTGATGCTCAAAGCTATGTCACCAGTATTTCAAATACCAGCAGGGTCACCCATGGTGGACAGGTTTCAGTAGAGCTTTTAAACTAAGACAGATTAGGAAGATAGGCCTGGTGATGTACTTCTGAAAATTACTCAGTGGAAACATTATGGATCACAACAGAACATTGTCTGACTCCCTTGCTTTGGACATGTCATCAGGAGGGATCAATCACTAGAAGAGGACATCATTTTGGTTAACTAAAGAGCCAACGAAGGTGAAACCCTCAGTGAGACAGAATGGTACAATGGCTAGAATGATGGGCTCAAACATGCTGATGATCATGAGGATGACATAGGGTCAGGCAATGCTTCATTCTGTTGTACATAAGGTCATCGTGAGATTGAGTCAACTTAAACCAAGGTAGCAACAATAGGCACCAAGGCTGCAGCTTTAGGAGATTCAGATTTTAATGTGAGGAATATAAATGGTTCAGAATTATTGCCAAATAATTCTGCTCTCCCAGTTTTTAATTCTTGTTCTCCTTCTAGCTTTGGTTGTTTTGAGAATCTAAAGGCCCTGATCAGCGTATGGCTCAGGCCCGGGGAAATGTAGCAACGTGTAACACTACCCATACGTTGAAGGCAGAAAAGCAGAAGAGAATGCTCTCAGCTTATGTGTGGACCGAAGTAGTTCAGCAGAAGAGTAAGTTTCAGGTATTCAGAGACACACACAGCTAGTGACACAGGATAGACATCATTGCAGTGTACCATGAGAAATACACTATGACAAGGCCAGGGGCCGACTGCAAAACAGACGATCAATGCTTATATGCAAGTTCAAGTTCAAGCTGAAGAAAAAGTTTTTTTTTATTGTTATGGTTTAAATGAAGTTTACCTTTCAAGTTAGTCTCCCATACAAAAATTTATACATATATTTTTATGTGACCCTAATTGCTCTCCCCATACTGTGACAGCACACTCCTCCCTTCCACACCCGATTCCCCATGTCCATTCAACCAGCTCCTAACCCTCTCTGCCTTCTCATCTCATCTCTGGACAGAAGCTGCCCATTTAGTCTCTTGTGTCTACTTGAGCTAAGAGACACACTCCTCACGAGTATCACTTCATGTCTCACAGTCCAGCCCAATCCCTGTCTGAAGAGTTGGCCTCGGAAATTGTTTTATTTCTGGGCTGATAGAGAATCCAGGGGCCATGCTTTCCGGGGTTCCTCCAGTCTCAGTCAAACCACTGAGTCTGGTATTTTTACTAGAATTTGAGTTCTGCACTCCACCTTTCTCTTGCTCCCTCAGGGACTCTCTGTTGTGTTCCCTGTCAGGGCGGTCGTTGGTGGTAGCCAGGCACCATCTAGTTCTTCTGGTTTCAGGCTGATAAAGTCTCTGGTTTATGTGGCCCTTTCTGTCTCTTGGGCTAACACTGTCCTTGTGTCTTTGGTAATGTTCATTTTCCTTTGCTCCAAGTGATTGGGACCAATTGATGCATCTTAGATGGCCGCTTGCAAGCTTTTAACATCCCAGATGCCACTCACCAAAGTAGGATGCAGAACATTTTCTTAATAAACTTTGTTATGCCAATTGACCTAGATGTCCCCTGAAAGCATGGTCCCCAGACCACTATCCCTGCTATTCTGTCTATCAAAGTGCTTGATTGTATTCAGGAAAATTCTTGGCCTTGGTTTTGTCCAGTTATGCTGACTTTCCCTGTAATGTGTGCTGTCCTTCCCTTCACCTAAGATAACTCTTATCTACTATCTAGTTAGTAAATACACCCCACCATCCCTCCCCACACTAGTAACTATCAAAGAATGTTTTCTTCTGTGTTAAAACCTTTTCTTGAGTTTTTATAATAGTGGTCTTATACAGTATTTGTCCTTCTGTGACTGACTAAATTCACTCAGCATAATGAGTTCCAACTTCCTCCGTGTTATGTTTCATGGCTTCATCATTGTTCTTTCTTGTTGCGTAGTATTTCATTGTGTAAATATACCATAATTTGTTTAGCCGTTTCTCCATTGATGGGCATCTAGGTTGTTTCCATCCTTTTGCTATTGTGAACAGTGCTGCAATGAACATGGGTGTGCATGTATCTATTCATGTGATGGCTCTTGTTTCTCTAAGATATATTCCAAAGAGCAGGATAGCTGGATCATATGGTGCTTCTATTTCTAGCTTTTTAAGGAAGAGCAAATCAATTTCCAAAGTGGTTGTACCATTTTACATTCCCACCAACAGTGTATAAGTGTTCCAGTCTCTCCACAACATCTCCAGCATTTATTACTTTGGATTAGTGCTAGCCTTGTTAGGGTGAGATGATATCTCATTGTAGTTTTGATCTGCATTTCTCTAATAGCTAATGATCATGAGCATTTCTTCATGTGTCTGATAGCTACCTGAATATCTTCTTTGGCGAAGTGCTTGTTCATATCCTTTGCCCTTTTTTTAATTGGGTTATTTGTCTTTTTCTTGTTGAGGTTTTGCCGTATCTTGTAAATTTTAGAAACAGACGCTGATCGGATTTGTCTAAGCCAAAAATGGTTTCCTGTTTTGATTCTTTTGGTGAAGTCTTTTGATGAGCATAAGCGTTTGATTTTTAGGAGCTCCCATTTATCTAGTCTCTCTTCTGGTGTTTGTGCGTTGTTACTTATGGTTCGTATTGTGTTTATGCCATGTATTAGGGCCACTAGCATTGTCCCTATCTTTTCTTCCATGATCTTTATCCTTTCTGATTTTATATTTAAGTTTTTGATCCATTTTGAGTTAGTTTTTGTGCATGGTGTGAGGTACCGGTCTTGTTTCAGTTTTTTGCAGATGGATATCAGGTTATTCTAGCACCATTTGTTAAAGAGACTGCCTTTTCCCCAATTAACGGACTCTGGGCCTTTGTCAAATATCAGCTGCTCATAAGTGGATGAATTTATGTCTGCATTCTCAACTCAGTTCCATTGGTCTATGTATCTGTTGTACAAATACCAGGCTGTTTTGACTACCATGGCGGTACAATAGGTTCTAAAATCAGGCAGTGTGAGGCATCCCATTTTGTTCTTCTTCCTGAGTAATGCTTTATTTATTTGGGGCCTTTTCCCATTCCATAGGAAGTTGGTGATTTGTTTCTCCATCTCATTACAAAATGCCGGTGGAATTTGGATCGGGATTGCATTGTATCTGTAGCTTTCTTTGGGTAGAATTGACATTTTCACTATGTTGAATCTACTTATCCATGAGCAAAGTATGTTTTTCCACTTATGCAGGTCTCTTTTAGTTTCTTGCAGTAGTCTCTTGTAGTTTTCCCTGTATAGAACTTCTACATCTCTGATTTGATTTATCCCTAAGTATTTTATCTTCTTGGGGGCTATTGTAAATGGTATTAATTCAGTAATTTCCCTACGAGGTTCTCTTTGATGGTGTAAAGGAATCCAACTGATTTTTGTATGTTTATCTTATATCCTGAAATGTTGCTGAAATCTTCTATTAGTTCCAGTAGTTTTCTTGTGGATTTTTTTGGGTTTTCTGTGTATAAGATCATATCATCTGCAAATAGAGATTCTTTGACTTCTTCCCTACCAATTTGGATACCCTTTATTTCTTTTTCTAGCCTGATTGCTCTGGCTAGGACCTCCAGCACAATGTTGAATAAGAGTGGTGATAGAGGTCATCCTTGTCTGGTTCCCGTTCTCAAGGGGAATGCTTTCAAAGTCTCTCCATTTAGGATGATGTTGGCTGTTGGCGTTGTATAAATGCTATTAATTATGTTGAGGATTTTCCCTTGTATTCCTATTTTGTTGAGAGTTTATATCATGAATGGGTGTTGGACTTTGTTGAATGCCTTTTCTGCATCGATTGATAAGATCTTGTGGTTCTTGTCTTTTGTTTTATTTATATGATGGATTACATTGATTGTTTTTCTAATGTTGATCCAACCCTGCATACCTGGTATAAATCACACTTGATCATGGTGAATTATTTTTTTGATATGCTGCTGAGTTCTATTGTCTAGAATTTTGTTGAGGATTTTTGTGGCAATGCTCATGAGGGATATTGGTTTGTACTTTCTTTTTTTGTGGTGTCTTTACCTGGTTTTGGCATCACGGTTATGTTGGCTTCATAGAATGAGTTTGGTAGTATTCCATCCTTTCCTATGCTCTGAAATACCTTTAGTAGTAGTGGTGTTAACTCTTCTCTGAAAGTTTAGTAGAATTCTCTAGTGAAGCCATCTGGGCCAGAGCTTTTTTTTGGTGGGAGTTTTTTAATATTGTTTTCAATCTCTTCTTTTGTTATGGGTTTATTTAGTTTTCTACCTCTGTGTTAGTTTAGGTCGGTAGTGAGTTTCTAGACATTTGTCCATTTCCTCTAGGTTTTCAAATTTGTTAGAGTACAATTTTTCATAGCGCTCTGTTATGATTCTTTTAATGTCAGTTGGGTCTTGTGATATCACCCATCTCATTTCTTATACAGGTTATTTGCTTCCTGTCCTCTTTTTGTTTTATCAGTTTGGCCAATGGTTTATCAATTTTGTTGATCTTTTCAAAGAACCAGCTTTTTGGTCTTGTTAACTCATTCAATTGTTTTTCTATTCTCTATATTCATTTAATTCTGCTCTAATTCTTATTATTTCCTTTCTTCTGGCACCTGAGGGCTTGTTTTCCTGCTCTCTTTCTACTTATCCCAGTTGTAGGGTTAATGTTTTGATTTTGGTCCTTTATTCTTTTTGGAT
>NW_004443969.1:1744831-1770690 GCF_000243295.1 Trichechus manatus latirostris
AAGGCTTTATATGTGTCATCCCATTGCTTTCTTGCCTGCATGGTTTCTGCTGAGTAGTCTGAGCTTATTCTAATTGGCTCTCCTTTGTAGATGAATTTTCTTTTGTTCTTTTTTTATCTTTGCTTTTGGTAAGTTTGATTATTGTATGTCTTGGTGACTTTTTTTGGGGATCTACCTTATGTGGGGTTTGATGAGCAATTTGGATAGATATCGTCTCATCTTTCTTGATAACAGAGAAGTTTTCTGTCATTAAATCTTTAACAATTCTCTCTGTATTTTCTGTTAACCCTTCCCCCCACCCCGGTACTCCAATCTCTTGTAGGTTAATTCTCTTTATAGAGTCCCACATTATTCTTAGAGTTTCTTTATTCTTTTTAATTCTTTTGTCTAATTTTTCCTCAAATAAGTTGGTGTCAAGTGCCTTATCTTCAATGTAACTAATTCAGACATCTATTTCCTCAATTCTGCTCCCGTGACTTTCTATTGATTTGTTTAATTCTGAAGTTTTATTGTTAATCTTCTGGATTTCTGATTGCTGTCTGTCTATGGATTCTTGCAGCCTATTAAATTTGTCATTATGCTCTGGAATAACTTTTTTAAGTTCCACTACTAGTTTGTCCGTATGTTCTCTGGCTGTCTCTGCATTTTGAAAAATTTCCTTTTTAATTTCTTGAAGAGTTCTGTATATTAATCTTTTGTATTCTACCTCTGGTAATTCCAAGAAATTCTCTTCCTCTGGAGAATTTCTTGATTTTTTATTTTGGGAGCTTGTGAAGCCATCATGGACTACCTCTTTACGTGATTTGATATTGACTGTTGTCTTCGAGCCATCAATAAGTTATTATAATTTTATTTTATATTTGTTTAGTGTGTCTTAGCTTCATGTTTTGTTTTGTTTTGCTATGCCCCAATAGGCTGCTCGTGTGTACTAGTTTTATTATTGGTGTCTTTGAAGCTCTAACGTCCTGTCACCAGGTAGTTAGTTCTGTAACTGTGTATGTGCACCCAGGAGTCCATGAAATTTTCCTGTATGGATTCAGCCCAGGTGTCCAGGCAGTTGGTCACCAAGTGTGTGGTGCAGGCTCTCACCTACAGTCTTAGAGAAGCATGGGTGATTGGTGTAGGCACCGGTATCTGGCTGCAGTAAGGGATCATGCTCAGAGCAAGGTAGGGGGCTGACGGCTGCCCCTGAGTGTCTGAAAGGAAAGTGTGTCCCTGTTCCCTAGAGCGGGTAAGTAGGTGAGTTTTGCAGCTGGACTATGTGCACCCTACCCTGTTGGCTGTAAAGACTTGAGGGCACGACTTATTCCTGGACCCCTGTAGCAGGTGGCTAGGTGGCATGGGTGGAGCCACCAACCCTCAAGCCCCTGATGTGGACCAGTAAGGTGCCTGCTTAAAGGGCAGAGCAGTGTGAAATGTCACAAGTCTGTCACTTCACAGCTGAAACATTTGAAGTTAGGCTTCAGATGTTTACTCTGTTGTATTGTGGTAGTGAGGGCTTACGTTGTTGAGATGAGTCCACACAAGCCTTCACAGGGGTGGAAGGCACACAAAGTCTGTGGACCCCTTATGCCTGTGCCTAGGCAAAGGAACTGTGCCAACCCTGAGTTCCTGGCTTAGGGGAGCCAGTAGCTTACTTTTTCCCTGTTTGTTAATTTGTTCCTTTTCCAAGGCCAGGAGAATGGGTCAGGGCGCCTTATGGGATCTACTTCTGGCCCAGGGGAGTCAGAGAGCTATGAAGCCTGATAGACTGGTACAGAGCGAGAAGGGAAGAAGTAAGTGAGAAAGAGGTTTTTCCCCAATTTTTTTTGAAATATATAAATCCCCACAAAAGGCCCCATGCATGTACTTGTCTTTAGCCATTTGTGTGCTGCTTTTCACTGGTTCAGAGTGTCCAAGCAGAATCTCTGCTGTCGAATCTCTCTCAGTGTGGAAACTGCCTCCCAAGCGAGTGTGTGGAGCTGTAGGCAACCTGAGCCAGTCTGGGCTGAAGAGCTGCGGCTCCCACAGAGGCCGGTCTGGGAACTCTTTGCTTCTTCCAAACTGTCTCCCTCTCCCTCCACCACTCAGTCTGATTCCTCAACTTTGCCTTGTTCGGGGCTCCTAGATATTCATATACAATCAAATCACTTGTTTTCCAGGTCTTTGTTGTAAGAGGGATATAGGAAGTTGTCTGACTACTCCACCATCTTGGCTCCGCCTCCCAAGCTGAAGGAAATTTAAATGAGATTCAAAGTACAACCTTGAGTATATCCCACCTGAATTTAGGGAACATCTCAAGAATTGATTCGATGCATTGAACACTAATGACTGAAGACAAGATGAGTAGCAGAACTACATCAAGGACTTTATATAAGAAGAAAGCAAAAGGTCATTAAAAAGACAGGGAAGAAAGAAAAGACCAAAATGGATGTCAGAAGAGACTCTGAAACTTGCTCTTGAACGTAGAGTAGTGAAATCAAAAGGAAGAAATGATGAAGTAAAAGAGCTGAACAGAAGATTTCAAACAGCTGCTCCAGAAGACAAAGTAAAGTATTATAATAAACTGTTCAAAGACCTGGAGTTAGAAAACCAAAAGGGAAGAACATGCTTGGCATTTCTCAAGCTGAAATAATCGAAGAAAAAATTCAAGGCTTGAGTCGCATTATTGAAGAAATCTATGGCAAAATATTGAATCACACAGGAAGCATCAAAAGAAGATGGAAGGAATACACAGAGTCATTGTACCAAAAAGAACTGGTCAACTTTCAATCATTTCAGGAGATAGCATAGGATAGTATTGAAGGAAGAAGTCCCAATTGCACTGAAGGCACTGCTGAAAAACAAGTCTCCAGGAATTGACAGGTTTATTGAAATCATGTCTGTCATCTGAGATGTGAAACATCCTTTGAAATGCAACTGAATGTCATGTCTTTGTATTCCTTGGTTCTGATTTTAGCTCAGAGAATCAACATGGACATCTTTCTCAACTCGCTCTGATCCTCTAATAACAGCTTGAGACTACTTTTTACAAAGGGTAACTCTGGTGACATCTCTCTGTCCACAAAGTGATGACTCTCTTGGTTTCAGAGTTCAGACAAAAGCAAACACAGAAATTTCTTCTAAAATACAATTTTAACTGCTTTTGATCACAAGAGGGAAAGTTGTTGCCATTGGCTTCAGTAAATAAAGTAATAGAATTGAAAACTTTAATTTTTGTTTATTTTCTGTAAAAGAGTAAGGGCAGTCAAAGTCCTTTTGACAGTGGCACTGTGATTTGACTTTGTACAAGCTCATTTCCTGCTGAGTCTGACAATCTGACAGATGCTGTGTCTTGCTGGGAAATCTGAGCCTGTAGAGAGCCTTTGAAGGTTTGGTAACATTCCTCCTCTGGGGAACCGCATTCCTTTCAAGGCACTGTTGCTGCTGGCCTCATAGAGGTGTTTCTGTAGTATAGACGTTTCTGCAAGGTGACTGAACTAAACTAGTGGGACATGGATGAATTCTGCTGAGGACTACAGAAGAAGTGGAACACCTTGAATTCTGAAACAATGAACAGAGCTGGAGCATCCCTATGAAATAAATCCCCATAAAGGCAATTCATAAGCAGGGCAGTACCACCATAATTCGACAACAAATATCATCCCATGCATAGCTTGCCCCAGTGCCTTTCAGGCTGAAATGCAAACTTATTCTTAAATTATCTAGACAATGTGGTATATGAAAGATTATTTTAAAATGTAGACTAGAAAGAGTACCCAGAGTTGCCATCCTTTGCCAGTCCTAATCACACTTTACTGAAATAAACCATTTGCCTATTTTCCAAAGACATGGTTAATTCTTTTGGACATGATGTTTGTTCCATCACTCTATATATACTAATGCTGGTACATAGTAGACAATTAGAATATTGTTAATTGACTGATTAAGAAACAGAAAACAGTGCATAAAATTATTGTAGATAAGTGAGAAAATAACTTATTATTTGCTAAGTGATATGAAGATAAATGTTCATTATAGAAAAAATATTGAGTTGCATATTCTCCTCACACTTAAATGGATTTGAGCTAAATTAAAGATTTAGATGGAATAACATGACATTAAAACACAGCCAGAAAAACTTAAAAGTTAGTACCTGATTTGGGGATAAGGAAAGGCTTCAAGGATTTCCTATGCATTGAGGTACTGACAGAAAGCACAATGGAAAAATAAATAAATAAATTTGCACAAAAATAAAAAATTAAAGATAAAAAATTTTCCATAATCAATAAGTAATAAATGATAAAGTAAAAAATCATGTTCCCAACATATATCGAGATTGAAGTTTAATAGTCCCAGAATATAAAGAACCCTTGTAAATTAATAAGTAAAGCAAATATCCAATTGAGAAATAGGCCAAGAACATGAAAAGTAATTTTTTTAAAAGAAGAAATACAAACCATGAATAATCATATTAAAAAATATTTAACATTTCTAGTATAAAAGAAATACAATGTTAAATATGAATCTGTTTTAGTCTATTCAATTAGAAAAAATAGATGAAACAGAAGATAACCAGTGGTAATAAGGGCACAGTGAAATAGACCACCAAATATGTCCTGGGTGGCACAAACGTTTAAGCGCTAGATTACAAGGCAAAATGTTGGCTGATCAACCCATCCAGAAGTGTCTCAGAAGACAGACCTGGCAATCTACTTCCAAAAGGTCACAGCCTTAAAAACCCTATGGAGCCATTCTAATCTGTACATATGGGGTCACAATGAGTCAGAATCTGGCTAACAACAACAACATGCCACTAGTGGAAGGCATTTGTCCATTAAGTCAATTAAGAATTAAATTGTCCATAATGAAAGCTGATGTAGTAGTAACTTAAACAGGTGTTCAAGACAGGCAGTCCAGGAAGAGAAAGGCAGTTCCACAAATTCATCAGGGTCATTTTCATTCTGGTTTTGGCTCTCACTCTCTCACTGTCTGTGTGTAGGCGGGGTGGGGGAGATGAGGTGGGGGTGTGGTGATACATAGATATTCAGCCACTCCTGGATTGGTGTTCATTTTCCCAATGCAGTTGCTGAATCTCCAGGTCTTGTGAGGACATTCCTGTTGTCATATTCCAATGCTAAAAGCAAAATGGAAAGAGGTCAACAAGGTCAACCTTCCTTTAAAGAACTTTTCCAGAAGTGCAGCTTCAGTTAGTTCCCACTAGGTCACATGACCGGCTGCAGGCAAGAGCAGGCGACCAGCCACAATTTGTATGAATCTTTTATAAAGAGAATCAGCTTGGGCAGACAGTCAGCGTTCTCTGTCACAGCATCAAAAGTTTACACATACACAACATTTCTATATCACAATATTACTTATAATTAATTTTAAAGAACATTCAGATATATATAACCATAATTTTTACTAATATGTTTATCAAAACAAATTACAGTAGTGAAAATCTGGAAACAGCCATAACTATTCAATAATAGTGTAATGGTTAATTTAGTCATGAGTATTTCATTCATATACTAAAATAAGGTTTACAAATACTTGAGCAAATTAAGTTAGCAGTCAAACTATGTAAAAGTTGTGGAAAAAAATCCTTAAGCCTCCCTTTACCTATAGATACTTACGCACACTAACTCCCTCAAACAAAATGTTAACAGTGCTTATGATGGATTTGTGAGATTGCAACAATTTGTATTTACTTATCATTGCTTATTTATGCTTTCCAAATACTATACAACTTTTTTTTATTATTTTGGTGTCAAAAATATATCATAAGCATATTTCAAATGAAACAGTCAATGTTTTAACAGGCA
Organism: Trichechus manatus latirostris; assembly: GCF_000243295.1. NCBI lineage: Eukaryota > Metazoa > Chordata > Mammalia > Sirenia > Trichechidae > Trichechus > Trichechus manatus. Next base: position 1,750,615 of record NW_004443969.1, read on the forward strand.
CAGATTAAAGGGAATTCTCAGACAATGTGAAATGTAAATTGGTCTCTTTTTTTTTTCTGGAGGTCTGTTTAATAACATTCATCTAAAGTTTTGCGTTTCATCCCTCTTGTGTTAGTGACAGAGCCCTGGTGGTGCAGTGGTTAAGAGCTCGGCTGCTAACCAAAAGGTCAGTAGATGGAATCTACCAGCTGCTCCCTGGAAACCCTATGGGGCAGTTCTACTCTGTTCTATAGGGTCACTATGAGGTTTGGTTTTGAGGTTTACATTAATTATACGCTTTATTCTGTTCTCTAGTTACACAGCATCCTCTAGTGGCTGTGTCAGTTCTGCCCTCTGAGACAAATGGCCCTTGCCTTAGCTCAGTAATTTCCAAAATTGAAACATTTTGTGTATTTGCTTTTCCATTCTAAAATAATTATATTTAATTCAACATGATGTAGTTGGATTTTAATTATTTGTAGTAAAGCAAATACAATTCAATGAGCTGTGAATTAAAAAATACTTTAAAATGAATTTGCAGGTTATCAATTACAAATTCAAAATATATTTGAAAATGGTAAAAACATGTGGCAAGTTAGGTGGGAAGACTGTGGTTAAATGCATAAATGAACTACTTTTTTTTTAATAACTGGTTGAAGAGTGATGATGATAATGATCAGGAGAATTTTTTTTTTTTTTTAAGTGTGGCGAAATCATCAGATTAGATAGTGTGTGTATGGGACCTATTCAGATAAAACTTGGAAACCAAAATGTCCAAACCTGGAAGAAAAGACAGTCAATAAACAACAATATCAACAATTGGACAAGGAACCTACTGAATATAGAATTAATAGACTAGCCTGAAAATATTGAATATAAATATTCTGAGAATGTGCCTTCTAAGAAGACAACCACACCATCTATGACATAATGTTGCCAAACACAGCAAATCTGAATTTATCAGTTGGTATCACTGGATTTAAATCAACAAAATCAGATCATGGGGAATTCTATAGGACAAGTGACCTGCTTTCTTTCACAAACAAACAACGACAACAAAAAAAATCAAGACAGAAGGAATTATGAGGAGGGAATTTATACATTTAGATATTTCAGAGGCCTATCAATTAATTACTATATGGGGTCTTTATATGAATTCTGATTCAAACAAACAAGCAAAGTTTAAGAAATACACACACGCAAACATATGCATGCATATACATATATGACATTTAAAAGATAATCAGAACTTTAAACCTTGACTAGATATTTGACAATATACAAAGAATCATTTATAAATGATAGTGGTCCTAAAAGAGTCCTTGTTTTTAGGGATATACTGAGATATTTATGGATGAAATAAAATTATATGCCTGGACCTTGCTTCAAAAAAATATGGGGAGAGGAGTGGGTGGGGCTACAGAAGGAAAGAAATTAGCCATGTACTGATAATTGTTGAGACTTGGTGCAGAGCAGTCTGGGATTCATTATTCCAATCTTTCTATTTTCTATATGCTTAAAATTTTCAAAATCAGAAGCTGAAAAACACAACAATGGAGTCATGTTGAAAGAATACAGAAGCCAGCATGAAGAGTATCGCACTGTGCAAATTGTAAAAATCTCAGAATTAAAAATAATAGTCAATTGAAACATTAAACTAATGATAATTCATGAGTCCATAGGTTAATGAGAGATAGAGAGAGAGAAATCCAGAAATTTCCATAGGAGGTGGCAATTAAAAACCAATCCCCTCTTTTGAGAAGTGGTAACTAAAGGGAAAAGATAAAGCATAGATTCTGATTTTTAATTAGGAACTGTATTTTGTGTAACCAAATAAACCTTGTAGATGTGGGAAAACTCTACTTTAGAATAGAAAGAAAGCTAGTAAATGACAGAACAAGAAAATCATCATTCCACAATCTCCAATAAAAATATTAAGTCAGATAATAATTATGAATTTATGTCAAAACTATTGTTTATAGAGATAGTTGAGAAAACAGGAAATTTATAGGGTGATACCAAAGTTTTGTCACATTTTAGCTTCTTGGTGCAAGGAGGGAAATGTTAGTGTGCAACTGAGGACTCAGGCTGTCATCACCCTAATCAAGCAGTCAGACTTATCAATATTAATGGTAAACAAACCAGAGAGTATGTGTTTCCTGATGAGATGGAATATAAAGTTAGCAACATCACTTAGGATATATTTTAACAGAATTTGCTTAACTTGAATCCTTGAGCCTTTATATCTAATTTCCAAGATGTACAAAAGACAAAAAACTTAAATGACACAATGAGGAAACTACTACACAAGTGTAGAAGCGTTGACCTGTAGAACATCAAGCCAAGTCTTGTTAACAAATGAGTGTTAATTAAAAGTAACTTGTTAGGGTAAAAGACGCTGAGGAAACATAAAAATCAAATGAAATATTGGCCTCTGGAATAGACTCTTTTAAGAATAAACCAGTTGTGTTGTTGTCGTTAGGTGCTGTCAAGTCGGTTCTGACTCATAATGACCAAATGAACAAGAGAATTAAACATCACCCTGTACAGCGCCATCCTCACAATGATTGTTACGCTTCAACTGATTGTTGCAATCAGTTGTGTCAATCCATCTCATTCAGGGTCTTCCTCTTTTTTTGCTGACCCTTTATTTTACCAAGCATGATGCCCTTCTCCAGGGATTGGTCCCTCCTGATAACAGGTTCAAAGTACATGAGAGGAAATTTTACCATCCTTGCTTAAAAGCAGCATTCTGGCTGTACTTCCAAGACAGATTTGCTTGTTCTTCTGGCAGTCCATGGTAGAGGCAATATTTTTCGTCAACACCATAATTCAATGGCATCAATTCTTCTTTGGTCTTCCTTATTCATTGTCCAGCTTTTGCATGCATATGAAATGATTGAAAATACCATGGCTCGGGTCAGGCACACCTCAGTTCTCAAAGTGACATCTACTACCAGTTCTAGAGGATGTTTTGGGACACGGTGGAAAATTTGCTTGTAGAACTTGGTTGTAATATAAGATAAGATGTATTGGCATGGAAAGATGGAGATTATGAACTGAAGAAAGCATAACATAAAACAGAATGTATAGTATAGTTCTATTTTAGTTAAAAATGTGCATATAAGCATAAAGAATATCTAGGAAGATATATCAAAAGGTGAGGAAAGTAATAGTGCCTTGGTGATGAAAATACGGTGTTTTTCTTATTTTTTGTGATCTGAGTTCTCAAAGTTTGTGACACAATTTATTTGTGGGACAAAAATGTTATTTTATTAAATATTAAATGTCATTCTTATATGACATATTAGTCTCTCTATTAAGAGGCTTTTTCAATTATCCAAAATGGTGACTAATAGTGGGTTAAGTAGATACTGTGGCAGCTGGTCTTCAGATGAAGATCATTTTGACAGGATAGAAAGGGGGCAAATGGATGTGTGTGAAATCACAGTTAACAGATAGATAATAACCCCAAAGGCACCATTAGCTGGCCCAACCATACTTTTCTGCATGTATCCATACAGCATTAAGAGTCCCTAGGACATTTCTGCCAAAGATACCACCCAGTGACAGAGGTTTGTCTGCACACTTGCATAGTATCTTTGAAGACCAAGCTACAACAAAGGTAAATTCTGACACTCTCTGAATAGTGACAGGTCATGAAATATTCAGCATGGAGGTATCTCACAGCACCTCCTCAATCTTATTAAAACTTTATGTTTTTTTTTATGACTTGGCGCATCTGGACAGCTTTCTGTTAATGAGAAAGAAATATCTGAACTTTCTGATTGTCAAAGCAATGCAAAAGAAATGCTTTCACTGACTTTTCTGCTTTGGGTGGTTTCTGTCCATCTGTTTGTATTACTATATTCTTTCTTTATTTTAATTTGTTTTTTAAAAGCTTGTTATTCATGCATCTGGAAAAACCAAGTTGATAGTAATACATACTTTACTACTCCTATAAATAATCTCAAAAATCCAATTTTATAAAATTAGTCATCTTCAATTGTGAAGCATGTGTTTTCCAAACTAATATATGCACCTCCCATAAATGATAAACATATCTTAATGGCCCTCTTAGACCTGTTTCTTTGAAAAGAAGTGTGCCAACTTTCTACTATTTCAAGAACAGATACCTAAACTTGTCTTTCCAGAATAAAATGTCATCAAGAGCATTTTTATGGTTCAGTTATAATGCCTGAAAATCAGTAGTCAGTCTCTTTCCCAGTAAAGAAAAGTGCTTACTCCCAAGTTAACGAGACATCTGCAATAATGGTTAAGAGTTTTCTTTTCACTTGGAAAATTTTTTCATACAAAGAATGCAGATGATTTTTAGGGAAACATACATACACTATATTATATACTTATATACATATATTTTTTAAATCTACCACATGTCTGTCAGTTTGTCATACTGTGGTGGCTTGCATCCTGCTGTGATGATGAAAGTTATGCCACTAGTATTACAAATACCAGCAGAATCACTCATGGTGGACAGATTTCAGCAGAGCTTCCAGACGAAGACAGATTAAGAAGAAGGACCTGGCAGTCTACTTCTGAAAAAATTGATAATTACAGGTTATTGGAATTCGAAAGTTGGAAAAAGAAGAAGGATCTGTAGTTGGAAAATATGGCCTTGATGATAAAAACGACACTAAAGATTGCATGATCGAATTTTCAAGACCAATGACTTATCCATTGCAAATATGTTTTTTCAACAACACAAGCATCTACTGTACACGTGGACCTCACAGGATGTAAAACAGAGGTATCAAATCGGCTACATATGTGGAAAGAGACAATGAAAAATCTCAGTATCATCAATCAGATCAGGGACTGACTGCAGAACAGACCATCAGTTGCTCATACGCATGTTTACATTGAAGCTGAAGAAAATTAGAACAATAAGAACCAAAATATGACCTTGAGTATATCCCACCTAAATTTAGAGAACATCTCAAGAATGGATTTGAGTCACTGAACACTATTGACCAAAGACCAACCAAGTTGTGGGACGACATCAAGGACATTATACATGAAGAAAGCAAAAGGTCATCAAAAAGACGGGGAAAAAAAAAAGAAAAGACCAAAAACTATGCCAGAAGAGACTCTGAAACTTGCTCTTGAATGTAGAGTAGCTAAAGTGAATGGAAGAAATGATGAAGTAAAAGAGCTGAACAGAAGATTTCAAAAAGCGGCTGGAGAAGACAAAGTAAAGTATTATAAATGAAATGTGCAAAGACCTGGAGACAGAAAACCAAAAGGGAAGAACATGCTTGGTATTTCTCAAACTGAAAGAACTGAAGAAAAAATTTAAGTCTCGAGTTGCAATATTGAAGGATTCAATGGGCAAAATATTGAATGACTCAGGAAGCAACAAAAAAAGATGAAATGAATACACACAATCTCTTTACCAAAAAGAATTAGTTGGCATTCCACCATTTCAGGAAGCAGCGTATGGTCAAGAAATGATGGTATTAAAGGAAGAAGTCCCAGCTGCACTGAAAGCATTGGTGAAAAACAAGACTCCAGGAATTCACAGGATATCAACTGAGATGTTTTGACAAACGAGTGCAGCACTGGAAGTGCTCACTCGTCTATGTCAAGAAATTTGGAAGACAGCTACCTGGCCAATTGACTGGAGGAGATCCATATTTGTGCCCATTCCAAAGAAAGATGATCCAACGAAATGCAGATATTATCAAACAATATCATTAATATCACATGCAAGTAAAATGTTGCTGGAGATAATTCAAAAATGGTTGCAGCAATACATGGACACGGAACTGCCAGAAATTCAAGGCAAATTCAGAAGAGGATGTGGAATGAGAGATATCATTGCAGATGTCAGATGGATCTTGGCTGAAAGCTGAGCATACCAGAAAGATGTTTCCTTGAGTTTTATTGACTATGCAAAGCATTCAACTGTGTGGATCATAAGAAATCATGGCTAACATTAAAAAGAATGGAAATTCCAGAACAATTAATTGTGCTTTTGCAGAACCTGTACATTGACTAAGAGGTAGTCATTGGGAAAGGACAAGCGGATACTGTGTGGTTGAAAATCAGGAAGGTGAGTGTCAGGGTTGTATCTGTTCAGTATACTTACTCAATCTGTATGCTGAGCAAATAATTCAAGAAGCTGGACAATATGAAGAATATGGCATCAGGATTTGTGAAAGACTCATTAAAAACCTGTGATATGCAGATAACACAACCTTGCTTGCTTAAAGCAAAGCGGACTTGGAGCACTTACTGATAAAGATCACAGACTTCAGCTTTCAGTATGGATTACACCTCAACATAAAGAAAACAAAAATCCTCACAACTGGACCAATAAGTAACATCACAATAAACAGAAAATATTGAAGTTGTCAAGGATTTCATTTTACTTTTATCCACAAACAATGCCCATGGAAGCAACAGTCAAGAAATCAAAAGACAGATTACATTGGGCAAATCTGCTGCAGAAAGACCTCTTTAAAGTGTTTAAAAGCAAAGATGTCACTCTGAGGACTATGGCGGGCGTGACCCAAGCCATGGTATTTTCAATTGCCTCATATGCATGCAAAAGTAGGACAGTGAATAAAGAAGACAGAAGAAGAATTCATGCATTTGATTTATGCTGTTGGTAAAAAAATATTGAATATACCACAGACTGCCAGAATAACGAACAGGTCTCTCTTGGAAGAAGTACAACCAGAATGTTCCTTAGAATAGAGGATAGGGCAACTTCCTCTCACGTACTCTGGTCATGTTATCTGGAGGGATCAGTCCCTGGAGAAGGACATCAAGCTTGTAAGGTAGAGGGTCAGTGAAAAAGAGGAAAACCTTCCAAGAGATGGACTGACAAAGTGGCTGCAACAACAGGCTCAAACATTGCAAGGATTGTAAGGATGGCACAGGATTGGGCAGTGTTTCATTCTGTTGTATGTAGGGTTACTATGAGTTGGAATGAACTCAATGGCCCCTAACAACAACAACATATTTTTAAATAGTCACGATGACTTTTACAATTTTAATGTTAATTTTTTAAGAATATCTTCATTATGTATGCTCTACTGCCTTACTTATTCCCAGGTTAGTATCAGAGATGTAGTCAAATATTTATGTACAATAATATTGACCACAGAATTTTAATTACGAATTTTAAATTAGGATCTCTATTCATTCAGCATTTTTTTATTATATTAAAAATAAGAAATAAATCAAATATCCACTGATCAAGAAGTAGTTAAATAAATCTTGGTACCTTCATGGGAAGACAATATTGCCATAGGGGGAAAAAGGAAAAAAAAAAATATATATATATATATATGTGTGTGTGTGTATGTGTGTTTCTCATCAGGGGTGATTTTTTTCCCCCAGAGAAGATTTGGTAATGTCTGAGTCATTGTTGGTTGTGACAACTGGGGTTATCAGCTTGTGGGTAGAGGCCAGGCATGCTGCTAAACATCCTAAATTGTAGAGGGCATCCCTCCATCCCTCTACAACAAAGAATTACCAAGTCAAAATGGCAATAGTGCCAAGGTTGAGAAACTTTGATCTATGCATGTACTTAAGGAGAAAATGAACAACTTATATGTTTAGTTAAATAAAAGCAAATAACAGAACAGTACATTTTATAAGATTCCATCTCAGAGTTTATATGACAACAAACTTATAATCATTTGATAATAAAATTGCAACATTCTAGTCACTGTGCTAAGCATTATATATATATATATATATATGACATTATTAGATCCTTTTATTAGATCCTTGTAACAACCCTATATGTTCAGTAATTAACTTCACCTAAGGAAACTGAGACACAGTGAGCCTGACAAACTTATTTAAGAATGCTAAGTGACAAACTAGAATTAAATCTGAAACGATTGAAAGAGTTTATACCAAATGGTTAAAAGTGTTGTCTCTAAAGGAAAAATTGGAGAAGACATTCATTTTTTAAATCTTTGTTATATTTTCTTATCAGCAGTATACCAAGTGAACATGTTTTATTTTTTTAAACTAAGGTAATGATATATGGCTTCTAATGAAAAAAGGGAATTCTCTCCCCATCTCTATGACCCACTCAATAGAAAAGAACCATTTTTAACTCATTTAACTATTTCTTTTGCTATTTACTTCCATATTCATAAATAATAAGCTTATAGCTTTATCAGTGGACTTCCAACTCTAGAAAATTAGGACTGAGCTCCATGTACCCCTCCACAAATATTAAATACCCCTCTCTTTGCCTTCCACTATTGCTATGGTACCAAAAACCCAATCTGTTGCTGTGGAATCAATTCCAACTCATGGTAACCTCATGTTTTTGTGGAGTAGAACTACACATAGGGTTTTCAATTGCTAACTTTCAGAAATAGAACACCAGGTGTTTCTTTTAAGGTGCCTCTGGGTGGATTCCAACCACCAATCTTTTGGTTAGTAGACCAGTGCTTAACAGTTTGCACCATCCAGAGCTCTTAAGCTATACTACATTTTTTATTAAATCAATATTTCTGTCTTCATCATAACAACTATTAATATTACAGCAGAAATGCACTTTGATTACCTTTGTGTTTTGTTTTTTTCTAAAGTTAATAATCAAGTAATTATATTACTGTTCATCCTAATACTGCTAAGCATATCATGTAAATATCTTCACTATTTTTTTTTATTGAAATCTTCCCTCTGAAGAGTCTCTCTTTTTCTCCTCCAATCTGTACTGATTATTGTCTATGCAGGTGAATAGCACTTTTCAAGCGCTTACCTCCTCATCACCTGGAGGATTCCTTCTCTCTCTGCTTTGTTGATATCTGTCCCTAATCCTTGATTACTCATGACTTCCTTTTTTTCAGATTACTCCTTCATTCCATTGGGCAGCATCCTCTTTTTTATTTTTTCTATTTGTTTCGGCCCTTGTCATTCTTATTAAAGGCATTCTTCAAATATCTGGCAAAAGGCATCGGTTCTAAGGTGAGAGTGACTAGAATCTCTGTATGCCTGGGCAGGGCTTTTCAGCTATTGGACCACAAAGTGAGACAATCTGGTCAGACATGTTTGCTTTGTTGGGTAATGTTATGGGTTGAATTGTGATCACCCTCCCCCAAAGGGGGGGGGGGCAGTATACGTTGGAATCCTAACCCCTGTACCTGTAAGCATGACCCTGTTTGGAATAGAGGTTTTCTTTTGTTATGTTGATGAGGTCACACCAGAGTAGGGTGGGTCGTAAACCTAATCACTTCTGAGTTATAAAAAAACAAGAATAGACACAGGGAGACTCACAAAGAGGGGAAGAGACAGACAAATGATGAAGCTATCAGCCCAGAAGCTCCAAGGACTGCCAGCTACTAGAAGCTGAAATAGACAAGGAAGGACCTCCCTCTAGAATCACACCTTGAATTTAGACTTCTAGTCTCCTAAACTGTGAGAAAATAAATCTCAGTTCTTTAAAGCCACCCACTTGTGACATTTCTGTTACACCAGCACCAGGTAACTAAGACAGCAAAACTTCAAATATCAAGTAATGTATCTTCCAATCTATATTCTAATCTCCACCGTAGTCTTACAAGCTACATTTTAAGAGCTGAGAAGGGAAATTACATTACACAGTTGGGTGTAGGTTTTTACACAATCTCCTTGTTTTCAATATGATGCCTCATTCTTCCCTTCAGTTGTTCCTGGTGTCTAGGAGTCCAGAGCCTCTTGAATCTCTTTGTCTAGGCTTTCATTCTGGATTCCAGCAAAAGACTATATATATGTGTGTGTATATATATATGTGTGGCACATATATATAAAACCGTGGTGGAGCAGTAGTTAAAATGCTTGGCTGCTAACCAAATTGTCAGTGGTTTGAACCCACCACCTGTTTGGTCAGAGAAAGATGTGGCAGTCTGCTTTGGTAAAGATTTACAGCCTTGGAAACCCTATGAGGTAGTTCTACTCTGTCCTATGGGGTGACTATGAGTTGGAATTGAGTTCACAGCAATGGGTTTATATACACACATACACACATTGTCTCTAGAAAGTAAATCCCAAGCCTTCTCTTGGGATAAGAGAGATAAGCCTGGCCCAGAGGGGTAGGGTCATTAAGTTTAGGGATGTATGGATTCCTTGGAGTTCCTGAGCGGGGCAAATAGTTAAACAAAAAGTTGACGATTCGAGTCCACCCAGAGATGCTTCAGAAGGAAGGCTTGGTGATCTAATTCCAAAAAATCAGTCACTGAAAACCCTATCGAGCACAGTTCTATTCCCACAAACATGGGGTTGCCATGAGTTGGAGTCAACTCAATGGCAGCTACTTATGTACTCCTTAGCCATTAACTCCCCCGCCCCTGCCGATTCCTCTCTAGATCTGTGCCTTCAAACAAAAACAAAGACAGTGTTTCCAGTTCCTGGTATGTTCTGGTGGTCTATGACACAAATTAGACTCCCTGTTCTCTCTTCCTTCTTTTAGGTTAGCAGTTGAGAGCAAACCATTTGTGCCACCCAGTGGCCTTTGGGTTGACATAAACAATAAAATTCGTAAGACAAAACGAAGTTTATCCAATACAAAGTTTCCTTAGTTGAAAAAAGAGTATAGGGCAGGGAGAAGACCATGCACAACAATGGCTAGCAGATGTCTCATTATTGCTAGGGGCAGATTTTGAGTGTCGTATTTATTCCACGTTGGATCCAAGTAGTCACATGAGATGCGGCTGAGGAAAGTCATAGGCAATGGCAATAGGGTCTCTGTTTATACCTCATTAGTCAGGCAGCACTCTCAGGGGTACTTGACTACTCTCATTCTCTGAAGAAACTGTATTGATCAATTGCACATTACTCCTCAATTACTGTTTATTTATCAATTTCATGTTACTTATCAATAATAGGTTACTTAATACATAATCCCAACAACAAAGTATAAGAACTTGGTTTGATACAAAGCAAATTTCATTTATCTTGGTCTATGCTTTCCTTACATTGCTCTTGGAAGGAGGATTTATACAAGAGTCAAATCCTCAGGCATCCCTAAGGCTAGAGGAAAGATTACAGAATAGTTTTTAATTCTGCCACAAGCACTTAATTGTCTGAAAAAATTAAAACATAGGTTCACTGCTACTTATCCACTTAATTTTCATCTTCTTAAACTTTTTTGACATTTTTTATCTGCCATCCTTTCTTTCTTGCTCCATTCTCGTGTTCTTGTTGATTCGATTTATCTATTCTCCTTTCCTTGGGATTTAAGGAAGGGAGCAGAGGAAAATGTGCATGTTTAACCTGTTATATTTAAATGTAAGTACCATGTCAATGCTTTGAATAAATACATATTTTAAACGCATGGAAAAAAAAAAGACTGAAAGAAATATTGCTTCGCAGACAATATAAATGACCTTATAAGGGCATTTTTTGAAACATTTTATATTATTTTCCCCAGTTGCCAAAAACAGTGATTTTATAGTGGGTTTTATGAGAAACGGCATTTGGTCGGTGTGAAAAACTTTTCTCTAAATTAGAATCATATAAAAGATAAATTCTGTGTGTACATTAAATATGAATATGCTATAATATTCCACTAATCCCTTGATAAATGATACAATCATAAAGCTAAAAATTATTAGCAGCAGTGAATATTGAAACATACATTTTTTTGTAAATTATATGCAATATGATACAGTATTTGTAAACACAATTGGAGGCATATCATATAGAATATCTTCTTCCTCGTTCTTCATATCCAAATTCAGTAGACATTTGTACAGAAAAAAATGTACATTTTTGCCACATATTCTCAATATAGTATTTTTTAAGAGTGTGAAGAATTTGAAAAAGATTTGAATAACATTCCAAGTACTATGAGCAGAAAGAACCTCCGAGCAACCTATAGAGGTTTTCAGTCCAGTGTCAAAAATGGGAGATGGTGCCTGGATGTTAATAATACTATGTGAGGCATCACAACATCATTTTTCATGTGAGGCCTCTGCATTGTGTTTATCCTGAACTCCTTTCCATGGTGACTTTTATTTTCTTTTTTTTTAGCCCTTGCTGTTGCCTAGTGTTAAAATGAATCCCTGAAACTTTTTGGAAGTGTTAAAAAAAAATTATAAAGCAGAAGCAAAGTGAGTAAAAAGAAAAACAGTTACACCCACACTAAAGAACATTTTCTGTGTTTTAGTGCTATTTTAGAAATTGTTGGGAGTTTTAGGAGTTGACTTTTAATGCATTATGATTTTTTCCCTTTAAAATAATGTCTAATAGGCTCTTGGTAAATATTTTCATCTAGAACAGATTGCTCATGTGAAGTGGAAACTGCATATATTGTATTTCAGTTAATATTAGTAGCTAAAAGGTAAACCAAATTATAAAATAAAGCTGAATTAATTCTTATAAGTACATGAAGTCAAAACAAATAAAAAATGGTATAAAGTGAGAAATTTTAAATATATTTGAATGAATCCTTTACATTTAGCAAATACTTATTTCAGTGAAATCTTATACAAAACATCGAGTGCAATAATGCAATTTTTATTTCTTCCATGTAGACTTCTCCATATTTTAGGTTATGCTTATTCATTATTGCTCAACACTTGTTGTCCTAAATGTTGTTGCTTGATCTATAAATTTATGGTAAAACTATATTAAAATTCCCTACTACAATTGTGGGATTTTTAATTTCTCCTTGAAATGTTGTTGTTATATGTAGTTCAAGACTATACGTATCATATAGGTATAAGAGTTTCATATATCTTCCTGATAAATTGTTCTTTTAATGGTTATATAGGGGTCATCTTAATTCATATTAGTGTATTATGCCTTAATTTACATTATCTCTATTATATATTGCTATCTCAAATTTTTATTTTTGTAATTGGTATTTAGCTGAAAAATAATTTTCCATCGTCTTATTTATATATGTTTCTGTGTGCTTATCATTCAGATGAGTATATTGTAGGCAATATAATATTAAATTATTTTATGTTACATTATTTTTTCATACCTGATAATCCAGTTGTGTTTATTTTGTTTTCTGACGTAGAAATAAGTTTTCTACTCATTTATTTTATATTCTGTTTAACATCATTTTCATTGTTTTTTACATTTTTTTCTTGACTTTTTTATTGAGGTAAATATATATGTAACAAAACATTTGCCATTTCAACATTTTTTACAGGTACAAGTCAGTGGCATTAATTACATTCATGGTGTTGTTCAACTGTCACCATTGTCCATTTCTAAATTTTTGCATCACCCAGTACAGAAGCTCAGTGTCCTCTAAGCAGTGAATCTCTTTTTTGTGGTAACTACTAATAAGATATTTCATACAAGTGGAATTATACAATATCTGTCATTTTGTGATTGAATTACTTCAATCAGCATAATCTTTTCAAGGTTCATCCTTGTTGTAGCATGTATTGTTACTTTTTAGTTGTCATTGAATTGATTCCAACTCATGGTGACCGCATGTGTATAGTGTTGAACTACTCCATAGTATTTTCAAGGCTGTGACATTTCAGAAGCAGACCTTCAGGCTTGTCTTCTGAAGTGAGTATGAGTGGGTTCTAGCCACCAACGTTTTGGCTAATAGTCAAGTTCTTAACTGTTTTCATTACCCAGGCTGAGTAGTATTCCATTGTATGTATATATCACATTTTGTTTATTCATTTATTTGTTAATGGGCATTTAGACTGTTTCCACCTTTTGGCAGTTGTGAATAGTGCTACAGTGAACATTGATGTACAAGTATCTGTATGTATCCTTGCTTTCAATTATTTTGGGTATATATCTAGGATTGGGATTGTCGGATTGTATGGAGTGCTATGTTCAACTTTTTGAGGAACTTCCAAACTGTTTTCCACAGTAGCTGTACCATTTTATATTCCTACCAGCAATGGATGAGGGTTCTAATTTTTTCACATCCTCCTCAACACCTGTTGTTTTCCATTTTTTAAATCATAGCCATCTTATGGGTGTAAAGTGATATCTCATTGTGGTTTTGATTTGTATTTCCCTAATGACTAATGACATTGAATTTCTTTTCATGTGCTTGTTGGATGTTTGTATTTCTTCTTTGGTGAAATGTCTATTCTAGTCTTTTGGTCATTTTTTAAATTGGATTGCTTGTATTTTTGTTGTTAAGCTGTAGGAGTTTTTAATATGTTCTGGATATTAAACCCTTCTGAGACACATGGCTTCCTCAAACTTTTATCCCAATCCTAGGTTGTCTCATTTTGTTATTCAGAGAGATAGAGAACCAATAAATTGCTTGAGTCATATAGAGAAAGAAAATTTTGTTACAAATTTCAACAGACTTTTTTATAATTGTTGTTAGTTGTCACCGAGTCAGTGTTGACTTATGGTGAACCCATGTGTGCACAGTAGAAAACAGATAGCTAGGTCTGTCTTCAGAGGTACCTCTGGGTAGATTCAAATCTCAAAACTTTCAGATAATAGTCATTAGACCAGTGCTTAACTGTTTGCAATTCACCTGTTGCTACTCATTGCTGTCGAGTTGATTCCGTTGAGTTGACCCTATAGGACAGAGCAGAATTTCCGCATAGGGTTCCTAGGCTGTAATCTTTATCGAAGTAGACTACCACATCATTCTCCCTTGGAATACGGGTGGGTTTGAACTGACAACCTTTTGGTTAGCAGCCGAATGCTTTAATCAATGCACCACCAGGGCTTCTTTGCAGGGTTTCGAGCTGGCTCTTCTCTGTTCAGTCATGGCCAAGGAAGCAAAACCAGAACAGGCTCAAATTTTTAAATCTAGGTGAACCAGAACAATAAACAGAACAGGAAAATTACGGGTGGAAACCCTGCTAGAAATCTAATCTCACTCTTAGAAAACAAGGACAGTGTGCACATTGCATAGCAACCAAATCTCTTACCCATCAGATTTTAAGCAGTCAGAAATAGCAGAGGCCCCTATCAAGGATGGCGACTGACTTCACTGCTTTGAATGTGTGTCACTGTCCACAGTCCTGCCAATAGTCCAGTCTCACATATCACGCTCCTGAAAGAGCTTACTATGCATCTTCTAAGTCTCCTGTTTCATGGATTTGACTCTTAATTTTTCCCATTCAGGTTATCATTCCAGAAAACCCAAATTTTAAAAATTTGTGTCTGTTCTGGTTTTGCTTCATCAGCTGTGACTGAACCAATTTGAAATGATTTGAAGCCTTACTCCTTTGTCTGTGAGTAAGTTTAGTCACAAAGACAATGTAGTATCTCAAGAAATATTGTTATCTCATCATTGGAGATTCAGACATAAACTAGTTGACTACTTATAGTAGAAATTTGGCTATCAGCTAAGAAAATGTTAGAATTCCTGGTTAGTGAAAATGGTTAACATTCTCAGCTGCTAACTGAAAAGTTAGAATTTCAAGCCCACCCAAAGCTGCCTAAGAAGAAAAGACCTGGCTATCTACTTCTGAATAATCAGCCATTGAAGATCCTATGGCTCACAGTTCTACTCTGTGTACTCTGAGACAACTTAATGTCAACAAGTTTTAACTGGATTAAGAATGCATTAGGTTACTGCCTTGGGCTACTTCTAACTGAGATGCTGCATTTTGTAACCTTGTTGTTATGGATTGAAATATGTCCCCCCCGCAAAATATGTGTTGTAAATCCTAGCCTCTATGCTTGTGGTTATAACCCCATTTAGAAATAGATTGTCTTTATTATGTTAATGAGGCAGGATTACTGTAGAGTATGTTTTGAGTCAATCTCTTTTGAGATATAAACAAGATTAAACAAGCAAGTGAGAGAAGCAGAGATGGTGAAAGAGAGATGCTAAGCCACTTGAATATCGCCCAGGAGCAGAAGCTCAAAAGAGACAAGGACCTTTTTCCAGAGCTGACAGAAAGAGAAAGCTTCCGCTAGAGCCAGCACCCTGAATTCAGACTTGCTAGCCTTCTAAGCTGTGAGGAAATAAATTTGTTTGTTAAAGCCATCCACTTGTGGTATTTCTGTTATAGCAGCACTAGATAACTAAGACATAATTTGGTACTGAGAGTGGAGTGCTGCTCTAACATACGTAAAATGTGGGAACAGTTTTGAAATTGGGTAATGGGTGGAGGCTGGAAGAGTTTTAAGGTGCTTAACAGTAAAAACCTAGATTGCTTTGAAGAGACTGTTGGTAGAATTATGGACATCAAAGGAAATTCTGGTGAGGGCTCTGAAGGAAGAGAGAAGAGCTATAGAGAAAGTCTCTATAGCCTTAGAGAATACATACAGCACCAGCAACAGAACATTGATAGAAATGTCAACGTTAAATGTGTTTCTGGTGAGGCTTTAAAAGAAAATGATGATTGGACAATGGAGGAAGGGCAATGCTTTTTATGCAGTGGCAAAGAGCTTGCTTGAATTATGTTCAAATGTTTGGTGGAAGATAGAACTTGTAAGTGATGAACTTGGATATCTGGCTGAGGAGATTTCTAAGCAAGATTTTAAAAAGGCCATGTGGTTTCTTCTCGCTACTTACAATAAAATGCAAGAGGAAAGAGATGGACTTAAAAATGAACTGTGTAAAATGAAAACAGAACTTAAATATTTGGAAAATTCTGCTGTACAAATTAAGGAAACATGTCCCAGAATGTTCACTAAGGATGTGGCTACATAATCTTTTGTTAAAGAGATTAAGCCTGTAACTGATGGATCTAACCAACTATCACAAAAGAAAATCCATCAGCTTAGACTGAAGGGGACAGAGAAAGAACAAAAGGAAAGAACACTGTCTGCCTCTTGCAATGCTATAGGCAGGAAACAAGCCTAAGGAGCTACATCTGTTGTCCTCCAAGAAAAAAAAAAGGACCAAGGCGTGGCCAACACCCAGAGTCTGGAGGGCAGGGCCATTCCCTAGATGATCCTAGAGAACAGAGGATTATTTTCAAGCATTGAAAACTAATGTAACTTTTTCTGCTGGGTTTTGGACTTGCTTGTTGCCTGTTTTCCCTTCTTCCTCTCCAATTTCTCCCATCTGTAATGGAAATGTCTACCTTGTGCCTGTTCCACCATTGTACTTTGGAAAGATATAACTTGTATTCCAGATTTCACAGGTGCACAGATGAAGAGGAATTTTGCCCCAGAATGGAATATGCCTAAAGTCTCACACAGGTTTGATTTAGATGATTCAGAGGAAGAAATTTTGAACATGGAGCTGATTTAAGACATCTGGGATGATGTCATGGGATGAACTTGTTTTGCGTTTGGCAAGAACATGAATTTTTTGGGGCCAAAGGATGGTATGTTATTGATTGAATTGTGTCCCCCAAAAATGTGTGTTGTAAATCCTAGCCTCTGTGGTTATAATCCCATTTGGGAATGGGTTGTCTTTGTTATTTTAATGAGGCAGAATTTTTGTAGGATGTGCTTTGAGTCAATCTCTTTTAAGGTATAAAAGAGATTAAACAAGTGAGCAAGAGAAACAGAGATGGGGGAAGAGAGATGCCAAGCCACATGAAGATTGCCCAGGAACAGAGGCTCAAAAGAGAAAAAGACTTTCCTCCAGAGCTGACAGAGAGAGAAAGCCTTCCCCTAGAGCTGGGACCCAAATTCACACTCCTGAACTACTAAACTGTGAGAAAATAAATTTGTTCCTTAAAGTCATCCACTTGTGGTATTTCTGTTATAGCAATACTAGATAACTAAGACACCTAAAAATTGACTTCATTAAAGAAAAATGATCTTGATCCCTTGTTTATAGTCACAGTGCCCAGATGAATGACTTTCTTTTGTAATTTCAGTTGATTAGTTTGTACCCTTTAAAATCTTGCAGCTTTGTTTCAATACTCTAACACCTTGCATGTTGACTCCTATTGAAAAGATACAAGAAAAGCACTCTGTTAATTTACACTCTAACATTTAAATATTGGAATTGTTGGTTTTAACATTAACTCCGTTGTTTCATGACTAAGTGTTATCCTTCAAGTATTGTTTCTCAGCTTTCAAAGAGGAGAATCTCACAGTAAAGCTATTATTATGTAAAACAAAGAAAGTGGTTAGAACTACTGAGCTTTTATTTGCAATCTGAATGGCTGCCAAGAATTATGGAGAAAAAAGAAAGGATGTTACAAAACAATAATCATCATTCTAATTGCTATTTCTCATTTACTTTTTTTGAAGAATTAATTTGTTTTTGTAACAATATCCTGGTGGCTCAAACAATTTAATTCTTGGCTGCTAACTAAAAGGTTGATTGTTTGAACCCACCCAGGGACTCCATGTGAGAAAGACCTGGAAATCTGCTTCCATAAAGATTATAGCCAAGGAAACCCTATGGGAAGTTCTATTCTGTCATATGGTGTTGCTGTGAGTCGAAATGTTCTCTATGGAACCTAACAACAACAATATTCCAGGCAGGAACTTCTATGTGAAGACACCTCCACTACCCTTAAGGAGGATTCATTGTAACAGAGGAAAGAGATGTAGTAAAAAATCAAGTTCAGAGGTGAGCATTGTTGCAAGCCTTTTTGGATCTGCTGCTTGAAAAGTCCTAGACTGAAAAGCTCCTCTGATTATTGATATTAGAAAGTTTGAACCTGAATATTACACACAAGTGAGATAGTAGAGAAGTTTATTGGTTAAAATACTGATGAAGTTGTCCTGTGGGTTGGTAAGATGTAAATGCTTGAGAGTATCATGGCTAAGAAACCAAATCTACTTTATCATAGATTCTTGTATCTCATAGTTGCCTCATTCAGATTAGGGTAGGGAAGAGTTCCAGTAAAGATGATTATTGATCTTTATGGCAGAAATGATACAAAGGAAATGTTGTCATTGTTGTCAGGTGCCTTGAGTCAGTTCCGATTCATAGTGACCATATATACAGCTGAAAAAAACACTGCCCAGTCCTGCACCATCCTCACAATCATTGCTATATTTGAGCCCATTATTGAAGCTGACCCTTTACTTTACCAAGCATGTTGTCCGTCTTCAGGGGCTGGTCCCTCCTAATAATATGCACAAAGTAGGTGAGACAAAGTTTCACCATATTTGCTTCTAAGGAACATTCTGACTGTACTTCTTCCAAGACAGATTTGTTTATTCTTCTGGCAGTCCATGGTACGTATATTCAATATTCTTGCCGACACCATAATTGAAAGTCAATTCTCCTTTGGTCTTCCTTATTCATTGCCCAGGATTCACATGCATATGAGGTGATTGAAAATACCATGGCTAGTGTCAGGCGCACATTAGTCCTCAAAGTGGTAGCTTGGCTTTTTAATACTTTAACCCTTTTAAGATTCTATTATTTTCTGCTTTGAATTTTTTTTTTTTTTGATACCCCATGTTTCACTAATGGAAACAAGCTGAGTCATAAAGTGTGTTTACATTTTTGGTTGGTAATATAGGTTTTGAGAAATATTTGGGAGTGCATGGGTCCCACAAACCTTAGGGCGTTCTCCAGTGCCAGGATTGGTGGGTGCCCACCTGTCCCACTGATCATGAGTGGAAGGACATACTGTGACACACTTGCACACACACACAAAAAAACCCAAACCCTCCAGGGCTCTCTATCTCAGGAAAAAAGACCCAACAAACCCATTGCTGTTGAGTGGATTCTGATTCATAGCAACCCTATAAGACATGGTGGAACTACCCCATAGAGTTTCCAAAGAGTGGCTAGTTGGTTTGAACTGCTGACCTTTTGGTTAGCAGTCTAACTCTTTTACAACGGTACCATGCTTACAAGGCTTATCTAGCTGTACCAAAGCCAAAAGAGACAAAATTTTTACCCAATCACACTTCCTAGCTGCACTAACTCACATTTAAGACTGATACCACAGCTATTTTGCTTCAATGAATGTTTCTTTCGCCTTTCACCATTACACAAGCCCTCAGTGGAGGACAGAAAATTCTTTTAGGGGGAAAATTAGAGTCTCAAGAAACCTATTTTTTTTTTTTTAATTGTACTTCAGGTGAAGGCTTACAGAACAAATATTTTCTCGTGAAACAGTAGTACACGTTGTTTTATGACATTGGTTTACAACCCCACAACATATTAACCCTACGCATAGCCAAAGATACACTGTTTCAAAAATTTCTACATACACAGTTCAGTGACATTGACTACGCTCTTCCAATTGTGCTGTTATTCTCACTTAAGATGAAGGCTTACAGAACAAAATA
>NW_004443969.1:1778370-1779640 GCF_000243295.1 Trichechus manatus latirostris
GAAAAAACATACAAACAAAAAATAATGTTAGAGGAGCTTGCCATTGGAATGGAGAGATGGGAGACTATGAAATGGAGAAAAACAGAAAGGGGAAGAGGAAGAAAAGAAAAGAATGAACAAATAAAAATCAGAAAGGTTAAAGAACCACAAAGTTCCTAGGGATCCCACCGATGCAGCTATGAGGTCTGGGGAAGTCACTCTCATGTGTCGCAGCACAGCCTGGCCAGAAGGCTCAGAGGTATACAACGTCTGGTATTCAGGGATCTGAAAGAGAAGGAAAATATAGAGAGATGAGAAACTGAGCGATTAAGAAAGACAGAAAGGGAAGAAGAGGGAAAAGAAAACAAACACAAATCAAAGAAAAATAAAGAACAAGAAAGGCCCCCCAAAAAAACAGAAAAAAAAAAGAACAACAAGAAAAGAAATGTCCTCAGGGATCTCTCCACACATCTGTGGAAGCCAAAGGGGAGATCCTTGCCACGCAGCTCCGTGTGGCCAGAAAGGGCTCCCAACTCAAGAAAAGGAAAAGAAAAACAAACAATTCAAAACAAACAAACGAACAAAAGCCCCGGGATCCCACCTGCACAGTAGCCCAGACCAGGAAGCAGCTCCACACTTGAATGGACATCTGCAGCCCCTCAGGAAAAAGGAAAGATGGCTCACAGAGCCAGGCACTCGAGCGAAAGGAGGGGGAGGCTGTGAGAGGCAAGCAAGAAGTCCAAAGAAGCAGAAAAAAAAAAAAAAAAGCAACGCCAGCAGCCAACAAATGGCACTCAGAGAGCCAGTCAGTGCAGGCCGGTGTTTGTGGACAAGAGACTGTGTCCGCGGGAAGCAGAGGATGCCGAGTGTGGGTGAAGAGGGGTAGAGAGTGGGAAAGCGTATATCACAAATTGACGGCTCTCTGGAGCCCCTCAGGAAGAAGCAAAGATGGCACACGGAGCCAGGCACTTGAGTGAAAGGAGGGGGAGGTGACGAGAGGCAAGTGAGAAATCAAAATAAGCAGAAAAAAAAGCAACACTAGCAGCCAACAAATGGCACCCAGAAAGCCGCCCACTTGGGTGTGTGGAATCCAAGCAGCTGGCGCCCCCCAGTCAACAGACCATGGCCGCGGGAAGCAGAGGAACAAATGAACAAAAGCCCCAGGATCCCACTAGCCTGGTAGCCCAGATTGGGAAGCAGCTGCACACTCGAATGGAGCCCCGTACCCCCTCAGGAAGAGGCAAAGATGGCGCTCGGAGCCAGGCACTCGAGCAAAAGGAGGGGGAGGCGG
>NW_004443969.1:1782750-1784108 GCF_000243295.1 Trichechus manatus latirostris
TTGGGGAAAAGACAGTCTCTTTAACAAATGGTGCTGGCATAACTGGATATCCATCTGCAAAAAACTGAAACAAGACCCATACCTCACACCATGAATAAAAACTAACTCAAAATTGGTATAAGACCAAAATATAAAATAAAAAAAGATAAAGATCATGGAAGAAAAAACAGCAACAACACTAGGAGCCCTAATACATGACATAAACAGAATATGAACCATAAATAACAATGCACAAGCACCAGAAGAGAGACTAGATAAATGGGAGCTCCTAAAAATCAAACACTTATGCTCATCAAAAGACTTCACCAAAAAGGTAAAAAGACAAGCTACAGACTGGGGAAAAAAATTTTGGCTATGACAAATCCGATCAGCATTTAATCTCTAAAATCTTCATGATACTGCAAAACCTCAACAACAAAAAGAAAAATAACCCAATTAAAAAATGGGCAAAAGATATGAACAGGCACTTCACCAAAGAAGATATTCAGGTGGCTAACAGACACATGAGGAAATGCTCACCATCACTAGCCATTAGAGAAATGCAGATCAAAACTACAATGAGATATCATCTCATCCCAACAATGCCAGCATTAATCCAAAAAACACAAAATAAATTCTGGAGAGGTTGTGGAGCGACTGGAACAGTTATACACTGTTGGTGGGAATGTAAAATGGTGCAATGACTTTGAAAATTGATTTGGCACTTCCCTAAAAAGCTAGAAATAGAAGTACCATACTATCCAGCTATCCAGATCCTTGGAATGTATCCTAGAGAAATAAGAGCCATCACACGAATAGATATATGCACACCCATGTTCACTGCAGCACCGTTCACAACAGCAAAAATACGGAAACAACCTAGGTGCCCATCAACAGATGAATGGATAAATAAATTATGGTATATCCACACAAAGGAATACTACGCAATGATAAAGAACTATGATGATGCTGTGAAATATAACATGGAGGAATCTGGAGGGCAGTATGCTGAGTGAATTTAGTCAGTCACAGAAGGGCAAATATTGTATAAGACCACTATTATAAGAACACAAGAAAAGGTTTAAACACAGAAGAAAACATTCTTTGATGGTTATGAGGGTGGGGACAGAGGGAGAGTGTTATTCACTAACTAGATACTAGACAAGAATTATCTTAGGTGAAGGGAAGGACAGCACACACTACAGGAGAAGTCAGCACAACTGGACTAAACCAAAGCTAAGTTTTCTGAATAGAATCAAACACTTCACGGGATAAAGTGACAGGGGCAGGGGTCTGGGACTATGCTTTCAGAGGACATCTAGGTCAATTGGCATAACAAAACTTAATAAGAAAATGTTCTGCATCCTACTTTGGTGAGT
>NW_004443969.1:1784208-1791259 GCF_000243295.1 Trichechus manatus latirostris
TCTCTTCTCGCTCTCCTTTCTCTGTCAGTTTTCTCACTGCATTTGGTGCTTGGCTGAGTTCTTTATCTCTTCATTTGATGTTTTAGGGTTTCAGGATTTTTGTATTCTCTGTTTGGCTTAGTTTTTCAGATCTTTGCTGTGGAGGGATGACGTGGTGCTTCTGCCTAGAGCGTCATTTTGCTGGAAGTCATCAAGAAACCTTTTTTAAAAGGCAAATGTGTTCATAATAGAAACAAATTATAAAATATCCGTAAATTACATTATGAAAATGCTTTAAGACCTAGGTATAAAACTATAAAACATTGCTAAAATATATAAATGGAGGCTTGCATGATTGTACAGACTGGTATTACCTGTCCATGGTGATTAGATCAGGTTAGTTAAATCAGAATGAAGTGTGGAACTTCTGTTCAAGAGTTATTGGGAGAGATATGACACCTTTGGGTTGGTGTGTAAATAGATGTGAGGCCTGGTAATGCCACGGTCCTTGTGACAACATTAGTGAGAAAGAGAGAAGGTCAAAACTAAAACAATGGCAGATGAATGGAGGCCAGAGCTCTCATACAATTTAGCCAGCCTACCTTTCCTTTGAAGATCAATATCTGAAACAGACTGGTATTGGCCATTTTGAATTGTACAATCTTATGATCTACTATGCTGGGAATAACAAATTGAAGAGGAACGGTGTTACATTCTTTGTCAAAAAGAACATTTCAAACTCTATCCTGAAGTACAACACTGTCAGTGACAGGATAGTATCCATGCATCTACAAGGAAGACCAGATAATATGACTACTATTCAACTTTACACACCAATTACTAATGCCAAAGATGAAGAAATTGAATATTTTATCAACTTCTGAAGTCTGAAATTGATTAAACATGCAATCAAGATGCATTAATAGTTACTAGTGATTGGAATTCGAATGTTGGAAACAAAAAGAAAGAATCAGAAGTTGGAAAATATGGCCTTGATGATAGAAACAATGCCAGATTTAGCATGGTAGATTTTGTAAGACCAGTCACTTATTCATTGGAAATATCTGTTTTTACAACCCAAACAGAGACTATACACATGGACCTAACCAGATAGACTACACAGTAATCAAATTACCTACATCTCTGGAAAGAGATGATGGGGAAGCTCAGAATCATCATGTCAAAACAAAGCCAGGGGCCAACTGCAGAACAAACCATCAAGCTCATATGTAAGTTCAAGTTGAAGCTACAGAAAATGAAAAAAGTCCACGAGAGCCGAAGTACAACCTCGAGTATATCCCGTATGAATTTTGCGACCATCTCAAGAATAGATTTGATGCCTTGAACACTACTGACCGAAGACCAGATGAGTTGTGGGATCACATCAAGGACATCATACATGAAGAAAACAAAAAGTCATTAAAAAGACAAGAAAGAAAGAAAAAAAAAAAATGGATGTCATGAGAGACTCTGAAACTCGCTCTTGAATATAGAGAAGCTAAAGTGAATGGGAGATATGATGAAGTAAAAGAGCGGAATAGAAGATTTCAAAGGGCAGCTTGAGAAGACAAAGTAAAGTATTATAATGAAATTTGCAAAGACTTGCAGTTAGAAAACCAAAAGGATGCAAAGACTTGTAGTTAGAAAACCAAAAGGGTAGAACATGCTCAGCATTTTTGAAGCTGAAAGAAATAAAAAATTCCAGCCTATAATTGTAATAATGAAACATTCAATGGGCAAAATATTGAACAATGCTGGAAGCATCAAAAGACAAGACGGAATGCACAGAATCGCTGTACCAAAAATATTGGTCAGTGACAGTGCCAAGATGGCAGAGTAGTCAGACGCTTCTGGTGTTCCCTTTTACAACAAAGACCTAAAAAAATAAGTGAATCAATTGTATATGACAATCTAGGAGCCCTGAACATCAAAGTTAAGGAATTGGACTGAGTGGAAGGGGGAGAGAGAGATGGTTCAGAAACAGTGAGGAGTTGCCAGACCTCACCCAGGGAGAGCCTGAGCCCTTCAGCCCAGATCAGCTCAGGAGTGAGTGGTGAGGCAGGCAAGCAGTGGAGCTTGGGGAGCATTTCCCACACCAGGAGAGACCCAGTGGCAGAGAGTCTACTTGGCCATCCAGAACCATTGAGAAGCAGCCTTCGATCAGCGAAAGATAAGTATTTGCATTCTGCCTACAGCACAGATCAAAAACACCCCACCTAGGGAAAAATCTCTCTCCCATTTACCTCCCCACTCCCTGCTCCACATTGGGTCCTGGACTGGCTTCAGCAATTGCCGAGTACCCTGGGCTGGAAGTAGGCCCCATGTCGTGCCCTGAGCCATTTTCCCAGTCTTGGATAGAGAACAAGTTAACAAACAGGAGAAAAAATAATCTGCTTGCTCCCCTAAGCCAGGAACTCAGGCTAGGCACAGCTCCTTTGCTTAGGCACATTCATAGGGGATCTATGGACTTTGAGTGCCTTTCCCCCTGCATAGACTTGTGTGAGCCCATTTCAACAGCGTATGCCCTCATGACCACAGTACAGCAGGGTATATACCTGAAGTCTAACTTCAACCGTTTCAGCTGTGAAGTGGCAGGTTTGTGACATATGACACTGCTCTGCCCATTAAGAAGGGTCTTCACCTACTCACATCGGAGGCCTGAGGACTGGTGGCTCCACCCAGGCCACCTAGCCACCTGCTACAGGGACCTAAGAAGAAGTGGTGCGCCCCAGTCCTTACAGCCAACAGCATTGGGTGCTCATAGTTTGGCTGCAAAACCCACCCATCTACACACTCTAGAGAACAGGGACGTGCTTTCCTCCAGGACACTCGAGGATGGGCATCAGCCCCCTCCCTTGCTCAGCTTGTGTCCCGCTGCTGCAGCCAGATGCCTGTGCCTACACCAATCACCCATGCCTGTCTAGAACTGTAGGTAAGAGCCTGCACCACACACTTGGTGGCCGACTACCTGGACTCCTGAGCTGAATCCATACAGGAGTGGGCAGACTCCTGAGACCACATACTTAGTGGCAGGTCTGGCCACCTGAGGGCAGGACATTGGAGTTTCAAAGGTGCTGCTGACTGGGTTAGCTCACACAAGCAGCCTATTTGAGCATATCAAAACAAAACAAAAAGCTAGGACACAGTAAGAAAACATAAAATAAATAAAGAAAATAACTTACTGATGGCTCGGAAACAACAGTCAATAACAAATCACATGAAAAGGCAGTCCATGGTGGCTTCAGCAAGCTCCCAAAAAAAGAATCTAGAATTTTTCCAGAGGAAGAAAATTTCTTAGAATTAGTACAGGCAGAATACAAAAGATTAATATACAGAACTCTTCAAGAGATTAGGCAGGAAATTAAGCAAAATGCAGAACACAATGGAGGAACTTAAGAAGATTAGAGAAGAGCACAATGACAACTTTAACAGGCTGCAAGAACCCATAGAGAGACAGTAATCAGAAATCCAGAAGATTAACAATAAAATTTCAGAATTAGATAACTCAATAGAAAGTCATAGGAGCAGAATGGAGGCAAGGGAAGTCAGAATTAGTGAGACTGAAGATAAAGTACTAGACACCAACTTATTTGAGGAAAAAGCAGGTAAAAGGATTTAAAAAAATGAACAAACCCTAAGAATTATGTGGGAGTCTATCAAGAGGAATAACGTACAAGGGATTGAAGTACCAAAACAGGGGGAATAACAGAAAACACAGAAAGAATTGTTGAAGATTTGTTGGCAGAAAATTTCCCTGATATCGTGAAAGATGAGAAGACATCTATCTAAGATGCTAATTGAACCATGTAAAAGGTAGATCTTAAAAGAAAGTCACCAAGAAGTATATAATATAACTTGCCAAAACCAAAGATAAAGAGAGAATTTTAAGATCGGCTTGGGATAAAAGAAAAGTCATATACAAAGGAGAGTCAATAAGAAGAAGCTCCGTCTACTCAGCAGAAACTATGCAGGCAAGAAGACAATGGGATGACATATATAAACACTTGAAGGAGAAAAACTGCGGCCAAGACTTATATATCCAGCAAAACTGTCTCTTAAATATGATAGTGAAATTAGTGCATTTCCAGATAAACAGAAATTTAGAGAATTTGCAAAAACCAAATCAAAATTACAAGAAATACTAAAGGGAGTCCTCCGGTTAGAAAATAAATAACATCAGATAACAAACCAAGACTAGAACACAGGACAGAGCAACCAGATATCAACTCTGATAGGGAAGTCACATGAATAAATCAAAGCTAAAACACTGAAAATAGGGAAACAAACGTCAATACGTAAAAGATGACAACATTAAAACAAAAAAAGAGGGACTTAAAACATGTAGACACAGGTCTTCCATATGGAGAGGAAGTCAAGGTGATATAAAGAAATAAAAGACTGGCATAAACTTAGAAAAATAGGGGTAAATATTAAGGTAACCACAAAGGAAACTAACAGCCCTACAAGTCAATAAAAACAAGAAAAACACAAAGACTCAGCAAATACAAAATCAACAACAGTGAAAAAGATGAAAAGAAAATACATAAAGAAAAACGACTCAGCACAGAAAATTAAGTAGAACAAAGAAACTGTGAATAACACATAAAAAGAGACATCAAAATGATAGCACTAAACTCATACTTATCAATAATTAACGCTGAATGTGAATGGACTAAATGCACCAATAAAGAGACAGAGAGCAGCAGACTGGATAAAAAAAACAAGATCCGTCTGTATGCTGCCTACACGAGACAAACCTTACATTTAAAGACACAAACAAACTAAAACTCAAAGGATGGAAAAAAATATATGAAGAAAACTACCCTAAAAAAAAAAGAGAAGGAGTGGCAATATTACTTTCTGACAAAATAGACTTTAAAGTAAAATCCACCACAAAGGATAAGGAAGGACATTATATAACGATTAAAGGCTCAATACACCAGGAGGACATAACTATAATAAATATTTACGCACCCAGTGACGGGGCTGCAAATACATAAAACAAACTCTAAAAGCATTGAAAAGAGAGATAGACAGCTCGAGCATAGTAGTTAGTGAATTCAACACACCACTTTCGGTGAAGGACAGAACATCCAGAAAGAAGCTCCACAAAGACACGGAAGATCTAAATGCTACTTGATGTCACAGATAATGAACACTCCACCCAACAGCAGTCAAGTATAATTTCTTTTCCAACACACATGTAACATTCTCCAGAATAGACCACATATTAGACCTTAACAAAATAAAAAGCATCTTTTCCAACCATAAAGCCAAAAAAGTAGAAATCAATAACAGAAAAAGCAAGGAAAAAAAACAAACACATGGAAACTGAATAACACCTTGCTCAAAAACTACTGGGTTAGGGAGGAAATTAAGGATGGAATAAAGAAATTCATAGAATCAAATGAGAACAAAAACACAGCCTACCAGAATCTGTGGAACAAAGCAGAAGCAGTGCTCAGAGGTCAGTTTACAGTAATAAATGCACACATCCAAAAACAAGAAAGGGCCATAATCAAAACATTAACCCTACAACTGGAACAAGTAGGAAGAGAGCAGCAAAAGTATCCCTTTGGAGACAGAGGAAAAGAAATAATAAGAATTAGAGCAGAATTAAATAAAATAGACAATAGAAAAACACCTGCAAGAGTTAACAAGACCAAAAGCTGGTTCTCTGAAAAGATCAACAAAACTGATAAACCACTGGTCAAACTGACAACAGAAAAATAAGAGAGGAAGCAAATAAACCATATAAGAAATGTGATGGATGATATCACAACAAACCCAACTGAAATTAAAAGAATCGTACCAGAATACTATGAAAAATTGTACTCTAACCTAGAGGAAATGGACAAATTTCTAGAAAGTCACTACCTACCTAAACTAACACACACAGAGGTAGAACAACTAAATAGACCATAACAAAAGAAAACATTGAAAAGACAATTAGAAAAATCTCAACAACAACAACAAAAAAACCCTGGACTGGATGGCTTCACTGGAGAATTATACTAAACTTTCAGAGAAAAGTTAACACCACTACTAATAACGGTATTTAAGAGTATAGAAAAGGATGGAATACTCCCAAACTCATTCTATCAAGCCAGAATAACCTTGATATCAAAACCAGCTAAAGACACCACAAAAAAAGAAAATTACGGTCCAGCATCCCTCATGAACATTGACCCAAACATCCTCAGCAAAATTCTAGCCAGTAGAATTCAGCAACATATTAAAAAAATAATAATTCACCATGATTAAGTGGGATTTATACCAGCTGTGCAGGGATGATTCAACATTAGAAAAACAATCAATGTAATCCATCACATTATTAAAACAAAAGACAAGAACCACATGATCTTATCAATCAATGCAGAAAAGGCATTTGACAAAGTCCAACATCCATTCATGATAAAAACTCTCAACAGAATAGAAATAGAAGGGAAGTTCCTCAATATAATTAAGAGCATTTATACAAAGCCAACAGCCAGCATCATCCTTAATGGAGAGACTTTGAAAGCATTCCCCTTGAGAATGGGAACCAGACAAGGATGCCATCTATCACCCCTCTTATTAAACATTGTGCCTGAGGTCGTAGCCAGAGCAATTATGCTAAAAAAAGAAATAAAGGGCATCCAGATTTTTAGGGAAGACGTCAAAGTATCTCTGTTTGCAGATGATATGATCTTATACACAGAAACCCCAAAGAATCCACAAGAAAACTACTGGGACTAATAGAAGATTTCAGCAGAGTTTCAGCATATAAGATAAACATACAAAAATCAGTCGGATTCCTTTACACCAACAAAGAGAACTTCCAAGAGGAAATCACCAAATCAATACCATTTACAATAGCCACCAAGAAGATAAAATACTTACAAATAAATCTAATCAGAGACATAAAAGACCTATACAATGAAAACTACAAGACACTACTGCAAGAACCAAAAGAGAGAAAAGAGACCTGCATAACTGGAAAAACATACCTTGCTCATGGATAGGACGACTCAGCATTGTGAAAATGTCAATTCTACCAAAAGAGATCTGCAGATACAATGCAATCCCAATC
>NW_004443969.1:1791359-1800392 GCF_000243295.1 Trichechus manatus latirostris
ACACCAAAGACACAAGGAAAGTATTAGCCTAAGAGACAGAAAGGGCCACATAAACCAGAGACTTCATCAGCCTGAGACCAGAAGAACTAGATGGTACCTGGCTACCACCAATGACCACCCTGACAGGGAACACAACAGAGTTGTGGGGTGCAGTACTCTAATTCTAGTAGAAGTGTCAGACTTAATGGTCTGACTGAGACTGGAGGAACCCCGGAAAGCAAGGCCCCTGGATTCTCTATCAACCAGAACTAGAACAATTTCCGAGGCCAACTCTTCAAAGATTGGACTGGACTGCGGGACATAAAATGATACTCATGAAGAGTGTGCTTCTTTGCTCAAGTAGATACATGAGACTAATGGGCAACTCCTTTCTGGAGGTGAGATGAAAAGGCAGAGGGTCAGGAGCTGGTTGAATGGACATGGGAGATCAGGGGTGGAAAGTAGGAGTGTGCTATTGCAATGTGGGGAGAGCAATTCAGGTCACATAACAATCTATGTATAAAGTTTTGTGTAAGAGAATAACTTGAAATGGAAACTTTCAGTTAAACTACAACAATAAACAACAAAAAAAATTGGTTGGTGTTAAACCATTTCAGGAAATAGTATATGATCAAGAACCGATGCTATTAAAGGAAGAAGTCCAAGTTGCACTGAAGGCTTTGGCAAAAAAAACAAGGCTCCAGGAATTGACGGAATGACAACTGAGATGTTTCAACAAATGGATGCAGTGCTGGAGGTGCTCACTCATCTATGCCAAGAAATTTGGAAGACAGCTACCTGAACAATTGATGGGAGGAGAGCCATATTTGTGCCCATTGCAAAGAAAGATGATCCAACATAATGTGGAAATTATTGAACAATATCATCAATATTACATGCAAGTAAAATTTTGCTTAAGGTATTTCAAAAACAATTGCAGCAGAACATCAACATGGAACTGACAAAAATTCCAACCGGATTCAGAAGAGGACATGGAACAAGGGATATCACTGCTGATGTCAGATGTATCTTGGCTGAAAGAAAAGAATACCAGAAAAATGTTTACCTGTGTTTTATTGACTGCGCAAAGGCATTCAACTGTGTGGACCATAACAAATTAAAGATAACATTGTGAAGAATGGGAATTCCAGAGCATATAATTGTGCTCATGCAGGACCTGTACATAGACCAAGAGGCAGTCATTCCAACAGAACAGGGGGATGCTGCACATTTTAAAATCAGGAAAGGTGTGCATGAGGGTTGTATAGTTTCACCATACTTATTTGATCTGTATGCTGAACAAATAATCCAGGAAGCTAGACTCTATCAGAATTGGAAGAAGCCTTATTAACAGCCTTCATTATGCAGATGACACAATTTTGCATGCTGAAAGAGAAGAGAACTTGAAGCACTTACTGATGAAGATCAAAGACTACAGCCTTCAGTATGGATTACATCTAAACATAAAGAAAACAAAAATCCTCAAAACTGGACTAATAAACATCATGATAAGGGAGAAAATATTGACTTTGTCAGTGATTTAATTTTACTTGGATTCACAATCAATGCCTATGAAAGCAGCAGTCAAGAAATTAAATGACATATTGCATTGGGCAAATCTGTTGCAAAAGACTTCTTCATTTTGTCCTTCCTGGCATAGTAGACCATAAGATTGTATAATTCAAAATGGCCAGTACCAGTCCATTTCAGCTCACAAATGCCTAGGATATTGATCTTGAAAGGAAAGGTAGTCTGGCTAAATTGTATGAGGGCTCTGGCCTCCATTCATCTGCCATTGTTTTAGTTTTGACCTTCTCTCTTTCTCACTAATGTTGTCACAAGGACCATGGCATTACCAGGCCTCACATCTATTCACACACCAACCCAAAGGTGTCATATCTCTCCCAATAACTGTTGAACAGAAGTGCCACACTTCATTCTGATTTAATGAGCCTGATCTAATCACCATGGACAGGTAATACCAGTCTGTACAATCATGCAAGCCTTCATTTACATATTTTAGCAATGTTTTATAGTTTTATACCTAGCACTTAAAGAGATTTGATAATGTTCATGGTAATTTACGGATATTTTATAATTAGTTTCTATAATGAATACATTTGCCTTTTAAAATTATTTAAATATAACACACATAGATAAAAATCATTCTGTCATTATGTGAATTGTAAGAATCAAAGCGCTTTAACCAAGTCTATATACTCGTGTAACAGAATATCCAGAGAAAGAAGTAGAAGTAGAAGAAAAACAGAAAACAGAAGCACTGGCCTATGTGCCTCCTGTGACTGCCCTCCATGTTGCAACCATCCTGATTTTTAGCACTATAATTTGCCTGGTTTTGAGTATTATGTAAATGGAAGCAGACAGTATGATCTCTTTTGTTTCAGATTTTTTTAATTGAACTTAAGCTTATTTTATTAATATTCCAAGAAAAGGAAGATTTTTAATTTTCTACTAATCACTGTGGCACTCACTTTTTTAAAATTTATTTTTTATTTTGCTGTAGTTGTTGAGAATATACACTGTAAAACATACACAAATTCAACCATTTCTACATGTACAATTCAGTGACACTGATTACATTCTTTGAGTTGTGCAGCCATTCTCACTCTCCTTTTCTGAGTTGTTCCTCCCCTATTAACATAAACTCACTGCTCCCTAAGTTTTCTATATAATATTTTGAGTTGCTGTTGTCACTTTGATCCCATATAGATAGTTCTTAAAAGAGCATAATGCTCAAAGTAGACATTTGTTTACTAGTTAAGCTAAACTATTATTTGTTTTTAAGAAGGCTTCAAAGGGTATTTTTGGTTTATGGTTTAAAGATTATCTAAGGGCAGTAGTTTCAGGGGTTCATCCAGCCCCCTTGGCTCCAGGAAGTCTGGAGTGTATGAGAATTTGAAATTCTGTTGTACAATTTACCCCTTTTGATCAGGATTCTTCTATAGACTCTTTGATCAAAATGTTTAGTAATGGCAGCTGGGCACCATCCAGCTCTAGTCTCATGACAAAGGCGGCAGTTGTTCAAGGAGGCAATTAGCCACACATTCCATATCCTCCTCCTATTCCTGATTCTCCTTTCTTTCTCAGTTGTTCCAAGCAAATAGAGACCAATTGCGCCTTGGATGGATGCTTGCAAGCTTTTCAGACCCCTGGCACTATGCAATGAACTAGAAGAAAGAACAGAAACTCTAAAGTTGTTATTAGGCCAATTAACTGAGAGATCCCTTGAAACCATGACACTAAACCTCCAAACCAAGGAACCAAAATCCATGAGGTTTCTAGTTTTACATAAGCAGCCTCAGCTGTTACTCTTTTTTTTGTTGTTGTTGTAAATATATCTATCACAAATTTTGCCAGTTGAGCTTTTTACAGGTGTACAACTTATTGAGAACAATTACATTAATTGACTGTGTAAACCTACTCCTAATTAATGCAATTTTTTCATCACCATTAGCTCTCTCTTTCCTCCTCCCTCAAGCCTCTGGTAACTGCTAATAAACTTTGGTCTCTATAAATCACCTTTTTCTTGTTTTTTTTTAATATAAGTGAGCTCATACTATATTTGTCCTTTTGTGATTAACTTATTTCACTCAAAATATGTGTTCAATTTCCATCTATATTGTAGCGTGTATCAAGACTTTATTTCTCCTACTGACTGAGTAGTATTCCATTGTATGCATGTACCACATTTTGTTTATCCATCCATCTTTTGAAGGGCATTTAGGTTGCTTCCACAGTTTGGCTATTGTGAATAGTGCTGC
This sequence comes from Trichechus manatus latirostris, assembly GCF_000243295.1. Lineage (NCBI taxonomy): Eukaryota > Metazoa > Chordata > Mammalia > Sirenia > Trichechidae > Trichechus > Trichechus manatus. The sequence continues at coordinate 1,795,121 of NW_004443969.1, forward strand.
AATGAACATTAGCATACAAGTCTCTGTGTCTCTGCTTTCATGTTTTTTGGGTATATACCTAGGAATGGAGTTGTTGGGTCACATGGTAATTCTATTTTTAGTTTTTTGAGGAATCATCATACTATTTTCCACAAGGGCTGTACCATTTTGCATTATAACCAGCAATGGATAAGAGTTCCAATTTCCCCATATTCTCACCAGCATTTGTTATTTTATGTTTTGTCTTAACCATCCTAGTGGGAGGGATATAGTATCTCGTGGTTTTGCTTTGCATCTCACTGATGGCTAATGACATCGAGCAACTTTTCATTTGTTTGGAGCCATTTGAATGTCCTCTTTGGTGAAATGTCTATTCAAGTCCCTTGTCCATTTTAGGACTTGGTTATTTGTCTTATTGTTTTTAAATTGTCAAAGTTTTATGTATCTTGTTCATTAAATTCTTATCAGATGCATGGTTTCTGAAGATATTCTCCCAGTCAGTAACTTGTCTTTTCACTTTTTTGTAAAGTCTTTCAATGAACAAAAGTTTTTAATTTTTATGGGTCCCATTCATTTGTCTTTTGATGCTTGTGTTTTTATTATATCAGTTAATCTATAGTTAAAAGTGTTTTCAAACTTCTTTTGCTCACCATATTTTATATCCATCTATCATTGTTTCTGTTTTTTTTTTTCTTCTTCTTCTTCCTGTTATGGTTTAGTTCTGTGCCAAACATTGTAACAGAGGTATTTATTTCTTTGATTTATTTTTCCTTAGATTCCTTATTTTATGCATTTTGGATTTTAGCCTTCCATTTCTTTGTTGTTTGATATTCTTTATTGCTTTTTTTCTTTTTGTATTCTGTTGTTATTGTCTCTCATCTGTACTATTTTACATGGGTTTTTCCTATAGTGTCTTGGAAAATTTATAAACTTTAACATTCTGCTACTGGTTATTCTTAAATATTCTTAAATCTAAAATAAAAACAATAATACCCTTATGTAAATTTATTTTTCTACAATTATTAATGTTGAAAATAGAAAAGTATTCATTTTAAAAGAGTCTTCCTTAAATAAGATAAGGAAATGGTAATTTACTAATTCCCATCAGCAGTACGTTTGCTCATTCTACAGTTTATGCCCAACTTTTTGCTTCAAATTATTATTAAATTTAAAAATCAATAACTACTGATTGTATTAATAATCTTTTTTTTGTAACTGTGGCAGAATCTGGCTTGTTTTTTTGCCAAAACTATTTCCCTTACCTACGGTGCCAGAAGTAGATTTCATCTCCAGAATAAGTGGAATGGTGTGAATTATGGCCAATAGAATGTAGACAGGTATGATGTATCACTTCCAAACACAGCTCATCAAAATTCCATGTGATTTGCCATTCTTGGTCTTTTCTGCATCTTCCAGCTAGACACAGAGGACCCAACTTAAGATTCTGAGTCCCTAATAGATGAAGGAGTCAAAAGCTAAAAGGCCCTTTGCCAGTCACCCACATTCATCTGCCTGTTGGCTAGAATTTAAACTTATATGGCATTAAGCCACAGTGATTTGGGCCCTTCACCCCCAGTCCCACTCTGATTAATTGAGTAATATAATATTACATCAACTATTTGAAAGTCAAAGGTTTCAGTTCTCATCACCAATCTTATGATCTTTTTGATTTGGGCTTTTCAGTTATGCCTTAACCTTGTGTTGACCTGAAAACTTCCCTGTAGAGCTTGATTTATTACTGATAACTGAATGGCATGTTTCTATATAACAAATGCGTTTATGTCTGAGTGAAAGTTGGTTGGATGTCTACTCTTGGTAGTAATTTTCATATTTGTAAACTGTCAACTTCTATTTAATGTAGGTACTTCTTTATTTTTGGAAAACATTCCTCTGAATTTTGGTCAGGATAAAATATAATGAGTAATCTAGGAAGAAATTTTGGACACTGGTATAGAGAGAAAATTAGCACAGTGTCTAACTAAACAGATTTTCAATATCCCAACTTCTCATTCCAATCCTTTGTGAGATTTGCCCAAACCTTGCTGGATTCTGTGGGAAACATTAGTTGTTTCCAGACTACTGCTTCATTTATATTTTATTTCACAAGGCTCTGACAATATTTTGTTCTTCTATGAATTCATTGAACTATCTTGTGTACTCAGTCCATCTCCTTTTCATTAAAAAACATATTTAATCCTTTACTATAATTTTAGTGGAATTTTGTGAGCAGAGAGATAAAAATGTTTATTTTGACCCAAATTGGAAGTCTTCATGCTATTCTTAGCCTGCGTAAGTAGTTTACCCTCTCTGTTGCTCCCGCACCACAAAAGTAAGCATTTAAATATGTCTCTTAGAAGCAGATAGACGTTGATCTTTTTTTCTTTCTTTCATTATTTTGTTTTTTACAGTCTTATTAAATAAGTCTTTTTATGGTGCAGTGGTTAGGAGCTCAGCTGCTAACCAAAAGTTGGTAGTTCGAATCCACCAGCCGCTCCTTGGAAACCCTATGGGGCAGTTCTACTCTGCCCTATAGGGTCGCTATGAGTCAGAATCAACTAGAGGCAATGGGTTTTTTGTTTTTGTTTTTTAAAGGGTTTAAAAGTATGAAACAATTACAATTTAGACCTGAGAAATCGAGTTTTAATTCTCATGGAATCCAGATTCTTGGGTTCCATAGAGGTTGAGGTGACCCACCCTTATGATTGCCCTGTGAGGATCTTTGAAACTTGAGCTTTGGAAACACGGATTTTCTAAAAGTCACCTTCAAGTCAAACAATGGTCTAGATTAATTACTAAAAAACATTTTGCCTCAGACAGTATGCTCCTAAAAAAGAATTATCTATATGCAGTTTAGGCAACAGAAACTCCAAAATCAGACTAGGGCTATGTTTTAGGGTAAATCAGTAATTATTTTAATTTGTTCTTCAAGACAATGAGGTACAGAATCATATATAACCACATATTGTTTTACTAGCAGTAAACTGGAGTATAAGAATCTGCAAAAGCTTTTCTACATTAAAAAAAAAAAAATGTTTCTTTGGAACATTTTGACTCCAAATGTTACCCTGTTTTGTAAACAGCGTACTAAATAAACTTTAATTAACTTCTTTATTGGCTTAATATAATTTTGTTTAAACACACTATACTATTATTTAAAAAATATTTTTATATTTCTTTGCTTCTTACCTATTTTTAAAATTTGAGATCAGTCTTTGTTTTTAAACAAAATGTTTTTTTGTATTTTGTCTCTTAACACAGAGACATTATTTAAGAATTGTATTCAGTTCTTTTTTTTTTTCTTTTGCATGCTTGTGGCTATGAGGTTTTGTTTCTTTGTTATTTTTCATAACTAAAGCTTGATTGTTTATTACTCAAATATATTCTTTTTCCTTCAGATCTCTACAATTGATAGTCCTTTGTGAGCTACTATGAATGTGATTAAGATCAGCTTCATTTTTCTTCCTCTATCAACTAGTGAATCATTTACAAAGTTCCTACATTTCTACCTGAATATGGTGGCATAGTGCTTAAAGCACTCAGCTGCTACCCAAAAGGTTGTCAGTTCAAACCCACCAATCACTCTGCGGGAGAAAGAAGTGGCTGTCTGCTTCTGTAAAGATTTACAGCCTTAGAAACCCTATGAGGTAGTTCAACTCTGTCCTATAGGGTACCTATGAGTCGGAATTGACTCAACGGCAGTGGGTTTGGTTTTTTGGTTTTTATCTGGAGATAGCTAGAAGACCACCCCTTTTGTTAGTTTTGACGAAGATTCAGTAATGCTTTTTTTGAAACTCCTTTAAGGGAATATTAGTATCTACTAGTTTGAACTCTAACATCTCTCCTTCTTATATTTCTCAACATTTTTAACTCTGTCATTTCATGTGGTTAATAAAAATGTTTCAACTTTGTCCTTTACTTAATTCTGTATAATTCTATAGACTTTAACTCTGCCAATACATTTTTAAATTTTTCATCATTACTTTTTTGTGTGTCTGTAGATTTTTCCCTTTCCTGTGATTCTCTTTTTGAGGACACAAAGCAGATATTTTCTTAAGTTTTATTCTGAATTCTTGTGCAAATACATTTTAAAGGAGGAAATGTTGCATGTCTTCATAAATCTGGTGTTTTTTCTATGATGAGAGATTTTTTGTTTTTTTCAGACTTACTGAAAGAGATAAATCTATTTATTTTAGAATTTATTTAAAATGCTGTAGTAGTGAACTTGGATTTAGTAAAAAATTACTTGGCACTCTTTCCAAAATTTTTCACAATGTATTACAGATCTATGTTCTGAATATTTTACTCTAAACAGAGATAAAGGAAATTCGATGCTGTCCAACAATGGAATTATGTTGTTGGATTTCTACCAATCTGATTTTAATGTAATGACCATTACCAGAAATGCTTCTAGGTTTTGCTATTTGATTGCTTTTTATATGTAGAATTTTATTCCAATTCAGCTTTAAAAATATGTATATATTTGATGGTTATTTTAATAAATGTGCTGGAGTAAATGGAGAGCGAAAAACCAAAACACCAAACCTGCTCTGTTGAGTCAATTTTGACTCATAGCAACCTTGTAGGATAGAGCAACCTTGTAGGATAGACTAGAACTACCCAATAAGGCTTCCAAGACTGTAATCTTTACAGAAGCTAACTGCCACATCTTTCTCCATGAAGCGGCTTGTGGGTTCAAATCGCCAAACTTTTGGTTAGCAGGCAAACACTTAGCCATTGCACCCCGAGGGTTCTTTAAATGGACAGCAGCACCACATAAATCTATATGAACATGTGGTAATCTTCTCTGGAAACCATATTTTTTTACAAAACTTAAATATTTTTTAATTGGAGATATTAGATTCTTACAGAGAAATCATAAATAATTATTAACACAGCCCTGAGCAAGGTAATGGAAGTTATGTGCCTAGAAATAATATCCTGGTAAAGGAATTCTGAATAATTTTTGGTTAAATAGCTTGAATAAATGAGAGATTTTATTCATTTATGATGCGAGACTCCATACATTTTGATATTAAAAAGGTTATCCATATTGAAATTGTGTTGGAACCATTGAATCAAAGTTAATTTCTATTCTAGGACATTTGAACTGGTTTCAGACTAACAGTAAACAAGGCTATTCATGTTTGGAAATTTAAAACTATAAAACCCATTGCCATTGAGTCGATTCCAACTCTTAGGGACCCTATAGGACAGAGCAGAACTGCCCCTTAGGGTTTCCAAGGAGCACCTGGTGGATTGCAACTGCCGACATTTTTTTTTTTTTTTTTTTTTT
>NW_004443969.1:1801618-1803395 GCF_000243295.1 Trichechus manatus latirostris
GTGATTGACTTATTTCACTCAGCATAATGTCCTCCAGTTTCATCCATGTTATGAGATGCTTCACAGATTCATCATTGTTCTTTACTGTTGCATAATAGTCCATTATGTGTATGTACCATAGTTAGTTTATCCTTTCATCTGTTGATGGGCATCTAGGTTGTTTCCATTGTTTTGCTATTGTGAACAAAGCTGCCATAAACATGGGTGTGCATATGTCTATTCGAGTGATGATTCTTATTTTTCTAAGACATATTCCTAGGAATGGGATTGCTGGATCATATGATATTTCTATTTCTAGTTTTCTAAGGAAACACCATATCATTTTCCAAAATGGATGTATCATTTTGCATCCCCACCAGCAGTGCCTGAGAGTTCAGATCTCCACACAGCCCCTCAAACATTTGTTCTTACCAGTGTTTTTGATTCGTGCCAGTAATGCCGGAGTGAGATGGTATCTCATTGTGGCTTTAATTTGCATTTCTCTAATGGCTAGTCATTGTGAGCATTTCCTCAAGTGTCTGTTGGCCACTTGAATGTCTTCTTTGGTGAAGTGTCAGTTCATTTCCTTTGCCCTGTTTTTAAATAAGATTATTTGTCTTTTTGATGTAGAGGTATTGGATTTTCTTGTAGATTATGGAGTTTAGACTTTGTCTGACTTGTAATGTCTAAAAATTTTTTCCCAGTCTGTAGGTTCTGTTTTTACTCTTTTGGTGAAGTTTTTTGAAGAGCATAGGTGTTTTATTTTTAGAAGATCCCAGTTATCTAGCTTATCTTCTGGGATTTGTGTGTTGATGGCTATGGTTTGTATCCTGTTAATGCCATATATTATGGCCTGTAGCATTGGTGCTATTTTTTCTTCTATGAACTATAGTTTTTGGCTTTATATTTATCTCATTAATCCATGTTGAATTAGTTTTGTATACAGTGTGAGGTATGGGTCTTGTTTCACTTTTTTTGCAGATGGATATCCAGTTTTGCAAGCACCATTTGTTAAAAAGACGGTCTTTTCCCCATTTGGTGGACTTTGGGCCCTTGTTGAAGATCAGGTAACCATCGGTGGATGGATTTGCATTAGGGTTCTCAATTCTGTTCCATTGATCTACGTATGTGTCATTGTACTAGTACCAGGCTGTTTTGACTACCATAGGTGTATAGTAGGTTCTAGGGTCAGGTAGTGTGAGTCCTCCTACTTTATTCTTCTTCAATAGTGCTTTACTTATTTGGGGCTTCTTCCCATTCCATATAAATTTAATGATTAGTGTTTTCATCTCTTCAAAAAATGTTGTTGGTATTTGGATCAGGATTGCATTGTATTTATAAATTGCTTTGGGTAGAATTGTCATTTTCTTAATGTTGAGTCTACCTGTCCATGAGCATGGTACGTTTTTACATTTATGTAGATCCTCTTGGGTTTCTTGCAGTAGTGTTTTGTAGTTTTCTTTGTATAGGTTTTTTACATCCCTGGTTAAATTTATTTCTGAGTATCTTATCTTTTTAGGGGCTATTATAAATGGTATTGTTTTTCTGATTTCCTTTTCATCATTCTCTTTGTTGGTGTATAGGAGTCCAACTGATTTTTGTATGTTTATCTTGTATCCTGCTACTCTGCTGAAACTTTCTATTAGTTCCAGTAGATTTCTCATGGAGTTTTTAGGGTTTTATATGTATAGTATCATATCATCTGCAAACAGGGACAGTTTAACTTCTTCATTACAAATTTGGATGCCCTTTATTTCTTTTTCTTGCCTTATTGCTCTAGCTAGAACTTCCAGCACAA
>NW_004443969.1:1803668-1809755 GCF_000243295.1 Trichechus manatus latirostris
TCAATTGAGATGATCATGTGATTCTTTTGCTTCCTTTTATTTATGTGGTGGATTACATTAATTGATTTTCTAGTGTTGAATCGTCCTTGCATACCTGGTATGAATCCTACTTGGTTGTGGTGTGTTATTTTTTTGATATGATGCTGAATTCTATTGGCGAGAATTTTGCTGAGAATTTTTGCATCTATATTCATGAGAGATATTGGTTGTCTGTGATTTTCTTTTTTTGTAGTGTCTTTGCCTGGTTTTGGTATCAGGGTTATGCTGGCTTCATAGAATGAATTTGAAACTGTTCTTTCTTTTTCTATGCTCTGAAATATCTTGAGTAGTACTGGTACAACTCGTCTCTGAATGTTTTGTAGAATTCTCCAGTGAAGCCATCTGGGCCAGGCCTTTTTTTTTTTATTGGGATTTTCTTTTATTACCTTTTCAGTCTCTTTTTTTGTTATGGGTCTGTTCAGATTTTCAACATCACTTTGTTGTACTTTGGTTAGGTAATGTGTTTCTAGAAATTTATCCATTTCCTTTAGTTTTTCAAATTTGTTGGAGTATACTTTTTCATAATACTCTGTTATGATTCTTTTTATTTCAGTTGGGTCTGTTGTAATCTCCCCCATTTCATTTCTTATTTGGGTTATCTGCCTCCTCTCCTGTTTTTCTTTTGTCAGTCTGTCCAGTGGTTTGTTGATTTTGTCGATTCTTTCAAAGAACCAACTTTTGGTTTTGTTGATTCTATTGTTTTTCTATTCTCTATTTCATTTATTTCTGCTCTAATCTTTATTATTTCCTTCTGGTGGCAGTGGGCTTTTTTTTAATTTGCTGTTCTTTTTCTATTTGTTTGAGTTGTGTAGTTGTTGCTTTGATTTAGTCCCTTTCTTCTTTTTTGATGTGTGCATCTATTGCTATAAATTGTCCTCTGAGGACTGCCTTTGCTGTGTCCCAAAAGTTTTGATATGATGTGTTTTCATTCTCATTTGATTCTAGGAATTTTTTGATTCATTATCTGACTTTTTTTTATTGCCCAGTGATGTATAAGCAGGGTGTTATTCAGTTTCCATGTCACTGAGTTTTTTTTTCCTTTCCTCCTTCTGTTGTTAATTTCTACCTTGATGGCACTGTGGTCAGAGAAGATACTTTGTATTATCTCAACATTTTGGATCTTGTTGAGGATTGCTCTGTGGCCTAAGATGTAGTCTATTCAGTTGAATAGACCATGTGCATTGGAAAAGAATGTGTACTTTGCAGCTGTTGGATGGAGTGTTCTATATGTCCATGAGGTCAAGTTGGCTGATTGTGCCTTTTAGGTCCTCTGTATCTTTGCTGAGTTTCTTTTTAGTTGTTCTCTCCTTTACTGAGAGTGGTGTGTTGAAGTATCCTACTATTATTGTGGAACTGTAAATTTCTCTTTTCAGTATTGTTAGAGTTTGTTTTATGTATTTTGGAGCCCTGTCATTGGGTGCATAGCTCTTTATTATGGTTATGTCTTCATGATGGATCATCCCCTTAATCATTATATAGTGTCCTTCTTTGTCTGTAATGGTGGATTTTGTTTTAAAGTCTATTTGATCTGAGATTAGTATTGCCACTCCTGCTCTTTTTTGGTAGTTGTTAGCTTGATATATTTTTTCCAACCTTTGATTTTTAATAAATTCACAGCTTTGTTTCTAAAGTGTTTGTCTTATAGACAGCATATTGATGGATTCTGTTTTCTTTTATCCATTCTGTTACTCTCTGTCTCTTTATGGGTGCATTGAGTCCACTTACATTCAGTGTAATTATTGATAGATGTGTGTTTATTGCTGTCATTTTGTAGTGTTTTTTCCTTTTGTGGTGTTGATGTTTTCTTTGTTCTTGTTACTCTCCTGTACTGAATTCCTTTTGTTTGTGGATTTCTTTTTCATTTATTTTGTTTTTGTAGGTTTTGTTTTTGCTGAGACTTTATGTTTTTTCTCTTTGTGGTTACCGTGAAATTTACCCTTATCTTTCTAAGTTCGAAGCAGTCTATTATTACTTGGTATTGCCTTGCTTTCCTGTCCATTAGAAGGTTCTATACCCACACTGTTTATTCCCTCTTTTATTGTTCTGATGCTGTTGTCATTTACAGATTAACTGCTCTGATTCCCTGTTTTATTTCTTTTGGTTTTGGATAATCCTTCAGAGTTCATTTCCTAGATTGTTATCTGGCTGGTATGATCCTTCATCTTAGATACAGCGTGTGAGCTGAAGTTGTTTGTTCTTAGATTGAAGGAGTCCCTTTAATAATTCTTGTAAGTTTGGTTTGGTTATTACATATTCCCTTAATTTCTGTTTATATGGAAATATCCTAATTTCACCATCATATTTGAACGAGATTTTTATTATCTTTGGCTGGCAATTTTTTTCTTTCAACTCTTTTTTATATGTCATACCATTGCCTTCTTGCCTGCGTGGTTTCTGCCAAGTAATCTGAGCTTAGTCTTATTGTTTCTCCTCTGTATGTGACTTCTTGTTTTTTACAAGTTGCTCTCAGGATTCTTTGTTTGTCTTTGGTTTTAGTGAGTGGATTATGATATGCCTTGGTGATTTTCTTTTGGGGTCTATCCTATATGGGGTTCATTGAGCTTCTTGGATGGCCAGCTTTTCATCTTTCATGATATTGGGGAAGTTTTATGTCAGCAAAAACTGCCTACCTTTTCATTAGCAGCCATAGCTTTTAACCACTGTGCCACCAGGTCTCATTAAAACTACACAAATTTTAAAAATTAAAAACATAGTTAAGTATGCTCAATAGATGAGAAATGTTGTTAATCACTTTGAGGGCAGAATTTTTCTTATTCGTCTGTATCCTTTAGTGCCTAATAAGAACCCCTACTTGTATGTAGGATTATTGGGTTATTACATTTACTGACATGATCTTTGGTGTATGCATCAAAAAGATCATGTGGGAGGCGGAGCAAGATGGTGAAGTGCACGGATATCCCGTTTACTGCCTCAGCAACTAACCTACTGAAAAATGAATATAAACAAGCACAGACTGAGCTCTCAGAACTCTGGATGGCAGCTGAGGTGTTGGAGAGTCAAGGTGAGTCCAGAAGCAGGAGAGAGGAGGAGGGGAGATGTCATAGAAACTGGGAGAACCTATCTACTTACACTGGAGGCACTCGTTCATCATAGCCATTTTGTGATGGGGTTGGGCACTACTTCAAACAGCAAACACAAAAAGTGAGCTAATCTGAGGAATCTGCAGTCCAGTTTTTTTAAGGCAGCACAAATTGGCTACGGGTGTTCATGGGTTGCTTAGTTAGGGCCGGGTGAAGGGATATCATGTCACTGTGAGACAGTGCTGTTGAATCTCGCTGAGGCACAAGATGGACAGGTGCTAGGACTGGGAGGAATTGCAATGGCAACAAGGCAAGGCGAATACTTCAGACTGATGGGTTACACAGAAGGAAATGGCTAACTCCCTTCCCACAGCAGAACATCATGGGAGAGCACGTGCAGGGGCACCGGTGAGGAAAAGACATAAGTAACTCCCAACCTTCTCCAAAGTAAAGTTGAGGCCCACTGCTTACTTCACTGTCCACTATGGAGGAAGAAAATGAGAGACTGAACAAGGAAGTTGAAAAAAAAAAAGCAAAGAGAATGAATGGAACTGAAGAATAACGGAAATGCATAAGAAAAAGCAAGAGAAACACTCAACAATAGTCAATCAGACAGAAGATAGAATAATGAACTAGAAGACAAAAGAACTGAACTTATAATGTTGCAATAAAAACACTCACACACACATACAAAGAACAAAGAAAGTGAACAAATCCATAAGGACATATGAGATTCAATTAAAAAAATCTAACATTAGAATTATTGGAATCCGAGAGCACCATGACAACAATGAAAGAATAGAAACAATCTTCCTAGTGATAATCAGAAGAAATTTCCTAGACCTGAGCAGAGAATCAAGCCTGCAAACACAGGAAGCTACATGAACTCCAATCAGAAAAGACACAAAAGGATCAACACCACACTATATCCTAATAAAACTCTTGAAAACCAAAGAAAAAAAGAATTCCAAAAGCAGCAAGTGAAAAACACAATATAAGATGCCCAGGGTCTTTCATAAGAATCAGTGTGGGTTTCTCCTCAAAAACTTTAAAGGCCACAAAACAATGGAGTGACATAAATAAAATACTGAGCAAAAACAATTTCCAACAAGAATTCTTTACCCAGCAAAGTTGTCATTCAAATACTAGGGGGAATCAAGACATTCCCAAACAAACAGAAGCTCTTGGAATTTGCCTCTACCAGGCCAGCTGTGCAGGGAGTACACCAAATGGAAAGCAAGGGCATTAAATAAATACTCATATTTAAATATGAAAAAATAAATAAATAATAAGACAGATCTCCAAAAAACACAACATGGGCAATCATAAAAACCTGATATTTTCAGGGAATAAACTCAACAATTAAATTCTGCAAGCAATACAACATCAAGTTTGAAAGAAATAAGGACAAAGTAAACTTATTGAATATAGGTTGTATATGCATGTTAATGGAGACACACCAACAGAAAGGAGGGAGTGATGAGTGTACCAGGAATAGATATCTTATGTTAAGGTTGTATGTTAACTGTTGTTCATGTTAAACTTGCTGCAATTATAAGTTGTGTGATGTAATATAAATGTGGTAACCACTAAGAAATTACCAAAAAAAAAAAAAAAATTCAGAAAAAAAGAAGGAAGAAAGCAAAAAGACTCATCACAAGAAAGCAGATAAATACAAAAACAGAAAAATCAAAATAAAAAACAAAAAACCCCACAAAACACTCAAATAGCAAAATGAGTGAAGCAGACTCTTCATTTTAGTAATAATCTTAAACGTAAATGTTCTAAAGGCCCCATGCAAAAGACAGACAGAGGCAGAATGGATAAAAAAACAAAATCCATCCTTTTGCTGTCTGAAGGAAATACACCTTAGACATGAGAACACACACATACTGAAAATAAAAGGATGAAGAAAATACTCCATGCAACTAGTAAACAAAAAAGAGCAAGGGTGGCCATACTGATATCAGATATGATAGACTTTAACAACTATTACAAGATACAAAGAAGGACATTGCACAATAATAAAAGAGTCAATCCAACAAGAAGACATAACAATTATAAATATATATACACCTAACAGCAGTGCATCAAAATACATGTAACAAATACGAACATGAAAGGAGAAATAGACAACTGCATAATAATAGTAGGGGACTTCAACACACCATTTTCAATTGTAGACAGAATATCTAAAAAGACCCCTAAGGACACTGAGATTGTAAATAAAACCATAAGCCAATTGGGCCTAACGGACATATATAGAACACTCTATCCAGCATCAGAACAATTCACTTCCTTATCCATCACACATGGGTCATTTTCCAGAATACACCATATGCTAGGACACAAAAATAGTCTCAACAAATTTAAAAAGATTGAAATCATACAAAGCATCTTCTTTGACCATAATGCTATGAAGCAAGAAATCAACAGCAGGAAAAATGAGGATAAAAAATAAATACATGAAAATGAAATAATACACTACTAGAAAACTATTTGGTCATAGAAGAAATCAAAAGTGATATTAAAAGATTACTAAAATCTCCAGACTTCTGGCAACATGGTGCTTTAGACAGAGGCACCACGCCATCCCTCCACAACAAAGATCTGAAAAACTAAGCTAAATGGAGAAAACAGCAATCCTAAAACCCTAAGCATCAAATGAAGAGATAAAGAACCCAGCCAAGCACCAAATGGAATAAGAAACTGACAGAGAACAGAGAGGGAGGAGACGTGCATGCAGAGGTCCCCTATCAGCTAACACAGCATGGAGCCGCCATGCTGGACTCCTATCAGTGAACAGCAAACAGCTGATATGAGAAACCAGCTTCACGGAGCTTCCAGCAGGAGACAGAGTAACTGGTAACCAGCGATATACGCTTTCCCATCCCCCACCGTTCTTCACCCACACTCGGCCTCCTCTGCTTCTTGCGGCCACAGTCTCTTGGCCAGGAACCACCAGCTGCTTGGATTCCACCCACCCGCACTGGCCGGCTCCCTGAGT
>NW_004443969.1:1809909-1813859 GCF_000243295.1 Trichechus manatus latirostris
GGTGGGATCCCAGGCCTTTTTTTTTTTTTTTTTTTTTTAGTTTGTTTTGAATTGTTTGTCTGTTTTCTTTTTCTTTTCTCGAATTGGGAGCCTGTTCTAGCCAACAGTACTGCACTGCTTGGGACCTACCCCCTCAACTTGCACAGATGCACAAAGGGATCCCTGAGAGCATTTTTTCATTTTTTTTTTTTTTGGAGGTTTTTCTTGTTATTTTTTAAAAAATTGTTTCACATTCTTTTCACTCTTTTTTCCCTTTTTGTCTTTCTTCATTACTCAGTTTCTTGTCTCTCTATAACCTCCCTTTCCTTCCTGTCCCCTGAATACCTGGCAATGAGTGACACCTCTAAACCTTCTAGCCAGGCTGTACTTCAACACCTGGGAACAAATTCCCCAGACCTCATAGCTGCACTGGTGGGATCCTTGGGAGCTTTTCTTGTGTTTTATTCTTTCTAATTTTTATCTATTCATTATTTTCTTTTCTTTTTTTTCTTCTTCCCCTTTTTGTTTTTCTCCATTACATAATCTCTCATCTCTACACTCCAGCAGCAAGCTCCCCTAGCACTCTTTTTTGTTTATATGTTTTGGGATCCTGTTCCTCTCTCATCTCTCCCATAACAATCTTAGCTCCATACATCACAATCTCCCTCCTCCATCCTGCCTACTTGCACCATGCACTTAACATCACACAACCAAGCAGCACAGGCAAGGCCTACCATAACCTGCCCTGCAATGATTACCAGCTCCCCTCGGTGGCTGTAGTAAGTGCTACAAACAACCCATCCCAGCAACTCCTCTTCATCTAGACCTGCCCTGCTGTTCCATATCTGAGGGACTGACCCGGCCAATTGGAGAAGGAGGCAAAAAGTATCGTGCCCACAGACAAGCGAACAACAAAGAACACACAGCCCACCTGCTCAGACATAGCCAAATAAATTAAAAAAGAATGAAACAAACAAATCTACAGTCAATAAAAGAGAAAAATAACCACTGATTGCCCCAAAGACAGCAGACAATATCAAAACAGTCATAAAAACAAGACAGGATGATTCCAGTAGGCATCCAAAATAAAACACCAGATGACTTTCCAGTAGAAGAAAAGGCACTAAAACTACCTGACAGGGAATTCAAATCTCTAAAACTCAGAATTATCCAAGAGTTGAAGCAAAAAGCAGACAAAAATGAGGAAAAAATAGAAAAATTCATGAAAAAGGCAGACAAATTCATGGAAAACACAGGCCAAAAAAATGGAGGATTCAGGAAAATAATGCAGGAACAAAATGCCAAAATAAATTCATAACTAGAAATTATACAAAAACAACAATTTGAAATCCAAAAGATAACAAGATTTCAGAAATGACAGTGTCATAGAAGAGCTGAGGAAAAGATTTGAAACAGTGGAAGACAGGATCAGCGGAACTGAAGACAAACACTTGGATACAACTCTGTTTCAGGAAAACTCAGAAAAAAGAACAAAGAAAAATGAAGAGACCCTGAAAATTATGTGGGATACTATCAAAAGCAAAAATTTGCAAGTGATAGGAGTTCCAGAACAGGGGAAGAAAACAGAAAACATAGAGAGCATCACTGAAGAACTGCTGACAGAAAACTTCCCCAATATCATGAAAGATGAAAAGCTAGCCATCCAAGAAGCTGAACAAACCCCATATAGGACAGACCCCAAAAGAAAACCACCAAGACATATCATAATCACACTTGCCAAAACCAAAGACAAACAAAGAATCCTGAGAGCAGTTCATGAAAACCAAGAAGTCACATACAGAGGAGAAACAATAAGACTAAGCTCAGATTATTCGGCAGAAACCATGCAGGCAAGAAGGCAATGGGATGATATATATAAAACCTTGAAAGGAAAAAAAAAAATTGCCAACCAAGAAAAATATATCCTGCAAAACTCTCTTTCAAATATGATGGTGAAATTAGGACATTTCCAGATAAACAGAAATTAAGAGAATATGTAATAACCAAACCAAACTTACAAGAATATTAAAGGGAGTCCTTCGATCTGAAAACAAACAACTTTAGCTACAGGCTGAATCTAGAACACAGGATCATACCAGCAAGATATCAATCTCAAAGACTATCCAAAACCAAAAGAAATACAACAGGGAGTCAGAACAGTTAATCTGTAAGTGACAACAGCATCAGAACAATAAAAGAGGGAATAAACGGTGTAGGTATAGAACCTTCTAATGGAGAGGAAGGCAAGGCGATATCAAGTAATAATAGACTGCTTCAAACTTAGAAAGATAAGGGTATATTTCATGGTAACCACAAAGAAAGTTAACAAAGATATTCATAAAAATAAAGAGGAAAAACATAAAGTCTCACTAAAAACAAAACCTACAAAAACAAAAGAAAAGAAAAAAATCCACAAAAAAAAGGAATTCAGCACAGGAGAGTAAGAGGAACAAAGAAAATGTCAGCACCACAAGAAAAAAAAAAAGGCACTACAAAATGAGAGCAATAAACTCACATCTATCAATAACTACACTGAATGTAAATGGACTCAATGCACCCGTAAAGAGATGGAGAGTGACAGAATGGATAAAAGAAAACAGAATCCATGAATATGCTGTCTACAAGAGACACACTTTAGAAAGAAAGCCGTGAATTTATTAAAAATCAAAGGTTGGAAAAAAATACATCAAGCTAACAACTACAAAAAAGAGCAGGAGTGGCAATACTAATCTCAGATCAAATAGACTTTAAAACAAAATCCACCATAAAAGATAAAGAAGGACACTATATAATGATTAAGGCGACACTCCATTATGAAGATATAACCATAATAAACATCTATGCATCCAATGACAGGGTTCCAAAATATATAAAACAAACTTTAACAGCACTGAAAAGAGAAATTGACAGTTTCACAATAATAGTAGGAGACTTCAATACACCACTCTCAGTAAAAGAGAGAACAACTAAAAAGAAACTCCACAAAGATACAGAAGACGTAAGGGCACAATCAGCCAACTTGACCTCATAAACATATATAGAGCACCCGATCCAACAGCTGCAAAGTACACATTCTTTTCTAATGCACATGGAATGTTCAACAGAATAGACCACATCTTAGGCCACAGAGCAATCCTCAACAAGATCCAAAATGTTGTGATAATACAAAGTATCTTCTCTGGCCACAATGCCATCAATGTAGAAATTAAGAACAGAAAGAGCAAGGAAAAAAAAAAACAATTACATGGAAACTGAATAACATCCTATTTACAAACCACTAGATCATAGAAGAAATCAGAGATAGAATCAAAAAATTCCTAGAATCAAATTAGAAAGAAAACACATCACACCAAAACCTTTCGGACAAAGCAAAGGCAGTCAGCAGAGGACAATTTATAGCAAGAGATGCTCACATCAAAAAAGAAAAAGGGACAAAATCAAAAAATTAACTACATAACTTGTACAAATAGAAAGAGAACAGCAAAAAAAAAAAAAAAAATGCTCACAGCCACCAGATGAAAGGAAATAATAAGGATCAGAGCAGAAATAAATGAAATAGAGAACAGAAAAACAACAGAAAGAATCAACAAAATCAAAAGTTGTTTCTTTGAAAGAATCAACAAACCATTGGCCAGACTGACAAAAGAAAAACAGGAGAAGATGCAAATAACCCAAATGAGAAATGAAATGGGGGACATTACAACATACCCAACTGAAATATAAAAGATTATAACAGAGTATTATGAAAAACTATACTCCAACAAATTTGAAAACCTAGAGGAAATGGATAAATTTCTAAAAACACACTACCTACCGAAACTACCACAAAGTGATGTTGTAAATCTGAACAGACCCATAATGAGAGAAGAGATTGAAAGTGTAATTAAAAAAAAAAAAAAACAAACAAACTCCCAACCAAAAAAAACCCTTGCCCCAGATGGTTTCACTGGAGAATTCTACCAAACATTCAG
>NW_004443969.1:1814427-1829313 GCF_000243295.1 Trichechus manatus latirostris
AAAGGGCATCCAAATTGGTAATGAAGAAGTTGAACAGTCCCTGTTTGCGGATGATATGATAGTATACATAGAAAACCCTAAAGACTCCACGAGAAAACCACTGGAACTAACAGAAATATTCAACAGAGTAGCAGAATACAAGATAAACATACAAAAATTGGTTGGATTCCTATATGCCAATAAAGAGAACAATGAAAAGGAAATTGATAAAGCAATACCATTTACAGCACCATCTAAAAATATAAAATACTTAGGAATAAATCTAACCAGAGATGTAAAAGTCCTATACAAAGAAAACAACAAAACAGTACTGCAAGAAACCCAAAGGGATCTAAATAAATGGAAAAACATACCATGCTCATGGATACGTATACTCAACATCATGAAAAAGAGAAACCCCGAGAGTATGGCCCCCAGACACCCTTTTAGCTCAGTGGTCAAGTCATTTCTGAGGTTCACCGTTCAGCTGGGGATTGGACAGCCCCATAAAACAAAATGGGATTAATGAGGTAGAGTCACCCAGGGACAAGGACTGGAAGGCAGAAGGGGACAGGAAAGCTGGTGATGGGGAACCCAAGTTTGAGTAAGGACACTGTTGACATGTAGTGGGGTTGTTAACTATTGTCATAGGGCAACATGTGTACCAACTGTTTAATGAGAAACTATTTTGTTCTGTAAACCTTCATCTAAAATGAGAATAGCAGCACAACTGGAAGAACATAACTGATGTCACTGAATTCTGAATGTAGAAATTTTTGAAATGGTGTATCTTTTGCTATGTATATTTTCACCAAAAAAAAAAAAATGGTTGAGAAATGTGTTGTTAACCAATGTCATAAAACAATATGGGTACTGACTGTCTAATTAGAAACTATTTGTTCTGTAAACCTTCACCTAAAGTACAGAAAAAAAATAAAGGTCCTCCATGGCCAATAATGGGGGAAAAAAAAGATTCCAAAAATCAAGCATAAATGAAAACATATCGAAACCTTTCTGACACAGCAAAAGCAGTACTCAAGGAAAATTAATAGCAATAAATGTCTACATTAAAGAAGAAGAAAGATCCAAAATCATTAACTTATATTGACAACTTGAACAAATAGAAAAAGAAGGGAAAAAAAGAAGTCAAAAACTAGCAGAAAAAAAGAAATTATAAAGATCAGGGAAGAAATTAGCAAAATAGAGAAACATTAAAAAGAATCAACAAAACCAGATGTTAATTCTTTGAAAAGATCAACAAAATAGACAAACCTCTGGCTAGACTGTCAAAAACAAAACCAAAAAAAAACAGAAGAGGCAAACAACAAAATTAAGAAATGAAATTGGTGACATTACATCCAATCCAATAGACATACAGAAGATGAAAATTGATCACTATAAAAAATTGTACTCCAACCTAGATGAAATGGACAGATTTCTAGAAACACACTACCTAACCAAACTAACACATATAGAGATAGAAGATGTAAACAGACCCATTACAAAAGAATAAATCAAGGATGTCATCAAAAAACTCCCAACAACTACAACAAAGCTCAGGGAGATGGCTACACTGGAGAATTCTACCAAACATTCAGAGAAGAGTTGACACCAATCCTACTCGGTCTCCTCAAAAATATAGAAGATTAAAGAACACTACCAAACTCTTTGCATGAAGCCAGCATAACCTTGATATTTAAATGAAGGAATGACATAAAAAATAAAGAAAAAAAAAAGGAAATTACAGATCAATATCCCTTATGAACATTGATGAAAAAAATTTCAACAAAATTCTAGTCAACAGACTACAGTGACTTATCAAAAAAATCATATACCATGATTAAATGGGATTTATATTAGGATTACGTGGGTGGCTCAACATTAGAAAATCAATCAGTGTAATCCACTACATAAAGAAAAAAAAGAAAGAGTCATATAATCATATCAATTGATGGAGAAAAGGCATTCAATAAAATTCAACACCCTTTCATGATAAAAACTCTCAGCAAAATAGGAATAGAAGGGAAATTTCTCAACTTAATTAAGGGCATATATGCAACAACAACCAACATTGTTCTCAATGGAGAAAGTCTGAGAACCTTCCTTTTGAGAATGGGAACAAGACAAGGATGCCCATGTCACCACTCTTATTCAAAATTGTATTGGAAGTACTAGCCAGAACAATAAGATAAGAAAGAGAAATAATATGTCTCCAAATCAGAAAGGAAGAAGTATAACTATTTCTACTTGCGGATGAAACAATCCTGTACATAGAAGACACTAAAGATTCTACCAGAAAATTGCTGAAACTAATAGAAGAATTCAACAACATTGCAGGGTACAAGATCAACACATTAAAATTAGTTGGGTTCCTCTACACTAACAAAGAGTACTCTTAAAAAGGAATCAAGAAAACAATACCATTTACAATAGCCCCCAAATAGATAAAATAGGAATTAACGTAACCAGGGACATAAAAGGCTTATACAATGAAAATTATAAAACACTACTATAAGAGACTAAAAGAAACCTACAAAAAATGGAAAGACATCCTGTGCTCATGGATTGATAGAATTAATATAGTGAAAATGTCAATTCTACCTAAAGAGATCTACAAATACAATGCAATCCCGACAAATCCCGACAACTTTCTTTACTGAAATGGAAAACCTAATGACCAACTTCTTATAGAAAGGAAAGAAACCCCAAATAACCAAAGCAATTATTGAAGAATAAGAAAACAGCAGGCGGCCTCACACTCCTGGATGTGAAAACATACTATACAGTCACTGTAATCAAAACAGCCTGGTATTGGTTCAAATGTAGACACGTAGATCAGTGGAACAGAGTTGAGAACTCAGAATTAAACTCAGCCATCTATGGACAATGATTTTCTACAAGGGGTCAAAGTCCATTCAGTGGGGCAGACAGAGTTTTTTTAACAAATGGTGCTGGCAAAACTGAATATCCACAAGCAGAAAAATGAAACAGGATCTAGATCTCACACCCTACAAAAAAACTAACTGAAAATAGATCAAATATCTAAATGTTAAACCTAAGACTATAAAATTCCTGGAAGAAAATATAGGGAGAAAACAATGGGACCTAATCTTTTTTAAAAATAAGAAATATTACAACAAATGCACAAATTGAAAAGATAAAATAGATAAATGGGGCCTCATAAAAATTAAAAACTTATGCTCATCAAAAGACTTTTTAAAAAAAGAGTAAATAGATAACCTACAGTCTGGGAAAAAAATCTTTGGAAATGACACATATGATAAAGGTCTAATTTCTAAAATCAATAGACAACAGCAACCAATCCAACAACAAAAAGAGAAACAACCCAATCACAAAATTAGCAAAGGATGTGAACATAAACTTCACCAAAGAGGGCAGCTAACAAACATGAAAAGATGTTCACAATCATTAGCCACTAGGGAGAGATAAATCAAAAGAACCATGAACCATCTTGCTCTGGCTAAACTGGCACTGATTTTAAAAAATAAATAAATAAATAACAACAAATGTTGGGGAGGATGTGGGCAGATAGGAACCCTTATCTATTTCTGATGGGACTGTAAAATGATACAACCACTATGGAAAATTTTATGGTGTTTTCTCAAAAAAATAGTAAAAGATCTACCCTATGATCCAGCCATCCCACTCCTAGATATATACCCTAAACAAACAAACAAATAAAATCTGTTGCCATGGAGTTGATTCTGATTTCTAGTGCCGTTCGGACAGCGTAGAACTGCCCCGTAGGGTTTCCAAGAAGGAGCTGGTAGATTTGAACTGCCAACAGTGCGCTTAACCAGTGCACCACCAGGGCCTAAAAATGATGACACGAACAGACATATGTACACATATGTTCATTGCTACTTTATTCACAACAGCAAATAAATGGAAACAACCAAAGTCGCCATAAACAAATGAATGGATAAGCAAATTGTGGCATATACATACAATGAAATACTATACGACCATGAAGAACAATGATGAGTCCACAAAACATATTATAACATGGATGGACCTGGAGGGCATAATCTGAAGTGAAATAAGTCCAGCATTCAAGGACAGATATTGTATGATCCCTCTTTTATAAGAAGACAAGAATAGATATGTATAGAGAGACCAATATTCATTGGTAGTTACCAGGAAGGGGGAGGGGAAAGTATGCTTTAGATCATAGAGAATTGTTTTTTTTTTTTTTTTGGTGATGGGAAAAATGGCACTGAATTTGGATGTAGTGACCACAGCACAACCAAAGTAAAAATGAGTGTTTGAGCACATATGGATGGATATAGGCATATTGGTATATAGGTAGGTACAGGTGTGTACATAGGTGAGAACAGATAGAAGTATCTATAGGTATGTGTAAATACAAATATGTGGGTGTAGACACATATATTCATTGAAGACACAAGTACGGATATTCCACAGACGTAACCCAACACCTTCCAAGACAGGTTTTCTGGGTTTGAAATCTTAGGACCATAGTCTCATGGGACAACTCAGACAAATGTCATAACATAGTTCACAAAAATTATGATCCGCATCCTAGCAAAGTGAGTAGCGCTGAGGTCTTAAAAGCTTGCGAGTGGCCATCTAAGACACAACTACAGGTCTCTACTCACCAGGAACAAAACATTAAGAAAGTAACCAAAAGCTCAGAGAATAAATAAGTCTACACGAGTCACAACCTCATTTACCCTGAGACCAGAAGAACTAGATGGTGCCTGGCTACCACCACTGACCATTCTGACCAGGGTCACAATACATGATCCTAGATAGGCTAGGAGAAAAATGTGGATCAAAACTCAAATTCTAATTAAAAAAAAATATATATCCAGACAAACTGGAACAGTAGAGAACAGGGGACTCTCTGGGACTGTCTATCATCCTGAGATGCTCTTTAAACCTAGAACCGAGTCTATCTCCTGAGATCACCTTTTAGCAAAACAGCAGAGTGGCATACAAAATAAAGGATATTATCCGTAAGATTGGTGCTCTACTTAAAAACTATTAGTATGAGACCAAAAGTCCAACAATTACTAAAAGCAAAGATGAGAAGATAAGGGGACGGGGAAACTACAGTACTGGAAATGGAACAAATGAACATAATGAAAGAGAATGTTGACACATTGGGATAATGTAACTAATGTCACTGGACAATTTGTGTGGAAATTGTCAAATGAGAACCTAACTTGCTGTATAAACTTTCACCAAAATTCAATAAAATATTATTTAAAAAAATTAAAAAAAGATCATGTGCTTTGCCATCAGTTAGATTTTGGGGTAGGATTTTGGTGCAGTCACTTCCTATCTGTGTGGTCATGGCCAAGAACACATCATACTTGTGATCTCAGTTTCTTCATCCATAAAACATGAAAACAGAGTCTACTTCATTGGATTTTGTGAGATTAAAGATAATACATGCAGGTATCGGGGAACAGAGCTGAACAACTGAAGAGAGTAGCCATTAATGGGAATAATTTGTTTACCTGTTTCCTTGAAGGCAAAAAGTAAAACAAAATTCATTCTTTCTCAAATAACAGCAATTACAAAGTGGAGCATGATTTTATTGTACTTTGGGTTTAAAACCAAAAACCCACTGCCGTTGAGTTGATTTCAACTCATAACGACTCTATAGGACAGAGTTAGAACTGCTCCATGATTTTTCCAAGGCTGTGAATCTTTGCAGAAGCAGAGAGCCATGTCTTTCTCCCATTGAGTGGCTGGCGGGTTAGATCCGCGGACCTATCTGTTAGCAGCCGAGCACTTTCACCACTTCACCACCAGGGCTCTTTAGAACATGTCAAAACTGCAGAAAGGCAATTATATGCAAGACATATTAAAAGGAATAAAGAAAATAAAAGTAAACTGGCATTATCTTTAAGTGATTTGTCCTGACTTTATAAGTTTCATCTTAGTCGAGGCTGTCACTTTAGAATATGAAACGTATTTTAATATCTGTCACTATGTCAGTGTATTAGAATGAATTTACACTCTGAAAATAGGTATCTCATTTCTATTTTGTTAGAGTTAGAAATTATATTCTCAGAACCTGTGAAACTAAGATTCTATCCTGGCATATGCATTACACAATATCTACCTTGTGTGTGATAGTTCAGTGACAGCATACTGGAAAACATTTGCTAGCAATCATTCTTTGGTGTTCAGAATAATGTGATTTTTAACTCAGACAGCATGTATTATTCATAGATCATGCTTCCATTTATCAAACGTTGGAAGGATGATAACTATATGACAGTACTAGAAGACTGAAGTAAAATAGCAAAAGGTTGGTAGTTTGATAAGAGGGATACATTGTTTAAAAAGTATTTCATTTTATTCCCCAGTTGTATAAAATGGGGGAAAAGAAACAAAACTTCAATTCTTTGTGCCAATTAATTGCTCGATGAATTCTTAGCAGACAATAATCGTGTCTTCACACACACACACACACACACACATATCACTTGTGAAATAAAGATAACTAGAATGCAAATATAAAAAGTTCAGTTCAGTCATTCCCATCTCTTTACTCATGAAGTTAGGTTTGACTTAATTAAATTAGAGGAAAAGATGGAGTGGGAGCTCTTGATAAAGAAATTAAAGGGAAAGGGAACAAAGATTTAGTTCTGGGCATTTTTCATCACTCTAAAATATTCATTAAGCAAAAATTTCGCTGTGAAGACTAAGGTGCACCTGACCCTAGCCATGGTATTTTCAGTTGCCTCATATGCATGTGAAAGCTGGATATGGAATAAGGAAGAATGAAGAAGAATTGATGCCTTTGAATTATGATGTTGGCAAAGAATATTTAATATTCCATGGACTGCCAGAAAAACAAATGAATCTGTCTTGTAAGAAGTACTGCCAGAATGCTCCTTAAAAGGAAGGATGACAAAGCTTCGTCTCAAGTTCTTTGGACATGTTTTCAGGAAGGATCAGTCACTGAAGAAAAGTAGAGGGTCAGTGAAAAAGAGGAAGACCCTCAATGAAATGGATTTTCACAGTGGTGCTAACAATGGGCTCAAATACAGCAGCGATTGGGAGGGTGGTCTAGGATCGGGCAGTGTTTCATTCCTTTGTATATGAGGTTGCTATAAGTCAGAACCAGCTCGATGGCACCTGACAACAACAAAATATTCACTAAGGGTCTGGATAGAATATTGTGCAGAGTTGCTAATATAAGGATTCTTCCACTGAATGTGTGTTGAGGGACAAGATCTTACATCACTTCTAGAATTACATTAAAACCCAAGCGTACTTTGGACCTGTATTACTTCTATAGCCCCCCCCTCTTTTCTAGAGTAAGTATAGGGACTCAGCCTTTGGTTATTAACTCTTAGCCAGTTAGCACCTACATTATCATTTGGGACTGCTGTCTACTTAATAGAATTGCCAAATGATATACATCCCTTACCCAAAAAAGTCCCTTTTTTGCTGTTCCCAAAAAACATGCACATAGGCCATTTGCATGCTTTGAGTTTCACCACTAGTGGGGAAATAGAGAGAGAGTACAGAAAAATGAAGAATTCAAAACTTTTTGAAAGCTTGGATAGTTCTTTACTATGATAGTCTCTGATTAAGAGTTACTATTTGTTGGTGGGTTTGGCTACTTTTACTTAAAATAAATAATGAAATAGATTCTTGATAATGTGGACAAAAACATAAGGATTTTTTTTTTCTCCTAACATTTTAGCTTTATATATATATAGTCATTTCTAAAGCAAATAAGAAGGAAGGAGCAAATCTACCTCTAGTCTAAAATTTGTACATTGTTTGTTGAGGTATTTTTGGAAAATTTTAGAACATAGAAGACTCAGTTATCTGGACTGCATTTTAGATAAGGAACATAAAACTTTTAAAAAGGAACTTCATGGAATTCAACAACAACAAGAGAGCCAGCCAGATCCTTCCTTCCAAAACTGATTTTTTTCTTTATAGCTTTTTTTTTTTTATTTCCTCATCTCTGTAATCTACTTTTGTCTCCCCTGACAGGCTACACCAACTTTCCAAAAGAATGCAAATACTTGCCCTTTCCTCCCTATCTCAGTGAAACTTAGCAACAGTCCAGGAATGTAAAACAGAATTCTAGAGTCTAAACAGATGTGGATGAAATGTTTGGTATAAAATACTTAGCAGGAATGAGGTTACTGTTGCTGTTAGCTGCTGTAAAGTTGATTCATGGGGACCCCAAACACAACGGGATAAGACTTTGTGATCCATATGGTTTTCTTTGGCAGATTTTCGGAAATAGATTGCCAGGCCTTTCTTTCTAGTCTGTCTAAGTCTGAAAACTCAGCTGAAATCTGCTTAGCATCACAGCATGTGCAAGCCTCCACTGACAGACGAGTGGTGGTTGCAGTGGAGGTTCATGGGCCGGGAAACGAACCTGGCTCTCCCGCCTAAAGGCAAGAAATTCTAACACAGAACCACCACTGCATCCTCTGCCCCAGGGATGAAGTTAGGTATGGAGAAAGCAAGGAGCCCTGATAGCACAATCGTTAAGTGCTCAGCTGCTAACTGAAAGATCAGTGGTTCAAACTTAAAGTGGCTCCGTGGGAGAAAAGACCTGACAATTTGCTCCCATAAAGATTACAGCCTAGAAAGCCCTACAGGGCAGTTTCACTCTGTCACATTGGGTTGCTGTGAGTCAGATTTGACTCAGTTGCACCCAACAACCACACGAAGGAAGCAGCTCATACAGAAAGCGTCAGGCAGCTTATAGAGATCTGGGAAGGCAGTTTCAGGAGTTGTGAAAGAGAGAGCACCAGAAGCATCCGAATCCAGGAAATGAGGATGCATTCTTATTCCTAGGTAGAGCTAAGTGCGCCTGGGTATCCTCAATAATGGCTACATACACGCGCAGGGTTATTTTTGCAGCCAAATGGAGAGACAATGCCGGAAGGTTCAACTTACTTCTCCTAAAGTTAGGCAGATAGACCTTACTGCAGGTTCTTAGAAAATAAGAACAACGTTGGGTGTAAAATTAGATTTAGTTCAACAAAATCTACAACAGCAACATCACATCGACACCATCAAATCACCTTTATTTTCTTCTTCCCCTTCCCCACTATTTTTTTTTTTTTTAATGTTTGTAGCTTCATTTCTCGTATACCTTCATTTATCACTTTTATCCCATTTATTTTGTGGATTTTAGTTTCTATCTTTATTTGTTCTTCACCATTCACTCTCTTGTCCTTCCCATTCTCAGCTGATGTGGACTCACAGATATTTCTCCCATTGTCCTTGAGTCGATTCTGACTCAGCGACCATATCGGACAGAGTAGAATTGCCCCATAGTGTTTCCAAGGAGCAGCTGGAGGATTTAAACTGCCGACATTTTGATTAGCAGTCAAGGTCTTAACTACTGCACCACCAGGGCTCCTACAAACATGCAGATGTTCTAAATGCCAAAACATCCTGTAAGAAAAAACAGAAAAATAGAATAATTAACTTTAATATTGTTAGTTCATCTCCATCATGAAGCCTGTCTGGGGTGTGATGTTCACAGGGCTTTCATCACTCACACCTATTTCTTCAAGCTGGACAACTAGATACTTAACCAGAGATTGAGGGAAGCTATTGAACTTTTCAGGATCTCTGGGTGGTGCAAACCATCAACACACTGAGCAAAAGCTTGGAGGTTCAAATCCATTCAGAGGCACCTTGGCAGAAAGGCCGGGATATCTACATCTGAAAATCAGCCATTGAAAACCCTATGGAGCACAAGTCTAGTGACACACATGGGGTCACAATGATTCAGAATTGACTGGACAGCAACTGGGTTTTTGTACTGAACTTTTTAGGTCAGCGTGCTACCACCAGAAAGGCCTAGTTGTCACTTAAATGGTAGGACTTACGTGCACCAAGTTTTTGGATTTTCTCTTCTTGGGTTTATATAAGTGAAGATGTTTTTTGTTGTTGTAAAGCATAAGATGATTATACTTTAATAGTATCACATTGCAAATCTCTTTTATTATAAAATTAACACCTACTTATTGCAGAAAAGGAGCCCTGGCAGCACAGTGGTTAAGAGCTCGGCTGCTAACCAAAAGATTGGCAGTTAAAATGCACCAGTTGCTCATTGGAAACCCTGTGGGGCAGTTCTACCCTGTCCTATAGGGTGTCTATGAGTTGGAATCAACTTGATGGCAATGGGTTTGGTTTTTTGGTTTTATGGCAGAAAATTTTGAAATATGTAAAATCATAAGGAAGATGCAGTGATTTATATGTTTCCCTCCCAAAAAGAATGGTTTTCTGGAATTTTTTTTCCACTCATACTTCTGTATTTTAAAATTATGCAGATATAACTCCAACGTCTGTGAGTTCTTTATCCTTTTGGAATTACTCAAAATTTTCATTTTTTATCAAAATGACTCATATTTCTCATTCTATTTTCTATTTTGTATCCTTCCCAAGAATCCTAAAAATTTTAAAGATGTGCTTGTCCCCACTTCCCATTCCAGTTCCTCTTTCCTCTGTGTTTTCATTGTTGTTAGGTGCTGCCAAGTTGGTTCTGACTCGTAGTTGGTTCTGACTCATAGCAATACTACAGGACAGAGTAGAAATGCCCCATAGGGTTTCCACGGAGAAGCTGGTGGATTTGAACTGCAGAACTTTGGATTAACAGCTGAGATCTTAACCACTGTGCAACCAGGGCTCCTGTGTTTGCATTACATGTTCTTATTTCCAATAGCTGTTGGTCTTCTCTCCTCTTCACGTTCTCCCATATGTGATCTCTAATGCTGCCCCAGACACTAATACACCTCTGACAAAGATCTGTTGCACATGGCTATTTTAATGAAGTCTGGGTAACCACAGAAAGAAAAGTACAGCAACCTCCTAGCAAGATGAATTATAAAGGCCTGTCTCCCTGGTCTTTGGTCCTCGGCAATATAAAGAAGCAGCAGAATTGGTTTTTCTTTACTTGGTTAGCTTGAATTCTTTGTTATGGCTCCACTGCCATCTAAAGTTTTGTTATTTCCAAATATATGAGGAAGTATAAAATGGAGGCATGGATAGTAGGAATATTTATTTTGGAAAAGAATGAACTTATATTCCATTTACATGCAATGATAGTAAGCTTATTTATACAAGTAAAATTTGAGGCTTAATTAGTATTAAAAGTACTACCAGCAGACTGGACTATTAAATGGCAAGATACAGTTTGCTATCAAATAAAGTATTTTCATAATCTATTCCTTCTTAACTGCCATCCCTCAAGGAGTCAAAAAGAGAAAATGCATTTCTGACAAGGGTATAAATAGTAGTAAAAAAATAAACAAAGGAAAACATCAAACAACAAACCTGTGGAACTCTTAAACAAGCCATACTTCATTTTGGTTTGTTTCAATTTTTAAAACATCAATAGGCCAAGTATCTACTGGATATTTGCCAGGGATAGGATAATCACTACTGGCTACTTTTAGCTTCATTCTCAGTAAAACTCTACATTTTGCTTGGAGAGAAAAAATCTGTTATTTCTTTTATTTCCAAACACTATAGATAGATAGATAGACAGGTATATAGATATATATTTTAAATATATGCAACTGGATAAAGTATAATCTTACCAATTCCATCAAGCCTTCAAAGATGTCAGAATGATGTCAGGTAGGGCTTTGAGGAGGAGTATATAAAACAAGCTTTGGGGATTGTTCTGGTGATTATTAGTTTTTCCTCTCCAGGATATTTTTAATCAGGTCTTCTTGAACATGGGATTATAAAATCAACTCAGGAGACTAAGAATTTACCTAAACTATTCCCATAGGATTTACATAAAACCCTTCTGCCAAAGGCACAGCATGGGGGTCCACACTGCAGGGAAAGCACAAATATTGCCCCTGTGGAGGTATAAAACTCCCCAGGGGAGAGTCCTTTCTTTTACTACAAATTATAGCGTGGCCAAAATTTTCCCAGACCATAAATTGAGAGGATATTTCTGTGGATTATATAATCCAAATGCACTAAAATTTCACTGTTGTTCATTCTCTCATTTTTAAGGCCCCTCAAGGCTTATTTCCTTTTCATCAAAGTTTATCTAAGAAAGGTGTTATTATTAGGTGCCATCAAGTCCATTTCAACTCAAGCCCATCTGACACTGTAGAATTGCCTTCTAGGGGTTTCTATAATCTTTATGGGAGCAGATATCCCATGGAATTGCTGGGTGAGTTCAAACAACTAACCTTTTGGTGAGCAGCCGAGCATTTAACTATTGTACTACCAGGGCTCCTTTTTCAGAAAGGTCAAAAAACTCATTGCCATCCAGTGGATTCCGACTCATAGCAACCCTATAGGATAGAATGGAACTGTCCCACAGGGTTTCCAAGGCTGTAAATCTTTTTTTTTTTTTTTCAAAATTCATTTATTTTATAACAGCAATATTCACAGAAGACTATAAAATTACCTGTATTTTCTTTTAAAAAGTGTAAACTTAGAAGAGGCTATGTGGTTTGAAGAGTGGCTGCCACTTTTTATATATACATATATTTACTGTACTTTAGATGAAGGTTTACAGAACAAATAGTTTCTTATTAAACAGTCAATACCCATATTGTTTTATGACATTGATTAGCAACCCTATGAATGTCAACACTTGCCCTTCTCCACCTTGGAGGACCCCCTTTTTTTTTGGTGAAAATACACATAGCCAAAGTTAACACCATTTCAAGTTTGTACATGTACAATTCAGTGACATCGATTATATTCTTCCAGTTGTGCTGTTATTCTCACTATCCTTTTCCAAATTATTCCATCACCATTATCTTCAACTCACTGTCCCCTAGGCTTCACATCAAACCTTTTGAGTTGCTGTTGTCAATTTGATCTCACATAGATATTTTTTTTTTTTTGTACCTTATATGAAGGTTTGCAGAACAAATAGTTTCTCATTAAACAGTTAATACACATATTGCCCTATGAAAATGGTTAACAACCCCACGACATGTCAACACTGTCCCTTCTCAGACTTGGGTTCCCACCTGCTTTCTTGTCCCCTCCTGCCTACTAGTCCTTGTCCCTGGACTGCTGTGCCTCATTAGTCCTGTTTTGTTTTATGAGGCTGTCCAATCCCCAGCTGAACCATGAACTTCAGGAGTGACTTCACCACTGAGCTAAAAGGGTGCCTGGTGGCCATACTCTAGGGTTTTCTCCAATCTGTCAGGCCAGTAAATCTGCTCTTTTTTTGTGAGTTAGAATTTTGTTCTTCATCCTTTTCCAGCTCTGTCAAGGCCCCTCTATTGTGATCCCGCTCAGAGCAGTCAATGGTGGTAGCCGGGCACCATCTAGCTGTACTAGACTCAGTCTGGTGGAGGCTGTGGTAGCTGTGGTCCATTAGTCCTTTGAACTAATCTTTTCCTTGTATCCTGTTCTCTTCATTCTCTCTTGCTCCTGAAGGGGTGAGACCAGTAGAGTGTCTTAGATGGCTGCTCACGGGCTTTTAAGACCGCAGATGCTACTCACCAAGGTAGAATGTAGAACATTGTCTTTCTAAACTGTATTATGCCAATTGAGGTAGATGTTACCAAGACTATGGTCCCCTCTACCTAGCAATTCAGTCCCTCAGGGAGTTTGGATGTGTCTATGTAGCTTCCATGACCTTTCCTTGCACAAGTTGTGCTGACTTCCTCAGTATTGTGTACTGTCTTAACCTTCACCAAAGTTACCACTCATCTATTGTCTGTTTAGTTCCCCCCCACCCCTCCCATCTCTTGTAACCAAAAAAGATTGTTTCTTTTTGTGTGTAAACTTTTACATGAGTTTTTACAGTAGAGGTATCGTACAATATTTGTCCTTTTGTGATTGACTTATTTCACTCAGCATAATGTCATCCAGTTTCACCCATGTTATGAGATGCTTCACAGAGTCATTATTGTTCTTTATCTTTGCACAATACTCCACTGTGTGTATGTACCATAGTTTGTTTTTCCATTCATCTTTTGATGGGCATATAAATTTTTTCCATCTTTTTGCTATAGTGAACAGTGCTGCAATGAATATGGGATTGCATATGTCCATTCGTGTGACAGCTTTTATTTCTCTAAGATTTATTCCTAGGAGTAGGATTGCTGTATGGTATTTCTATTTCTAGCTTTCTAAGGCAGCTCCATATCATTGTGCAAAATGGTTGTATCATTTTGCATTCCCACCAGCAGTGCATAAGAGTCCCGATCTCCCCGCAGCCTCTCCAACATTTGTTATTCGCAGTGTTTTTGATTGGTGCCGGTAATGCCTGAGTGAGATGGTATCTCATTGTGGTTTTAATTTGCATTTTTCTCATGGCTAGTGATCTAGAGCATTTCCTCATGTGTCTGTTGGCAGCTTGAATGTCTTCTTTGGTGAAGTGTCTGTTCATTTCCTTTGCCCATTTTTTAATTGGATTATTCATCTTTTTGTTGTAGAGGTGTTAGATTTTCTTATAGATGTTAGGGATTAGACTGACTTGTAATGTCCAAAGATTTTTTCCCAGTCTGTAGGTTCTCTTTTTACTCCTTTGGTGAAGTCTTTTGATCAGCATAAGTGTTTCATTTTTAGAAGATCCCAGTAATCTAGCTTATCTTCTGGGGTTTGTGTGTTGTTGGTTATGGTTTGTATCCTGTAAATGCCGTGCATTAGGGCCTGTAGTGTTGATCCTATTTTTCTTTAAGGAACTTTATACTTGTTGGCTTTATATTTAGGTCTTTGATCCAAATTGAATTAGTTTTTGTGTATGGTATGGGTCCTGTTTCATTTTTTTTGCAGATGGACTTCCAATTTTGCCAGCACCATTTGTTAAAAAACTATCTTTTCCCCATTTGATGGACTTTGGGCCCTTGTCGAAGATTGGGTGACTGTACGTGGATGGATTTACATCTGGGTTCTCAATTCTGTTCCATTAGTCAATGAATCTGT
>NW_004443969.1:1830888-1832571 GCF_000243295.1 Trichechus manatus latirostris
GTGCATTGGAAAAGAATGTGTACTTTGCAGCTGTTGGATGGAGTGTTCTATATATGTCTATGAGGTCAAGTTGGCTGATTGTGCCCTTTAGGTCTTCTTTATCTTTGCTGAGTTTCTTTTTAGTTGTTCTCTCCTTTACTGAGAGTGGTATGTTGAAGTCTCCTACTATTACTGTGGAACTGTCAGTTTCTCTTTTCAGTTCTGTAACAGTTTGTTTTATGTATTTTGGAGCACTGTCATTGGGTGCATAGCTCTTTATTATGGTTATGTCTTCATGATGGATCTTCCCCTTAATCTTTAAATAGTGTCCTTCTTTGTCTCTTATGGTAGATTTTGCTTTAAAGTCTATTTTATCTGAGATTAGTATTGCCACTCCTGCTCGTTTTTGGCATTTGTTTCCTTGATACATTTTTTTCTATCCTTTGATTTTTAATAAATTTACATCTTTGTTTCTAAACTGTGTCTCTTGTAGACAGCATATTGATGGATCCTGTTTTCTTATCCATTGTGTCACTCTCCATCTCTGCATGGGTGCATTGAGTCCATTTACATTCAGTGTAATTATTGATAGATGTGAGTTTATTGCTGTCATTTTGTAGTGCTTTTTTTGTGGTGCTGAAGGTTTCTTCTTCTTACTCTCTTGTGCTGAGTTACTTTTGTTTGTGGATTTTTTTTCTTTTTTTTTTTAGGTTTTGTTTTTGTTGAGACTTTATGTTTTTCCTCTTTTTTTATGAGTGTGTTTGTTAACTTTCTTTGTGGTTAACATGAATTTTACCCTTATCTTTCTAAGTTTGAAGCAGTCTACACTTACTTGGTATCGCCTTGCCTTCCTCTCCATTAGAAAGTTCTATACCTATGTCTTTTATTCCCTCTTTTATTGTTGTGATGTTGTTGTCACTTACTGATTAACTGCTCTGATTCCCCGTTGTATTATTTTTGGTTTTGAATAGTCCTCGAGAGTTCATTTCTTAGATTGGTATCTGGCTGGTATGATCCTGCATCCTAGGTTCTCCCTGTGAGCTGAAGCTGTTTGTCTTCAGATCAAAGAACTCCATTTAGTAATTCTTATAATTTTGGTTTGATTTTTACATATTCCCTTAATTTCTGTTTATCTGGAAATGATCTAATTTCACCATCAAATTTGAAGGAGTGTTTTGCAGGATATATTATTCTTGGCTGACAATTTTTTTCTTTCAAAATTTTATATATGTCATCCCATTGCCTTCTTGCCTGCATGATTTCTGCTAAATAATCTGAGCTTAGTCTTATTGTTTCTCCTCTGTATATGACTTCTTGTTTTTCACGCGCTGCTCTCAGGATTCTTTGTCTTTGGTTTTGGCGAGTGTGAATATGATATGCTTTGGTGATTTTCTTTTGGGGTCTCTTCTATATGGGGTTTGTTGAGCTTCTTGGATGGCCAGCTTTTCATCTTTCATGATATTGGTGAAGTTTTCTGCCAGCAGTTCCTTAATTATCCTTTCTGTGTTTTCTGTTTTCTCCCTCTGTTCTGGAATTCCAATCACTGGTAAATTTTTGCTTTTAATTGTATCCCACATAACTCTCAGGGTCTCTCCATTTTTCTTTGTTCTTTTTTCTGAGTTTTCCTGAAACAAGGTTGTATCCAAGTGTTTGTCTTCAATTTCACTGATCCTGTCTTCCTCTGTTTCAAATCTGCTTCTCAGC
>NW_004443969.1:1832671-1867926 GCF_000243295.1 Trichechus manatus latirostris
AATTCTGAGTATTAGAGATTTGAATTCCCTATCATGTAGTTCTAGTGGATTTTCTTCCACAGGAGAGTCATCTGGTGTTTTATTTTTGATGCCTACTGGAGCCATCCTGTCCTGTTTTGTAAATGTTTTGGTATTGCCTGCTGTCTTTGGGGCATTCAGTAGTTATTTTTATAGTTTATTGATTTTAGATTTGTTTGTTTCATCCCTTTTTTTAAAAAAAATTGACTATATCTGAGCAGGCGGACTGTGTTCTTTGCTGTTTGCTTGTCTGTGGGCACAATACTTTTCGCCTCCTTCTCCAACTGGCAGGGTCAGTCACTCAGACATGGTACAGCAGGGCAGGTCTAGCTGAAGAGGAGTTATTGGGACAGGTTTTTTGTGACACTTACTCCAGCTACTAGAGCGGGCTGGTAGTTTGGGTATGGCAGGTTTCAGTAGGCCGTGCCTGTGCTGCTTGGTGGTGTGATGTCAACCGCATGGTGCAGGTAGGCAGGATGCAGTGGGGAGATTGTTATGTGTGGAGCTAAGATGGATGTGGGAGAGAGGAGAGAGGAACAGGACCCAAAAACATACAAACAAATGAAAAAGAATGCTACGGGAGCTTGCTCTTGCAGTGGAGAGATTAGATTTTATGAAATGGAGAAAAACAGAAAGGGGAAGAGGAAGAATAGAAAAGAATGAATAAATAAAATAAGAAAGATTAAAGAACAGCAAAGTTCCCAGGGATCCCACCAGTGCAGCTGTGAGGTCTGGGGAAGTCGCTCTCAGGTGTTGCAGTACAGCCTGGGTAGAAGGTTTAGAAGTATACAACCCCAAGTATTCAGGGAACAGAAAGAGAAGGAAGATATAGGGAGAAGAGAAACTGAGTAATGAAGAAAGACAAAAAGGGAAAAAGAGGGAAAAGAAATAAAACAAATTAAAAAAAAAAAGAACAAGAAAGCCCCCCCCAAAAAAAACAGAAAAAAAAAATAAAAAAAAAAGTAATGCCCTCAGGGATCCCTCTGCACGTCTGCGGAAGCCAAGGGGAAGTCACCTTTCCACACAGCTCCACCTGGCCAGAAAGGGCTCCCAACTCAAGAAAAGGAAAAGAAAACAAAGAAACAGTTCAAAACAAACAAATGAACAAAAGCCCCGGGATCCCACCAGTGTGGCAGCCCAGACTGGGAAGCAGCTCCACACTCTGCACCCCACAGGAAGAAGCAAAGATGGCACACAAAGCCAGGTACTCGAGCAAAAGGAGGGGGAGGTGGGGAGAAGCAAGGAAGAAGTCAAAAGTAGCAGAAAAAAAAAAGCAACACTAACAGCCAACAAATGGCACTCAGAGAGCCAGCTAGTGTGGACTGGTGTTTCTGGACAAGAGACTCTGTCCGCGGGAGGCAGAGGGGGCCGAGTGTGGGTGAAGAAGGGTAGAGAGTGGGAAAGCATGTATCACAAATTACTGGAGCTCTGCAGCCCCTCAGGAAGAAGCAAAGACGGCGCATGGGGCGAGGTACTCAAGCGAAAGGAGGGGGAGGTGGCAAGAGGCAAGGAAGAAATCAAAAGAAGTGGAAAAAAGCAACAGCAGCAGCCAACAGATGGCACTCAGAGAGGTGCCCGTTCGGGTGGGTGGAATCCAAACAGCCTGTGTTTCCTGGTCAAGAGATTGTGGCAGCAGGAAGCAGAGGAGGCCGAGTCGGGGTGAAGAACGGTGGGGGGTGGGAAAGCATACGTCACAAATTACTGGTTGTTTTGTCTCCCGCTGGACGCTCCATGAGGTTGCTTTCTTGTACCCCCTGTTTGCCAGTCTCTGATAGGAGTCCAAGATGGCAGACCCGTGCTGCGTTAGCTGGTAGGGGACCTCTGCATGAATCTTTCCTCGCTCTCCATTCTCTGTCACTTTTCTCACTCCATTTGGTGCTTGGCTGAGTTCTTTATCTCTTCATTTGATGTTTTAGGGTTTCCGGATTGTTATATTCTCTGTTTGGCTTAGTTTTTCAGATCTTTGCTGTGGAGGGACGGCGTAGTGCTTCTGCCTAGAGCACCATTTTGCCAGAACTCCTTTTACTTCCATTTTGAAACTATTTATAAAATAGTTTCTAAAATAATTATACATCTCCTACTGTATTATGAGCTGTTAAGTGATACGACTGCTAACTAAAATGTTAGCAGTTCAAATCCACCAGCCTCTCCTTGGAAACACCATGGCGCATTTCTACTCTGTCCTATAGGGTCGCTATGGATAGGAGTTGACTTGACAACAA
The DNA here is from genome assembly GCF_000243295.1 of Trichechus manatus latirostris. NCBI lineage: Eukaryota > Metazoa > Chordata > Mammalia > Sirenia > Trichechidae > Trichechus > Trichechus manatus. The sequence goes on from NW_004443969.1 coordinate 1,834,912, forward strand.
TGGGTTTGGTTTTGGGTTTTTATATTAATCAAAGGATAATAACTATTGTTTAATATATGCCTGACCCTCAGAGTGTTTATTGTGAACATAAACTATTTTATTGAACTAAGGAACTCAGAATATGTATTTGTGCTCAATAGCTTCTTATGATAAACTAATAATAGATAGCATTTATAGATCTAACTATATGTCAAGTTTTAGGCACGTTATCATTTCATTTTCACAACAACCCAATGAAGTTGGCCCTTGCTAGACCTATTTCACAATTATGAAACTGAGGCATAAATCTGTTAAGTGAATTGCCCAAGATCATGCAGCTGGTAAAGGATATAACAAGAATTTGAAGCAATTTTATGGTCTGGAATCAGGACTTTAGTAATTAAACAATATCACTTCTGTGCTTTTATCAGCATAATATCAGCTATCTTCCCTCATCATTTACTGCTTCTGATCACTAAATATGGTTGTGTAAAGAGAATATAAGTGCAACAAGGGCCCGGGAAGTCATGACTGAATTTACATTTCCTGGCTGTGGTGGATGTGTAAGGTGTATTGCATCACATTCTGCATAGCAGAGTCCATGATGAAAGCTGCTTTCAGGACTTTGTCCTATCTGGGCAGCAACATCTTCACTTTCATAGGCAGATGGGCTATATCCAATCTAGTAAGTTTGATATACAATTCCTAAATGAGTTCTTTAGCACAGGTCATTATGATGATAATGAAAGAATGTTAGAGACAACTAGTGAATATGTTCCTAAGGAGCAACGTCAGGGAAAATAAACAGAGGAACAGAGGAGGGTTGTTCTTGTTGTTGTTAGCTCTGTCAAGTCAGCCTCAAGTCATGGTGACCCATGCAAAACAGAACAAAATATTGCCCAGTACTGTGCCATCCCCATGATCATTTGTGGATGGAACCGTTGTGATCCATAGGGTTTTCATTTTCTGAAGTAGATCTCCAGGGCTTTCTTAATCTATCTTAGTCTGGAAGCTCTGCTGAAACACTTTCAGCATCAGAGCAGCACCAAACTTCCACTGATAGTTGGGAGGCAGCTGCATTTGAAGTGCATTAGGCTTGGACCCAAACTGGGTCTCCTGCATGGAAGGCTCTGTGAGAAACTAAAAGATGAAGGTGATCAAGTTGAGTTTTAACAAGCTCTGAAATGCCTTTGGCTGCATGATGGGCTATGAATGGATCAGATCATCTGAAGGACACAGACTTATACTATAGCCTAGATGCTTTATTTATTTCAGCAAATTGAGGTTTCATAAATTGCTTCTAGATCATACTTGAGTGAAATAAACAATTCACCACATAATCTCCTCTATTCTTGCTTAAATAGGCTAATTCTTTTATCTTTCATTGTAGAATCTTTCTCCTCCCTCATACCATTTCTATTCTTCTTAATTATAATTTCAAGGGCTTGACTAATGCAGAACAGGGAGAAAAAAATCCTTTCTTGACTTGGACATGTCACATTCATCATAATTTGAGCTTTAATTTTTGCAAAAGGACACTTTAGGGAAAGCTAATTTTTATCCCTACCTCAAATATAGTGATGTTGACTGTGTGCCATACAATATGACCCAAGCCTTAAGCCTTAAACCTTAGCTGTGGGTGCTCATGGAATACTTTTGAGTGGTTGACTAGCTTGAGTGGATGCCTGGAACTTTAGGTCACCCTTATAATTCTACCCTTTAATGTCTTTGTTTCACACCTTCCCTCTGGTAGTCTGCACTGCCACCTTCATCTTGTTTAGAAGTTACATCTTCAGGAGAAACTCCTCTTTCTCCTCACTTCTGACCTCTGTGTGCACTGACTGCAATGATCTGCATACCTGGATATTTTTAAGCACAGCTATATGCACTAGAGAAAACTGCTTGAGATTAGTAATAAGCATATAGAATGTCAAAGGAATATTGGTTACCACCACCAGAGGAGACCCACCATGTAGAGGATTGACCAGGAGCAACAGCCTCAGGATATCAAACCACTCCAAACCTAACAGGTATCAGAGTCGCCAAGAAAGATACAACTTACACAGGCAGTCAATGGAACACTGTTTACTCACAGGGAAGAGAAGCAGAGTAAAAAGATCTTCAATAGTGGGCATCCATACTCATGGCCAGTAGGTCACTCCCCACCAACTCTAGATGGTGGGCTGCACACATTCCTCTTGTGCTGCAAGTGAAGGACCTTGCTGCTTCCCCATTTGTGACAAATACAGCAGTGATGTTGGCCAGGTTCCATGTAACACACATATGCATAAACAGAACAAAGAAGTAGACATCAGGTATGTAATGGGGAGATACCACCCTCAGTACAAACTGTGCTACCTCCCTGTAAGATGTCCAGATCCTAGGCACTGATTTCAATAGCCTGGAGGAGGGACAGAGTCACATGAGGGCTGCTTTCTCAACAGAGAGAATAATTTTATCAAGTATAGAAATGTCCAGCTTTCAAAGTCACTTATGATACTCATTACGGTAGAGAAACTATGAAATAGCATGGATGTAAAGGGCATATAGGTGGCATTTATTAATACCAGGATGATTTATTTCATATCCTTGAGATGTGCCAAGCTTTAACTCTAGGTTCAGCAACTCCATAATTTACCTAAGTACAGCTTGTCTCAGTTCATTATCAGGTCATTAGCAAGTCTGGGGAAGATGTTTTTAAATGTTCTCTGGGAAATCATGAGGGAATGCAGTAAAAAATAATATTATGTTGAAAGCTTACCTTGAGAGAATGTGTGTGTATTGTATTTAGTTTACTATCACTTTAGGCAGTTGTTCTGGTTGGATCTCAGTGGGTCAGCATTTCTCAGGGAGGGAACACAAAGGTTAAGTTTTGAGAACTGACTGGGGTATACAATAAATGTTTATACTATTGAGCATTGAGCTTGACTTGCATGTTCTTAAGTATTTGGTTCATACAGTTATTCATTTGAATAATTTTGTTTTTCATAATTTGATAGTTATGTGAACACACTTTATAAATTTGATGTTCCAGTTCAGTTTTCTTCATTTTGGGCAAGAATGGAAGGTAGGAGACCCTTCTTGAATGATGGTATGCTGTATTGAAAGGCTTTCCTTAAAGTTCAAATTGCTGGATATGGACAGGACATGTGTCCCTGACTCAGGTCTCTGTATTAAAAGCCATCTTATATAAGGTAATAGGCTAGTAGAGGGAAAAATAAAACATATACTCTATGACTGTTCAAGCTAAATTAAATGTTAGCTATAGAAAACCAGGAGAAAATCGAAGGAGTGAGACAATAAAGGAGAGTGTTGAAGGAAAAACGCTTTATATCCAGAGAAAATAAGTGAAATTCTGCCACCTCAATAGCAAAATGCCTTAAATAGTGTATTTATTTTTCCCCTTCAGAGGCCACAAGAGCTTAGAAAACACTGTCAAAAGGAAAAGGTTTCTTTCTTATCAGTTTGGAAGTGATCCCATGGACTTTCATTAAAGTATTTACTTTGGCTACAGCAGAGAGAGGAAAAAAAAAAACAACAAAGTAGACTGTACATATTTGAAGACAGGTTTAAATAAGAAACCTTCCAAACTCATGGTCAGCCCTGATGAGTAAGGCTCTGATGACAAGAAAACCATTGACCTGCTAACGCAACTTTGGGAATCCAAAACTCCCCATTCAGTATCAAGGATCACAAATTTTTTTTCATCCAATCTTGTTCCAGGCTTCTGGTAACTTCATGGGCACTGGATGGTTACACCATGCCCGGACCCATCCATAATTTTTGTTAGTAGTTGCCATCGAGTCAGCTCTGATTCATGGCGACCTTATCTATAACAGAACAAAACATTGTCTAGTCTTTCACCATCTTCAGGATGGTTGATATGTATGAGCCCACTGTTGAGGCTGTTGTGTCAGTCCATCTCATTGAGGGTTTCCCTTGTTTTCACGGACTCTGTACTTTACCAAACATAATGTCTTTTTCTAGCAATTGCTCTTTCCTGATGACATGTCCAAAGTAGGCAAGTAGAAATCTCACCATCTTCTCTTCTAAGAAACATTCTGGTTGTATTTCTTCTCAGACTGATTTGTTCACTGTTTTGACGGTTCATGGCATAGTGAGTATTTTTCACCAAACCACAGTTCAAATACACAGATTTTTCTTCTTTCCTTTTCACTGCTCTTTCACATGCATGTGACAAGATTAAAATTCCAGGACTTGGGTCAGTCCCACCTTAGTAAACAAAGTGGCATCTTTGCTTTTTAAACCTTTAAAGAGGTCTTTTGCAGCAGATTTGCTCAGTGCAATACATCATTTGATTTCTTGACTGCTGCTTCCATGGATGTTGACTATTGATTCAAGTCGAATCAAATTGTTGATTGGATTGATAACCAACATCATGCTAAATGGACCAATAGTTCATCTTTATTCTAAAATATTTAACTCAGCTCTGTGAATCCACGTTAACTACTGCCTTTCCATTGTTTTCAAAGAATTCTAGTGCCTCACATACTTTGGGCCCGGGTTCTCAGTGCTCATATGCTTCTCCCTCTTCTAACTAAATCTCTGGTTATTTGTTCATTGCCACCCAAAGCAAGGGGCATCAACGTCTATCCTTTATATTGAATTTGCTGTCTTGGGTTGGAGTCCCTTATTCTATGGTCACCAGTCTGCAGAGCCAACACCTGACCATGTCTGTCTGAGCAGTGTCTTCATATCCTCCTTGAATATTTGTTGTGTGAATGCATAAGTTATGATTGAAAGCCAGGAAAAATCAGGTTAAAAAATACAATTTTGATTTCAGTAAGCCAAAGTGCATGCATCCTGGCATCTCTAAACATTTATTTCCTTTTATAACTTTTCAAAAGCATGTATACTTTCTCCTGATTAAATTTACTGAAACATGACTGTTTTAGTAAAGATAGATGATATAAGCCTTAGGGCTATTCAGGTCAACTTGCTTCCTAAAGCAGAAATCCCTTTAAAAGATGCTTGTAAGTCTGAACTTGAATACCTCCATGCTCCTAGATAACCTTGCCTGTACCAAAGCATTTTTAAATCCCTTCAACTTTCAAAACTGGCCTTGGATATGCCCTCTAATGAAACATGATTCAATTCTATCCCCTCTCCACATCAGAGAAGCTGGTGGCTGTTTTCATATTATTTTAGACATCGAGTTCTTCCATATTTGAAAAAGTGGTTAAATCTCATGAGCCTGAGCACAGAGGTTTTCTTTCTTTGTTTTTTTTTTTAGATTTTTAGATACAACTGTCTCAGTCATCTAGTGCTGCTCCAACAGAAATACCACAAGTGGATGGTTTTAACAAAGAGAAGTTTATTTCTTCACAGTCCAGTAGGCTACAAGTCCAAATTCAGGGTGTCAGCTCTAAGGGAACGCTTTCTCTGTTGGCTCTGCAGGAAGGTCCATGTCATCAGTCTTCCTTTGTTCTGGGAGCTTCTCTGCACAGGAACCTCAGGTCCAAAGGACGTGCTCTGCTCCCAGCACTGCTTTCTTGGTGGTATGAGGTTCCCATGTGTCTCTGCTCGCTTCTCTCTTTTCTATCTCAAAAGAGATTGCATTAAGACACTGATCTTGTCAACCTCATCAGTGTAACCTCATCACAGTGATAGAATTTACAACACATGAGGAGATCACATATAATCTGATCATAGTGGTAGAGTTTACAACACATAAGGACATTACATCAGATAACACAATCATACAATACTAGGAATCATGACCTAGCCAAGTTGCTACACACATTTTTTGGGGGACAATTCAATCCATGACAACAACTTTGACTTTCAATGATTTAGATAAAATATCCATTGTCCCAATTTGAGGTATTTTACCTAAAGTGAAGTTTCAGTCTCTTGGGATTTGTTATGGTGTCTTGTTATGATGTCTTCACTGTCACCCCCACCAAAAGTGAGCATCCATTAAAACTATTAAAGTTAGGAAATTGAATAGAAAAGCTCACAAAGGGAGATTTCACGAGATGGGAGAGGAAGAGGATAGGTCTGGGAACTGATGTTTCACTGGGTAGCATGAAGGTCATTGGGTGAGACTAAGAGTGATTACAGAGCAGGTAAGGTAAGGAAGAAAATAATTGAAAATATGCTTCTCTGCCTCATGGCTTTCCAGTGGGCTAGTCCCATTTGGAATCTCGGTTTTGAGAGAAAAAAAAAATATGGCTCCGTGAAATGTCTGTATTTGTGATTAAGCAACTAGGTTTTATGTGGTCTTTCTGTAAATATCTATGAAACCAATACTGTACCCTCTGCTTCCAAAAACCAAAAAACAAAACCTGTTGTTGTTGAGCCAATTTCAACTCATGGTGACCTCATGTGTTGTAGAGTAAAACTGCACTTCATAGGGTTTTCAAGGCTGTGAAGTCTGGGAAGCTGGATGATTTCAAACCATCAACCTTTCAGTTAGTAATCAAGGGCTTAACCATTTGTGCCAATTGCTTCAGTACTGGCATCTTACCTTTCCTGGGATTCTCCCACAGAGCTGATCTGACTGCTGTCTTCATGTGAAGCTGACGTAAGTTCCTGCCTTAGAGAGCCTCCTGGGGCCAAGATAAAGGTCTCCAACTTGCTATTGTAGCCTTTTATTTTTCCTTTTCCTCTGTTGAAGAATTGCAGGATTGCAAGTCTGTATTTACATGTGAAGGGTTCTAACAAAACTCTGTCTACAATATTGTTCCTTGTTTGCTCATTAGACTATATTTCTTTCTTGATGTTTGTGGGATAGAAAACACAAGATAAGAAATCCATGGGTTTCTTTCTTATTCAAATGCTGCACCAGAAAAGAGGATAAGAATAATAGTAAGGTCTTATTTACACTTGTTATTTATTCTGAATCCAGGAAAAAAGATTTTTATTTGTTGATGAGTTTGAAATACATTAACTGATCGAATGAAAGTCACTTTCAAATATGTCTCAGTCATCTAGTGCTCCTCTAACAGAAATACCACAAGTGGATCATTTTAGCAAAGAGATATTTATTCTCTCACAGTCCAGTAGGCTATAAGTCCAAATTCAGGGCATCAGCTCCAGGGGAATGCTTTCTCTGTCGGCTCTGGAGGAAGGTCTGTGTCATCAGTGTTCTATGGTCTGTGAGCTTCTCTGCTCTCAGCACTGCTTTCTTGTTGGTATGAGATTCCTCATGTGTCTGCTCACTTCTGTCTTTTATATCTCAAAAGAGATTGCATTAAGACACTAAGCTTGTCAACCTCATCAGTATAACCTCATCACAGTGACAGAATTTACAACACATAAGGAGATCACATGTTATCTCATCGTAGTGATAAAGTTTACAATACATAAGGAAATCACATCAGATAACACAATCATACAATACTGGGAATCATCACCCAGCCAAGCTGACAGATATTTTTGGGGGACACAACTCAATCCATGAGAGAATACATACAAGTATCTCGTGGAAATCACAAATTTACAAGTCTACCTTTTTGCACAGGAGCCCTGGTGGTACAACTGTTAAAGCACGTGGCTGGTAACCAAAAAGTTGGTGGTTATAATTCAGCAGCCACTCTGAGGGAGAAAGATGTGGCAGTCTACTTCCATGAAGATTACAGTCTTGGAAACCCTATGGGGCAGTTCTACTCTGTCCTGTAGGGTTGCTATGAGTCGGAATTGACTTGACGGCAGTGGGTACCTTGTTGCACAAAACAACTCTAGGAAGTGTCATTCACATTGTATACTATGTGAAGACCACCACTGGCCACCATTCCAGTCGGTGGTATTGACACAGGATCTAATATGACTGTTCTTTCCTCATGTTGTCCAAAATTGCAGTTGGTTGTGCTATGGGCAGATAGAAAGTACAGCAATAGTTAATAGATAGCTTTGGTTAGTATAATAACTGACTGACACTTACAGGCTCTATTATCTAGGATAAGTTACCTAATTTCTCTCAGCTTCCCTTCCCTAATCATAGCATGAATTAATTGCTCTCCTCATAGGATTTTTTGTGAAGATCAATTGACATAATGAACCTAAAGCATTTAGCGTATTGTTGTTGTTTTTTTAAAAGTTATCATTAAAATGTCTTTATCTCATAAAAATATCTCAGACTCATAGCTACCCCATGTACAACAGAACAAAACACTGCCTGGTTCTGTACCATCCTCACAATTGTTGTTAACCTTAAGATCATTGCAGCCACTACGTCAGTCCCTCTCGTTGAGGGTTTTCCTCTTTTTTGCTGTCTAATTTACCAAGCATGATGTCCTTCTCCAGGAACTGATCCCTCCTGATAACATGTCCAGAATACTTGAGGCAAAGTCTTACCATCCTCAATTCTAAGGAGCATTCCGGCTTTACTTCTTCCAAGACAGATTTGTTTGTTCTTCTGGCATTTCATGGTATATTCAATATTCTTCTCCAACATCATAATTCAAAGGTGTCAATTCTTCTAGGTTTTCCTTATTCATTGTCCAGCTTTCACATGGATATGAAGCAATTGAAAATACTATGGCTTGGGACAGGCACACTTTAGACTGCAAAGTGACATCTGTGATTCTTACACTTTAAAGAGGTCTTCTGCAGCAGATTTACCCAATGCAGTATGTCATTTTATATCTTGACTGCAGCTTCCAAGGGCATTTACTGCAGATCCAAGGAAAATGAAGTCCTTGACAACTTCAATATTTTCTCCATTTATCATGATGTTGGTTGTTGGTCCAGTTGTGAGGATTTTTGTTTTCTTTATGTTGAGGTGCAATCCATACTGAATGCTGCAGTCTTTGATCTTCATCAGTAAGTACTTCAAGTCCTCATCACTTTCAGCAAGCAAAGTTGTGTCATCTGCATATTGTAGGTTGTTAATGAGTCTACTTCCAACCCTGACACTGTCTTTTTCTTCATATAGTCCAGCTTCTCAGATTATTTGCTCAGCATGCAGGTTGAATAAGTACAGTGAAAGGATACAACCCTGACACACACCTTTCCTGACTTTAAACCACATGATATTCCCTTGTTCTGTTAGAACAACTGCTGTTTGGCCTAAGTACAGATTCCTCATGAGCACAATTAAGTGTTCTGGAATTCCTATTCTTCTCAATGTTATCCATAATTTGTTATGATCCACACAGTCAAATGTCTTTGCACTGTCAATCAAACACAGGTAAACATCTTTCTGGTATTCTCTGCTTGCGGCCATGATCCATCTGACATCAGCAGTGATATCCCTAGTTCCATGTTCTCTTCTGAATCCAGCTTGAATTTCTGGTGGTTCCCTGTTGATGTACTATTGCAACCACTTTTGAATTATCTTCAGCAAATTTTACTCGTGTGTGATATTAATGATATTGTTCAATAATTTCTACATTCTGTTGGATCACCTTTCTTTGGAATGGGCACAAATATGGATCTTTTCCAGTCAATTGGCCAGGCAGCTGTCTTTCAAATTTCTTTGCATAGACAAGTGAGCACTTCCAGAATAGTATCCGTTTATTTAAATATCTTAATTGGTATTCTGACAATTCCTGGAGCCTTGCTTTTTGCCAGTGCCTTCAGTGCAGTTTGGACCTCTGCTTTCAGTACCACTGGTTCTTGATAATATGCTACCTCCTGAAACAGTTGAATGTCAACCAATTCTTTTTGGTATAGTGATTTTTTGTATTCCTTTCATGTTTTTTTGATACTTCCTGTGTCATTCAACATTTTCCCCATAGAATCCCTCAATATTACAACTCGAGTCTTGATTTTTTCTTCAGTTCTTTCAGCTTGAGAAATGCTGAGTGCGTTCTACCTTTTTGGTTTTCTAACTCCAGGTATTTGCACATTTCATTATACTTTACTTTGTCTTCTCGAGCTGCCCTTTGAAATCTTCTGTTTAGCTCTTTTACTTTATTATTTCTTCCTTTCACTTTAGCTAATCTAGGTTCAAGAGTGTCATGGTTTGAATTATGTCCCCCAAAAAATGTGTGTATCAATTTGCCTGGGCCATGATTCCCAGAATTTTGTGGTTGGCCTCCATTTTGTGATTGTAATTTTATGTTAAAGAGGATTAGGGTGGGATTGTAACACCACCCTTACCCAGGTCACATCCCTGATCCCATGTAAAGGGAGTTTCCCTGGGATGTGGCCTGCACCACCTTTTATCTCTCAAGAGATAAAAGGAAAAGGAAGCAAGCAGAGACTTGGGGACCTCATACCATCAAGAAAGCAGTGCCAGGAGAAGAGCGCATCCTTTGGACCAGAGTCCCTGCACAGAGAAGCTCCTAGTCTGGGGGAACACTGACGAGAAGAAGGCCTACAGAGAGAAAAAGGTTTCCTCTGGAGCTGACGCCCGAATTTGGACTTTTAGCTTACTTTAACTGTGAGGAAATAAACTTCTCTTTGTTAAAACCATCCACTTGTGGTGTTTCTGTCATAGCAGCACTAGATGACTAAAACAAAGATCAAGTTTCAGAGTGTCTTCAGATGTTCATTTTGGCCTTTCCTTTCTTTCCTGTCTTTTTAATGACCCTTACTTTCTTCATGTATACTGTCCTTGATGTCATTCCACAACTCTTCTGGTCTTCGGTCATTAGTATTCAGTGTGTCAAATCTATTCCTGAGATGGTCTCTAAATTCAGGTGGGATATAGTCAAGGTCATAGTTTGGCTTTCATGGACTTTCTCCAATTGTCTTCAGCTTCAACTTGAATTTGCACATAAACAATTGATGGTCTCTTCCACAGTTAGCACCTGGCTTTGTTCTGACTGATGATATTGAGGTTCTCCATCATCTCTTTCCACAAATGCAGTCGATTTGATTCCTGTGTATTCCATCTGGTGAGGTGCACATGTATAGTCGCTGTTTATGTTGTTAAAAAAAGGTATTTGCAATGAAGAAGTTGGTGATCTTGCAAAATTCTGTCATGTGATCTCTGGCATTGTTTCTGTCACCAAGGCCATATCTTCCAACTACTGATCCTTCTTCTTTGTTTCCTACTTGCGAATTCCAAACCAAAAACGCATTGCCATCGAGTTGATTCTGACTCATAGCAACCCTACAGGACAGAGTAGAACTGCCCCATAGGGTTTCTAAGGAGTGGCTGGTGGATTCGAACTGCTGACCTTTCGGTTAGCAGCTGTAGATCTTAACCTCTGTGCCACCTGGGCTCCTTTGCATTCAAACCATCAGTAATCATCAATACACCTTGATTGCATGTTTGATCAATTTCGTACTACAAAAGTTGGTAAAAGTCTTCAATTTCTTCATCTTTGGCCTTAGTGGTTGGTGCATAAATATTAACAATAGTCATATTAACTAGTCTTTCTTGTGGGCTTATGTATATTTTTGTATCACTGACAGCATAGATCACAATAGATCTTGAAATGTTCTTTTTGACACTGAATGCGAGATCATTTCTCCTCAATTTGTCATTCCTGGTATAGTAGACCATATAATTGTCTGATTCAAAGTGGCCAATACCAGTCCATTTCAGCTTACTAATGCATAGGATATCGATGTTCATGCATTCCATTTCATTTTTGTTGACTTCAATTTTCCTAGATCCATACTTCAGTCTTTCCACATTTCTATTATTAATGAATTTTTGCTGATGTTTCTTCTCATTTTGAGTCATGCCACATCGACTAATGAAGGTCCTGAAAGCTTGACACCATTCATGTCATTAAGGTCAACTCTATTTTAAGGAGGCAGCTCTTTCCCAATCATATTTTGAATGCCTTTCAACCTGAGGGGCTCATTTTCCTGTGCTATATTAGACAATGTTCCACTGTTATTCATAATGTTTTCACTGGTCAATTTTTTCAGAAATAGACCTCCAGATCCCTCTTCCTGGTCTGTCTTAGTCTGGAAGCTCCACTGAAACCTGTCCACCAAGGATGACCCTGCTAGTATTTGAAATATTGGTGGCAAAACTTCCAGTATCAAAGCAACACACAAGCCACCCCAGTAGGACAAACTGACTGATGCATGGTAACTCTTGCTAGATATTTAAAAACTATCATATGATCTTATTATTTCTTCAGTCTGATTTTATGTTCATTGAAAACCTCAAGCCTTTTTTATATGATCTATTACCAAAATAGTTTTCCTTCAAGCATTACTTCACTGGTTGAACATGTTTTTATATCTGTTGAAATTCGTGTTGTTTTCTTTGTGATTATACCTAGAATACAAAGTAAAAAAAGAAAGAATGGTTTGAATAATGAGGAAAACTTTCCTTTATATTTAATTGCAGAGGTATTTTTTTTATCATTGTACGGTCATGAAACATCTTAATATATTTATGCTTCATTCCTGCTGTCTGTGATGTAAAGTTTGAATTGTTTCACTCCAATAAGATCTGTAAAACTTTTTCCTTTGATATGTTATTAAAGTTACTTGTATTATTTTCAAACACCAGTTCTCTTTCATCTTGACAAAAATTATATTAAAAATATATAACATATTGTATTTGATGCAAGTATAGTAAAAAAGCACAAATTCATAATTAAACCATGATTCTTTATTGAAAACTATTTGTCCAGAACAGTGCTACATGTTCTATTCATCACATACTGTATTGAAAAGGATATAGAAATTCCCTGATTAAATATAGTAATATTGAATCCAGAGCACAGAGCTAGGCAAATTCTGAAGTTTAATTAAAAAAAAAAAGTCACAACTCAAAAAATAATAAATTATGTCTATCATTTTGGATGAATTAAAATTCCTGAATGTGAAGAAGAAATATTATCAATACAATTACTGATGTGAAAAAACCTGAGAGAAATAAAAATGTAACTCATTATGTATCAATAATAAATAATAAATACAAAATCTTTACATAAGACATTCATTCAGTGATGTCTTCATTGTCACCTTACATTTTTCAAGTAAAAAATGATATATGTTTTATAGGAAAAATATCAGTCAGTGCATTTTGAAGTATATCAATAGTGCATTTGCCTAATACCAGCCTTAAACAGAGTTTATGACCAGATAGTCTTTATTCATTCTAAAAAAAATTGTTTGATACACTATATACTCAGTACTATCCAAAAATCTTAGTAAAGAGCTGCTCATACATTCAGAAGCTTCAATCATATCTACATACAAATTTAGGAGCATCTCTCTCACCTCAATTTTTCATACAAATTGCCTAAAATAGAAACTGTATGTAATAACTTCAATAATTTAAAAATATTATGAAAATTTCAAAGACATCAAGCACAATGTAATAAACCACCATCTACCCATCCACCATAAAAAATAAAACATATTCGAAGATACCTATGTACCCTCTCAATCCCTATCCCTTGTCCTTTCTGCAGGGAAACAAACTTTATATAAATATATTCAGATATGCATTTAAGGGATCAGAGTCTGCATTTATGTATATAATAAACATGTAGTTTTACCATATTACATTGCTTTCAAACTTTATGTAAATAGTATCATGCTCTAGAAAAATTTTTAACTTGCTTTTTTAACTATTTTTTTAACTAAAATTTTTAACTACGTTTGAGTCATCTATATTGACATATGTACTTTATTTAATTTATTTCACCTCTGTTTAGTATTCCATTGCATAAATATATCAAAATTTATCCTTTCTCCTGTTAATTGACAATCTTGTTGCTTTCAATTATTGGTTATTACAAACAATGCTCCTTTAAACATTTTAATATAAAACTTACATTGCATATAGATAAGAACTTCTTCAGGGTATGTATATAGGAATGAAATTCAAGATCATAGAATATATTTGATAATTTTAAAAATCAAAAATTTCTTAAAACAGAAGTACATTAAGCTGACATCTATTTTTTTAAAAAACTAATGTGATGGATTTTACCACGTCGAGTTTTTTTTTTGTTTGAATCTATGATTTAATTAGGTAAAAATTCACAGGTGTATCAGAGCCCTGGTTGTCTTAGAGGCGTGGAAGAAAGTGATATGAAATGAAGCAAAAGATGCAGTCAGGACTAGAATCTCTAAAATAAATGTTATATATTGATATTTTATGGTTCTTCATGGTCTGGATTCACTTCTTACTTGAGATGATAGCTGCAATAACTTTCTTATTTTTTATATCAATAAATTTACCAATGAATATTTATTGTTTATTTCTTACAGTTATTCCTCTATAGATCTAGAAGCCAATCTTATTTATCTAATATTAGCTAACAGTCGATGCTTGCTGTTGTATTAGAAACTTGTTCCATTAGTCAGCATCATCATGCGAGTTACAATAATGCATACTCATGATTATAAGACAGAATTTCTTAGAATTATAGAATATTAAAAATAGAAAGAACTTTAGAAATAATTTAATTTTTTTCCTCATTTTAGAAATGAAAAAAAATGCTCAAAGAGGCTAAAATTATCTGCTCAAGCTTCTACGGCTTTGTAGTAGCTGAGAAAGGACTAAAATTTGAATGCCTAGGAATATAAGTTGTTGTTGTTGTTTTTGTTAGGGGCCATCAAGTCGGTTCCGACTTCTGGTGATCCTATGTGCAACAGAACGAAACACTGCCTGGTCCTGCACCATCCTCACAATCATTGCTGTGTTTGAGCCCATTGTTGCAGTCACTGTGTCAATCCATCTTGTCCAGAGTCTTCTTCTTTTTCGCTGACCCTCTACTTTACCAAGCATGATGTCCTTCTCCAGGGACTGGTCCCTCCTGATAACATGTTCAAAGAGAGTGAGACAAAGTCTCACCATCCTTGTTTCTAAGGAGCATTCTGGCTGTACTTCTTCCAAGACAGATTTGTTCCTTCTTCTGGCAGTCCGTGGTGTATTCAATATTCTTCACCAACACCGTAATTCAAATGCATCAATTTTTCTTTGGTCTTCTTTTTTCATTGTCGAACTTTTGTATGCATATGAGGCAATTGAAAATACCATGGCTTGGGTCAGTGCATCTTAGTCCTCAAAGTGACGTCTTTGCTTTTCAACACTTTAAAGAGCTCTTTTGAGGCAGATTTGCCCAGTGCAATACATGCTTTGATTTCTTAACCGCTGCTTCCATGGACATTGATTGTTGATCCAAGTAAAATGAAATCCTTGACAACTTCAATATTTTCTCTGTTTATCATGATATTGCTTCCTGGTCCAGTTGTGAGGATTTTCGTTTTCTTTATGTTGAGGTGTAATCCATACTTAAGGCTGTGTTGTATTACTCACCCTACTGTGATATATTAAAACTTTCTCTATCTACAACATAATGTCCATTATCAACACCATGGATGCAATTTTTCTTGTTGATATTTTCATTTTGCCTCCATTAAAGTGTAAATAACTTGATACACATTTTAGGGATATTTTTAATCTTGAAAATCAAATGAAGTTTTAAATATACAGAAGATGCTATTTGAGAAGACAGTCACATTTCCAAATGAGCTATCATAATTTGAATATATAAAAAGTTTGATGTTTCAGGAAAACAGCTCAGTTCATCTTTTGTTATGGAAAATATAAAAATAAAGAATACACAATCCAAACCAACCCATTGCTGTCTAGTCAATTCCAACTCATAGCAACCCTATAGGACAGAGTAGAACTGCCCCATAGGGTTTCCAAGGAGCATCTGGTGGATTCAAACTGCCGACCTCTTGGTTAGCAGTCGATTTTTAACCCTTGCACCACCAGGGCTAAAGAATACTCAAGTAGTCATGAAAGGGAAAAGTTCATCGAAGAATGTCTGATGTCTGGCCTGTGCTTTGCCATGCTCCATGAAGGGGTAGAATGAGGTATAGGCTATTTTGACAAATGCTGGGATGGAGTCTCTGTAGTCAAAGCTGATGCATCTTACAGACAGAAGAAATTTGGAGGTGTAAACCATGTCCTTGGAAGCATTGGGGATAAAATCAGGGAAACGGAGCTCTGTCATCAATTCTAAGGGATAAACATAGCGGCAAAACAAGACAAACCAAGAGATTCAGAAGCTGTAAAGCAGATGGAGTAAAAAGTAGAGGCAAGAGTTTTGTTTTTGAAATATTGTTGTATTCATGATAACTTTGGGAAGCTTTCTGCACATTGAGACACTGAGAATTATCACCAATGGTTATAGCACCAAAGTGTGGGGGGGATCAAAAACAACAAGAAACCTAGCAGCTAGAAAGTTAGTGATCATTTTGTTTGGGTTCCTCCTCGTATTTTATAACTTGACATTTAGGCTATGGGCAGTAAAGATTAGGAACTGCAGATTTCATCTTGAAAGACTGCACAATGGAAATATTTTTTTGCATTATCTAATATAATTCTCAGAGAAATATGATCAACTAAGTGCAAAAATGACAAAACTTGGGGGAGAGGAAGTGAATCGTTGTCCTTGTAGGAGCATCATTACTGTTGCAAAAGAACACGACTCTGCTGTGCTGAAATGTGTCTGAAAAATTGGTCAATAAACTGAGATGTTCAGGTGGTTAGAAATCATTGTTCCTGAGTGATTAAACCACATGCCAGACAGTAATATTAAGACTATCCCCCAGACCTGATCAATAATATATTAAGACTGCCCCTTGGAACTTAATAGAATGTTTCTCCAGAATTTGGTATAAGTCATAGGTTGTGGTCTATAGCTATTTTTCTCTGTTAGAGAACATCTGTGATGATTTTTATAAAAGGAAACATCCAAGATGACATCCTTCAAGGTGGTGGCACACTTTATGTCTGAAATCTGGTACCATCTGGATTTCTCAGTTGAAGTAGTGAGTTTTGTAACTCCTACATAATTAAACTGAAAGTTATGAATTTTCTGCTTCCTAGGTCTTTTATTGTTATTAGATAGTAAATAGTCACATCATAATTACTTAAACCAAGGCTGATATTTATATGCTAAAACAGAAGGTTTGGGATTTACTGACTTATGGTAATAACAGAAGGAGCTTTGGTGGCATCATGGTTAAGCACTTGGCTGCTAATTGAAAGGTCCACAGTTAGAACCCACCAGCAGCTTCACAGAAGAAAGATGTGGCAGTCTGCTTCTGTAAAAATTACAGCCGTGGAAACCTTATAGGGCAATTCTACTCTGCCCAATAGAGTCACTATAAGTTTGAGTCAACTTGACGGCATGCGATAACAACACTTGTAATAACTAAGGTAATCGTAAAATCTTCATATTTTATTTTCCTTTAAAAGATTTTTGGTTGATGAATGAATGTCTTATTAGAAGCTTTCTTAGTTAAATCAACACTGAATAGATTTGGTCAATTCTTGTTTTTCTTATGCTTGTAATTATTACACCACAATTACTGTTATTATGATAATTCCAAACACATACGTACACATAGTCAATGCAGTGGTTAAAGTAGCTAGGATTTTCACAGTATCTTATATAAATCAATTCAGTTTTATTCAATTGTGTGTGTGTGTGTGTATTAAACCTTTTAGCAACAGAACATATATTCAGCAGTAAAAGAAAAATTTAAGGACAAATTCACCAATAAAGTAAAAGCCTTTGATTTCTTGGTTTCACCTCAGTAGTTTGCCACTACCAGTGAATTCTAGGCAAAGAGCCTAAAGGTGATAAAATTGGAGAAATTTCCTTATTACAAATTTTATAATGTATTATCTTACACTGCTAATTTAGAAGCCCTGGTAGCACAGTGTTTAAGAACTCCACCACTAACCAAAAGATCAGCAGTTCAAATCCACCAGCTACTCCCTAGAAACCCTATGGGGCAGTTCTACTCTGTCCTATAGGGTCACTATGAGTCAGAATAGACTTGATGGCAATGGGTTTTTTTTATGGGTTATAGTGCTAATTTAGTACATGATCATCAATTCACTTGACATTTTGTCAATTGATTCATATTTACAAAATTTACAATTTATTTATAAATTTACAATTTATTTCAGACAATGCCTGTTAAGATAAAAGTGATTTAAAAGTAGTTTAAAGGCAATAAGTGGAATTATATAGTATACCATATATAGTATAGGGTTGCTATGAGTTGGCATCGACTAGATGACAACAAGTTATGGATATATGTAGTATATAGTATAATACATAATACATATTTATGCATCTGGCTTCTTTTACTCAAATTTATGGTTGTTTTTGCATGTAGCAGTATTCTACTTAATTTCATTGGTGCATAGTATTTCATTTTATGAATATGCCATGGTGTGTTTATCTATTCAATTCTTGATGGCTATTTGGGTTGTTTACAGTCTGGAGTTATTATGAATAAAACCACTATGAACATTCTGATGCATGCCTTTTGGTGCACACGTGAAGCATTTCTGTTGGGAATATGCCTAACAGAAGAATTGCTAGATTGAAGGATATGCATATATTTTGCTTTAGTAGCTCCTGCCAAGTGTTTGTACCAATTTACATTGCTACCAACAACATACGCAAATTCTAGTTCTCATATACTTTTCCAAACTTGGAATTTTCCATCTTATTTGTTTTTAGCCATCGGCAAATGTTGTTGTTGTGTGCTGTCAAGTCAATTCCTACTCATAGCGACCCTATAGGACAGAACAGAACTGCCCCACAGAGTTTCCAAGGAGCCCCTGGTGAAGTCGAATTCCCAACGTTTTGGTTAGCAGCCTGAGCTCTTAACCAGTTCACCACCAAGGCTCTGCATCAGGCAAATAGTGGTATCTAATTGTGGTTTAAATTTATGTCTCTGTTAATAAGGTTGAAATCTTTATCATAATTGGCCATTTAGATGTACTTAGTCATGTCTCTTGCCTTTTTTTCCTATGGGATCATCTGATTTTTAAAAACTGATTTGTAGAACTCTTTCATGGATTATGCAATGATCTGTTTGTCTCATATATTGCAAATATCTTCAACACTGTACCTTATTTTTTCATTCTCTTAATAGTGCTTATGAATGAGCAGGACTTCTTAATTTTAATGTAGATCAATCTTTTCACTTATGATTAGTGCTTTCTTTTTATCATGTTTAAGAAATCTTTTTTAACACAGATTATAAAGATATTCTGCTAAATTATCTTCTATAAATTTCTTGTTTTAATATTTAGATCTACATCTACACTCTAATTAATTTTTGGTATAATATGTTTAGGGGGCAATATTAATTCTTCCCATATGAATATACAATTAACCTTCACTGTTTGTTTAAAAGGCCATGCTTTTTCTATGGCTGTCTAGGAAACAGAGGGCACAATCAAATTATCATAGTTTGAGTAGGGTTTTTTTTTTTTAAAGGGATTAATTGTAAATGTGGGGGTAGACCACAAAGCACAATGCAGCAGATCTAGAGGAACTGCAAGGTGTAGACACAGTAGCTGAGCTATCATTGCCCCTAGGCTCCGAAGGAGGACTCGACTGAAAGATTACTGGAAATAGGTAAGTGAGAGAGCCATGTACAGCATCTACCTCAACAAAGAGTAGCCAGTGTCAATAAAAACAACCATCTTAAGGCAACTTACAGGGAGAGAACCTCGATCTCCTCCCTCCCATCTCCTGCCAAGGCTCACCACAGGTCAAACACAACTGGAAGTCAGAATGCACAGCCTGCCATTGATGTAATCCACACAAGTAAGCCTCACAGGGCACAAGGGAGAGCAGAGAAGGGTACAGAGTAGATCTGGAGGGGGAAATGGAAGATATTAGGCACAATCTACAAATTTTGTAACTCAGGATACGTTGTTGCTCTTTACTAGGGTGAAATCTTCTGACCTTAACACAGGGGATGCATCAAGTTCCATCCATGAGAGTACGTCAATCCTGTCGCACTCCCACAGGAAACCTAAAATGTCTGCCCAAATCCATGTTCTTCACACAATATACAAAACCAAAAAAAAAAAAAAACAAACCCCTTGCCGCTGAGTCAATTCCAACTCATAGTGACTCTATAGGATGGAGTAGAACTGCCCCACAGGGTTTCCAAGGAGCAGCTGGTGGATTTGAACTGCTGACCTTTTGGTTAGCAGCCTAGCTCTTAACCACTGTTCCACCAGGGCTCTGAGTCACATAATATAGTAGGAGGGGAAAAAAGTAAAAAGGAAATAATTCAGTCATATAAAACATAGTTCCTTCTGTTGCTGATCATGACATCCAAGTTGGGAATTATAATGTCCTTCTTCCACCATTGTTTCCAAGTTTTCCTAATCTTCTGCCAACACCTCAACTGACCCAAACTTTCATTCCTGCAGTATGTGTCTTTGGTGGTCTTGTCTTTATGAACTGACAAATTTTTCTACTGATATGGATTATTGGATATGGGAGTATTGGGTTCCACACATAGTCCCGTTTGTCCTTTTTGTGTAACAGCAATCAAACTTTCCCCTGGAAATTGGAATCAGTCACAGGATAATGATTCCCTGTTTCTACCTGTTATTGCAGAACCATGAGGAGCCCAAAAACACCAGTAGCATTTTGATTTCCAAATGGACCCAGGTGCTGTGCCCTCTATGATGGGATGATCCAAAGCAATTAACCTGTCACCAGAAGATCTTGTCCCCCTGATGAAATGGTGCCATATTAAGAGATCAATATTAGTCTCTGCTATTGGCAACTGGCGACTTAGGGTGAGAGAGAGAGATTGTGTTGTGGAACTGATCCATAGCCTGTATATTTGTCTCCATGGGCACTTTGTACATGAGCCCATTTAATAAGAACTGGAATGGTTAGGAGAAGAGGATGGAAGTCCTTGGGTACGCAAATTGTTAAGTGCCCAGCTGCTTACGGAAAAGTTGGTGATTCTAGTTTACCCAGAAGCACTTTGGAAGAAAGGCCTCACAATCTACTTCCAAAAACCAGCCATTGAAAACCCTATGGAACACAGTTATGCAACCCACATGGGACCACAATGAATTGGAGTCGACACAAGGGCAACTAGTTTTGGAATTGCATAGTAGCACGCTCTACCACAGTATTACAGACACTGATGACCTCCACCACCAATGATTGTTTTATGCCTTAATGTCTTGGTGCAAGGACTGTTTTTCTGAGCCTTCTTGTGAAAATGGTAACGAGGTGAATGTGCAGGATTCACATAATAGCTTTGTTCCAATATCCCCATTTCTCTGAAAGTTTGGAATCCACCCTATACAATATGCCAGGAAGTTCTGTCATATTGACTCCATTAACTGTAGACCATCACTGTGTTCATACAACTGTTATCCAATCTACTGCCATTCTCAGATCCTCAAGCCAACCCATTACTTTTCAAATACAGAGTGAAGGCACCCAAATCAGTATCAATATGGGCCCATCGAGTCTTAAAATTTCTCTCTCTTGGTATAATGCCCTTAGAATCCATTTCCCACATACTCTTCAGGCTTCTGCTAATACTTGTTCAGGAAGATTTTTTTTTAAAAAAACTATCTGGATTATAATCTATTTGTTCCTAAACAGGCTTATTTCTCTCTGACTAGGCTATTTTGGGCTCTAAGTTTTATATAGTTCTGGAAACAACGAGTGGTGGATTGTCCTGAAAATATTAGCAATAACTTGTGTCATCTAAAGGTTTTTTATGCAGAGGAAGGTTACCTCTGTAGTGAGGGATATTTTGAGACCCAACATTCTCAGTCCTATCCATATATGCCTAAATGATCTTATTCCATTGATCAGTGCCTACTCCTTGATCACGAACTTTCTCACTTAGCAGGAGAGACATGGGGTGGTTGAGTATTGATACAGTATTGCTACTCTGCAAACAGACTCTTCCAAGGAGACCAAAGGTCTGAACCCAAAACATATTTGTAGTGCAATTACAGAAAGTGATTTGAAGCTGCAATAGAGACCTTACTGTTCTCCACATGTATTCTTAATTCAGAATTCATGACCCTTCTATTATTGTTTTCCTTATTTATATTCATAAGGTATAGTAGAAGAAGCCAAGTGATTCCATAATCACTATTGCTTTGGTAAAAGAACAACTCCCATTCTTTGTTCTTCACCTGTATTTCATCTCATGCCACCACTAGTGACAACTGGAATAATCAAGATGCTATCACATACCATAGATTACCTGTGTCCCACCTGTGTCCCATTCACCCCTCCCCTACCCAGAAGGAGGTCATCCTGCATTACTCAAATATATGGCCATCAAAATACAAGAACCCAATTCTGAGGGACTCTTTCTTGAGGCCATTTCAGCACAAATTACTGTATCCATCGGGGGCAAGGAGGAAACAGATGGCACATTCAAATTAGGATAATTTGAGGAGAGTTTATTTACAAAATGACGAATTACAAAGGTATGGGTAAGGAGTAGTGAAACCACAAAAGATAGTTCACAAACCTGGAGCTAGTTGCAGCAGAAGAGCTGACGCCATTAGCTATGAAGAGATACAGGGAAGGAAGGACATCCAGCCAGCCTTAGGCTACATTAATTCTAGAAAACTAGAAAGATAAATCCCTTAATGCCAATCTCATCTAGACCAGTGATTTCATTCTTCTCCATTCTCTTCTGGTCTGAGCTCAAGATTCACCCCTCAAAGAGTTTTCCTTTTTCAATACATCTGAAGTAGCTTCACCATCTTCATCTCTCAGCCTCTTTTTAAAAAATAAATTTTTATCAGTACATGGCATTATCTTATGTCCTTCTCTTTCCACTACAACTTTACCTTCCAATACAATTCCATGAAGGAAGGAATCATGTCTATCTTGTTCTTGGTTGTATCCTCAGTATCCAGGAGAGTGTCTGGCATAAAATAAATAGTCAATACATATTTGGTAAATGGAGTTAATGAAGAAATTATTGAAAAATATTTTTTTTAAAAAAACATGATGAGGACTGAAGCTAGTAGTGTTCATGGATTGGAGGAGAAAAGGTGAATTAGAGAAAGGAGTTAAAGGGACAAATAAAATTAGAACTGGGAAAAGAAAAGGAAGGAGCTAAAGATGATGCCACAGTGTCAAACATAGTGGAATACAAGAATTTGTAATGCTTTTTAAGATTATTTTGAAATTAAAGCCTTTTTGAGAAGGTTACATATTTAGTCTTGAAAATGTAAAAACTTATGTTTTTGAGGCTTCCAAGTATGAAAAACATGTGGAAATAATACAGTGGCTCTCAAGGGATTACTTTATGAGTCAGAAGCATAGAAGTTATGTGGGTGAGAACAAACACGTGTTCGTTGGGTCTGATATGTCTTATGTCCTGTTCAAAAAAGCAACGCTATACCAACAAATCAATCAACAAGTATTTACTGAAATTCCTCTGCAGGCCCAACCTCACTTTATGTGCCACCAAATTCTCAAAATGTAATAAGAACAAGTTCACTTTGGAAAGCTTTATGATCTAGCTACCTAAGTAGAGTTAGGAGATTAAAGAGGATGATTTATCTCTATGAAGAGATACAAGGAAGGAAGGACATCCAGCCAGCCTTCCAAAAACCAAAAAAAAAAAAACAAAACGAAACAAAACTGATTGCTGTCGAGTCGATTTCAACTCTTAGCGACCTAATAAGACAGAGTAGAACTGCTCCATAGTGTTTCCAAGGAGTAGCTGGTGGATTCGAACAATTGACCTTCATCAATTAGAGAAAACTGGAAGGATAGATTCCTCAACTCCATGATAATGATATGATAGTCCCTTAACTCCATAATAGTGATAAAGAGATTCATCATTCTCTTTCCTAAACCATGTACACATATCAAATTTAGTAAAATTAATACACTAACAAATGCATACACATTTCTATAGATAAAGAAGGAAAACAGAAAAAGATAAAATGGAGAGAGAGAAAGGAAGGAAGAAAAGGTTGAGTCCTGGACTCATGCCAGCACTGTTTTACTCTACTCCAGTTCCTGGAGCTAGATGTTATTAATTTTCAATTTAAAGATGTTTCAGAGGAGGATGAGAGAAAATAGACAAATTTTCTAAAGTCATTTTGCTACTAAAGCTAGAATTCAAATTCTCATTTGCCTCCAAATCTTACATAGTTTACATGAGTTGCTGGTTCTTCCACATGAGAAGAAAGGATGTAAGCTAGCATTCATTATATTTGTGCTACATCCAAGGCCAGGAGACTTCATGAGAGATCAAGCAAAGCTGATAGCTCCTCACCCTGTTTAAACAGCAATTATTTATTTCCATTGGCTTTGCTTGTCTCCTCCAGAGTATGTGCTAATATTTTAATGCGATTTGACTGTGCTTTATTTACATTTACTTGAGCTAGTATGGCAGACGTTTTTGGGCTTATCACTCCAAAATTTGTCCTTCCTGGCACATTATTCTTAGATATTCACCTTATTTGTTTGCCCTCCCCCACCCCCCACCCAGGCCATTCCTTCCGATGTACTTGTCCCCTCTAATGTCTCCAAAATCAACTTGGGATTGGGAAAGACCTTCCTAGGTCTCCCAGACAGAAAGGCTAAAAATCAGAGCAAAGCCTAGAGCGTGAACTAGTCTTGGAGGAATTAGATCCTTTCTGACTCAGATTTTTTAAATTCCATTCACTTTGATGAGTCCCTGGGTGGCACAAACGGTTAAGCTCTTGGCTACTGAAAGGTTGGTGGTTTCAACCCTCCCAGAGGCACCTGGGAAGAAAGGTTTGGCATTCTGCTTCTGAAAATCACAGCTATGAAAACATTATGGAGTGCAGTTCTGCAAAAGGTCTGAAAAAGTAAGAATCGACTTAATGTCAACCGTATTTTTTTCATTTATTTTCACTCATTTGATACCCCATTTAAAACTTATAAGAATTTTCACTAGGAAATAGCTTTTAGTGATTGACACAGTGTTCATAAAATAGTATGTAGGCTTTGGGTATGCAATGGTGAATATGGCCATTCTGGTCCCTGAAGACTTCCAGTACCATGGGAGATACAGACAGACAGAGGACTGTGAGTAGGTGTCAAGGAATCACAGGGGAAGTGATCAAATCATCGTGCAGGTGTCAAAGGATGTTTTCAGAGTGGAGATGACACATGAACTGGACCTTGAAGGATGATTAACATTTGCCGGGTAGTACAGCAGTGTAGCAAAAAGGCAAAGGAATAGCTAGTTATGTAGCAAAGTTAGATTGTTGTCTTTGTAGGTAGGAGACATGCCTGAGAATCCATTTTAAGAATTCCAATTATTTCCTGAAATGGACTCATCCACTGTGGTTCTGATTACAAGCTAACACTTTTGTTATGTAATAGATTATTGAGCCCATAGATAATGATTTTTTGGTAGGACTGTGAACTACTTATATTTTAAAATGTAAAATATCTTCTCATATCTCCTCATAGTGAATGCATTTTGGCAATTTATGAAAAGTTAAAATCTTATGTAGGCTAGATTTTTCTTTTATGCCCAGCTCTGAAATAACAGCTTTGGCACCTGGACCTTGAAGGAATAATTTCTTTGGTATGGACAAATCACATTATAATACCATAAAATTTGTGTTGATTTGACCCTAATTTGTCTTTCTTCCACTCATTCTCTCATTCTCTCATCAATTGGCAGTTCGCATTGTCATGGGAAATCTTCTTGTACAATCTTATCACACTTCTGTACTGTAAAACATATTTTGATATCACTGATATTCTATCCGATACTCTAATGTTCTTGCTCACCATTATCCTCCAACTATAGTATCCTTTTGAATACTTCCATAGTGCCACTATTCTTTTGTGTAGAGATAGCAGAATAGTTATCCTTCATGTATATTCTAACTGCCTTGCATTTCTTTTTACTCTGTAAATGCTGCTTGGAAATATGACTCCAGTGGCTACTTCCCAGGAAAATTTACAACATGCTTTCCAGAAACCTATAAAAAAGACAAATCTCACTATGGAAGACTTTGGCTATGCCTTTCCTGGGTTGTCTGTATTTTATATGTTCTATTTTGTACTTTGTGATCGAGAGTGTAATTCAATATTGTAGCAGATTTTATATGGTTAAAAATGGTACAGGGAGATAAAAATATGTACCAATGCAGCAGCTCAGCTTGTCTGACATACACATTGAGACTGTAGGAAAACATGTTTTTCCCTGTCAGAAACTGACACCATTTTGTGAAAGTTGCTCCAAAGATCTGTTTATCTAATATCTGGCTTCCTTCAGCACACATTTTTCAATGTTTACATTTCCCCCCTGCAAAAACAACTGATAACATTTTTTTATACCAGTTGAGAATTTATATCCAACACGTAGTGTAAAGTGGTATCCATAGTCATCTAAATATCAAATTCTCAGATGTTCCAAAAACAGATTT
Organism: Trichechus manatus latirostris; assembly: GCF_000243295.1. Taxonomy (NCBI): domain Eukaryota; kingdom Metazoa; phylum Chordata; class Mammalia; order Sirenia; family Trichechidae; genus Trichechus; species Trichechus manatus. The sequence goes on from NW_004443969.1 coordinate 1,861,001, forward strand.
TGAGCTTTTTACACTCGTTTCAGCCATTTTGTTAATCTAATTATACAAACAGGACTAGTTTAAGAATTCAAAATGATAAAATTGTACAGCAACAGAAATGTGTGCTGAACACTTTACAACCTTTATATGATGTAACCTTTATAACAGCTCTATGAGGGAGACAGTTATTATGCCTAATTCATGGATGAGGCAATTAAGACTCAGAAAGGATAGGTAAATTATTTAAGGTTATATTGCTCCAAAGTGGCAGGTAAAGGAAATATTTATCTTGAAGCCATTGTATTTCATCTAATATATATCACCTTTCACAGATGAGATTCAATTTTAGTATCCTAACTACCCTTACCATGCACTTGATCCATTTTGTGATATTTAGGAGATTCAATACCTGCTCTGGGTAGAGGATGAGTAAGTGGGTTAGGCAGGGGAGTCGAGTTTGGTACATAATTTGTAAACTACTCCTAATATTAACTGAAGAAATTACTCTCTTAACAACCTAACAAAGAAATCAAAAGCACATTGAGGAAGGGTTTAACCACCTATGACAGTAATTCAGCTTTAGAAATGCCTTGCAAATGGTCATTAGCATGTATGGGATGAAGATAAAAAAAGTTGTGACAGTCTTGTTCAGGGAAAGAATAGACATCTACCCAAGTAGAATTATTTGAGGGTTGATAAATGGGTTCCTCCAACCCTCTAGAGTTCACCCAGGTATCTAAAATTCTAAGTATTCATAGAATAGTAACTCATAGAATTATATATTTTCAAATATATATACTTAAATAGGAATCATGTCAATGAGTAAATGAAGAATTCATTCAAACCAGAATTTTTATTTAAATTGAAGTTTAGAATTACATAATTCAATTAAAATTGAAGAATAAATCTCAAAAAAATCCAATTGCTTAAAAAAATACTCTTATACTCCAAAATAAATTTATGTTCAAAGCAACACCATGCTCAACTTAGTTAATAAACACATTTAACAATAAAACTGATTTTTATTTATCAATTTAATAACACTTTTTATATTTTTTTTATTGTTGTAATGAAATGAAGTTTACATTTCAAGTTAGTCTCCCATACAGAATTATTTGTTTTTACATACATAGTTATGAGACCCCAACCACTCACCCCATTCTGTGACAGCACACTCCTCCCCTCCAACCCTGATACCCCAAGAACATTCAACGAGCTCCTAACTGTCTCTGCCTTCCCATCTCACCTCTGGACAGAAGCTGCCCCCTTGGTCTCTTGTATCTACTTGACTAAAAGGCACATTCTTCACAAGTATCACTTTATATCCCACAGTCCAGTCCAATCCATGTCTGAAGAGTTGGCCTCAGAAATTGTTTTAGTTCTGGGCTGATAGAGAGTCCCGGGGCCATGCTTTCTGGGGTGCCTGCAGTCTCAGGCAGACAATTAAGTCTGGTCTTCTTACTAGAATTTGAGTTCTGCACCCCATCCTTCTACTGCTCCATCAGGGACCCTATGCTGTGTTCCCTGTCAGGACATTCATTGGTGGTAGTCGAGCACCATCTAGTTCTTCTGGTCTCAGGCTCATGAAGTCTCTGGTTTATGTGGCCCATTCTGTCTCTTGGGCTAATACTTTCCTTGTGTCTTTGGTGTTCTTTGTTCTCCTGTACTCCAAGTGGTTGGGACCAACTGATGCATCTTAGATGGCCGCTTACAAGCTTTTAAGACCCCAGATGCCACTCACCAAAATAGGATGCAGAACATTTTCTTAATAAGCTTTGTTATGCCAATTAACATAGATGTCCCCTGAAACCATGGTCCCCAGACCTCCCATCCCTGTTACTCTGTCTCTCAAAGTATTTGGTTGTATTAAGGAAACTTCTTAGCTTTGGTTTAGTCCAGTTGTGCTGGCTTCCCCAGTAGTGTGTACTGTCCTTCCCTTCACCCAAGATGATTCTTATCTACTATCTAGTCAGTGAATAACACTCACCCTCCCTCCCCATCCCAGTAACAATCAAAGAATTGTTTTCTTCCGTGTTTAAACCTTTTCCTGAGTTCTTATACTAGTGGTCTTATACAGTATTTGTCCTTCTGTGACTGACTAAATTCACTCAGCATAATAAATTCCAGCTTCCACCATGTTATACAATTTTTCACAGCTTCATCATTGTACTTTCTCATTGCATAATACTCCGTTGTGTGGATATACTATAATTTATTTATCCATTCATCCATTGATGGGCACCTAGGTTCTTTCCATCTTTTTGCTGTTGTGAACCGTGCTGTGATGAACTTCGGTGTTCATATATCTATTCGTGAGACAGCTCTTCTTTCTCTAGGATATATTCCAAGGAGCAGGATAGCTGGATTGTATGCTACTTCTATTTCTAGCTTTTTAAGGAAGGGCCAAACCAATTTCTATAGTGGTAGTACCATTTTACATTCCCACCAACAGTCTATAAATGTTCCAGTCTCTCCACAACCTCTCCAGCATTTGTTATTTTGTGTTTTCTGGGTTAATGCTAGCCTTGTTGGGGTGAGATGATATCTCATTGTAGTTTTGATCTGCATTTGCTCTAATTGCTAATGATCATGAACATTTCTTCATGTGCCTGTTAGCCACCCGAATATCTTCTTTGGTGAAGTGCCTGTTCATATACTTTGCCCATTTTTTAATTGGGTTATTTGTCTTTTTGTTGTTGATGTTTTGCAGTATCTTGTAGATTTCAGAGATTAGACGCTGATCGGATTTGTCATAGCCAAAAATTTTTTTCCCAGTCTATAGGCTGTCTTTTGAATCTTTTGGTGAATTCTGTTGATGAGTATAAGTGTTACATTTTTAGGAACTCCCATTTATCTATTCTCTCTTCTGGTGCTTGTGCATTGTTACTCACGGTTCGTATTGTGTTTATGCCATGTATTCTGGCTCCTAGTGTTGTTCCTATTTTTTCTTCCATGATCTTTATTGTTTTCAATTTTATATTTAAGTCTTTGATACATTTTGAGTTAGTTTTTGTGCATGGTGTGAGATATGGGTCTGGTTTCAGTTTTTTGTATATAGCTATCCAGTAATGCCAGCACCATTTGTTAAAGAGACTGTCTTCATCCCAATTAATGGACTTTGGGGGTTTGTCAAATATTAGCTGCTTATAGGCGGATGAGCTTATATCTGGATTCTTAACTCTGTTCCATTGGTCTATGTATCTGTTATTGTACTAGTAACAGGCTGTTCTGACTACCATGGCAGTATAATAGGTCCTAAAATCAGGTAGTGTAAGGCCTCCCACTTTCTTCTTCTTCTTGAGTAATGCTTTATTTATTCGGGGCCGCTTCCCTTTCCATATGAAGTTGGTGATTTGTTTCTCCATCTTATTAAAAAATGCTGGTGAAATTTGAATCGGGATCGCATTGTATCTATACATTGCTTTGGGTAGAATTGACATTTTCACTATGTTGCTTCTACCTATGCATGAGCAAGGTATATTTTTCCACTTATGCAGGTCTCTTTTAGCTTCTTGCAGTAGTGTCTTGTAGTTTTCTCTGTAAAGATCTTTTACATCTCTGGTTATATTTATTCCTAAGTATTTAATCTTCTTGGGGGCGATTGTAAATGGTATTGATTTGGTGATTTCTTCTTCAAGGTTCTCTTTGTTGGTGTAAAGGAATCCAATTGATTTTTCTATGTTTATCTTGTATCCTGAAACTTTGATGAAATCTTCTGTTAGTTCCAGTAGTTTTCTTGTGGATTTTTTGGGATTTTCTGTGTATAAGATTATATCATCTGCAAATAGAGATACTTTGACTTCTTCCCTGCCTATTTGGATGCATTTTATTTCTTTTTCTAGCTTAACTGCTCTGACTAGGACCTCCAGCACAATGTTGAATAATAGTGGTGATAAAGGGCATCCTTGTCTGGTTCCTGTTCTCAAGGGGAATGCTTTCATAGTCTCTCCATTCAGGATGATGTTGGCTGTTGGTTTTTTAGTAATGCCCTTAATTATATTGAGGAATTTTCCTTCTATTCCTATTTTATTGAGAGTTTTTATCATGAATGGGTGCTGGACTTTGTTGAATGCCTTTTCTGCATCCATAGATAAGATCATGTGGTTCTTGTCTTTTCTTTTATTTATGTGATGGATTACATTGATTGTTTTTCTAATGTTGAACCATCTCTGCGTACCTAGTATAAATTCCACTTGGTCATGGTGAATTATTTTTTTGAAATGTTGTTGAAACTTTTTGGCTAAAATTTTGTTGAGGATTCTTGCATCAATGTTCGTGAGGGATATCTGTCTGTAATTTTCTTTTTTTGTGGTGTCTTTACCTGGTTTTGGTACCAGGGTTATGCTGGCTTCATAGAATGAGTTTGGGAGTGTTCCATCATTTTCTATGCTCTGAAATACCTTTAGTAGAAGTGGTGTTATCTCTTCTCTGAAAGTTTGGTAGAATTCTCCAGTGAAGCCATTGGGGCCAGGGTTTTTTTCTGTTGGCAGTTTTTTAATAACATTTTCAATCTCTTCTTTTTTTATGGGTTTATTTAGTTGTTCTACCTCTGTTTTAACTTAGGTTAGTAGTGAGTTTCTAGAAATTTGTCCATTACCTTAAGGTATTCAAATTTGTCAGAGTACAATTTTTCATAGTAATCTATTACGATTCTTTTAATTTCAGTTGGGTCTGTTGTGATATCACCTATCTCATTTATTATATGGGTTATCTGCTTCTCTCCTGTTTTTCTTTTGTCAGTTTGGCCAATGGTTTATCAATTTTGTTGATCTTTTCAAAGAACCATCTTTTGGACTTGTTAACTCTTTCAATTTTTTTTTTTTCTACTCTCTATTTCATTTAATTCTGCTCTAATTCTTATTATTTCCTTCCTTCCAGCACCTAGAGGCTTCTTTTGCTGCTCTCTTTCTACTTGTTCCAGTTGTAGGGTTAATGCTTTGATTATGAGCCTTTCTTCTTTTTGGATGTGACCGTTTATTGGTATAAACTGACCTTTGAGCACTGCCTTTGATGTGTCCCAAAGGTTCTGGTAATATACATTTTCATTCTCATTTGATTCTATGAATTTCTTTATTCCCTCCTTAATTTCTTCTATAACCCAGTCGTTTTTGAACAAGGTGTTGTTCAGTTTCCATGTGTTTGATTTTTTTTTCCTTTCTTTTTGTGTTGTTGATTTCCACTTTTACAGTTTTATGGTCAGAAAAGGAGCTTTGTAATATTTTGATGTTTTGGATTTTGTTAAGGCTTGCTTTATCGCCTAATATGTGGTCTATTCTGGAGAATGTTCCTTGTGCGTTGGAAAAAAAAGTATACTTGGCTGCTGTTGGGTGCAGTGTTTAGTATATGTCTATGAGATCAAGTTGGTTGATAGTAGCATTTACCTCTTCCTTGTCTTTGCTGAGCTTCTTTCCGGATGTTCTGTCCTTCACCAAAAGTGGCGTGTTGAAGTCTCCTACTACTATTGTGGAGCTGTCTATCTCTCTCTTCAGAGCCGTTAGAGTTTGTTTTATGTATTTTGAAGCCCGGTTGTTGGATGCATAAATATTTATTATAGTTATGTCCTTCTGGTGAATTGACCCTTTAATCATTATATAGTGCCCTTCCTTATCTTTGGTGGTAGATTTTACTTTAAAGTCTATTTTGTCAGAGATTAATTTTGCCACTCCTGCTCTTTTTTGAGTGTTGTTTGCTTGGTATATTTTTTTCCATCCTTTGAGTTTAAGTCTGTTTGTGTCTTTCAGTCTAAGGTGCATCTCTTCTAGGCAGCATATAGATGGTTCATGCTTTTTTTTCCAATCTGCCACTCTCTGTCTCTTTATTGGTACATTAAGTCCATTTACATTCAGCGTAATTATTGATAGGTATGAATTTAGTGCTGTCATCCTGATATCTCTTTTTGTGTGTTGTTCACAGTTTCTTTGTCCTCCTCAATTTTGTGTGCTGAGTCGTCTTCCCTTATGTATTTTTTTTTCATCTTTTTCTTTGTTGTAGATTTTGTGTTTGCTGGGTCTTTATGTTTTTCTACTTTTTTATTTTGATTTGTAGGATTGTTAGAGTCCTTTGTGGTTACCTTAATATTTACCCCTATTTTTTTAAGCTTATACCAGTCTTTTATTACTTTATATCGCCTTAACTTCCCCTCCATGTAAAAAATCAATTTCTCTGTTTTTTAAGTCCCTCTTTTTTGTTTTAATATTATCCTTTTTAAATATTGATATCTGTTTTCCTATTTTCAATATTTTAGCTTTGATGTATTTTCAATATGTGCATCTGAGTCAATACCTCGTTACTCTGTCTTGTGTTCTAGTCTTGCGTTGTTAGCTGGTGTTATTGATTATCTAATCATAGGACTCCCTTTAGTATTTCTTGTACTTTTGGTTTGGTTTTTGCAAATTCCCTGAACTTCTATTTATCTGGAAATGCCCTAATTTTGCCATCATATTTAAAAGACAGCTTTGCTGGATATATAATTCTTGGCTGACAGTTATTTTCCTTCAAGGTTTTATATATGTCATCCTATTGCCTTGTAGCCTGCATGGTTTCTGATAAGTAGTCCGAGGTTATTCTAATTGACTCTCCTTTGTAGAGGATTTTTTTTTTTTATCCCTAGCTGCTCTTAAAATTCTCTCTTTATCTTTGGTTTTGGTAAGTTTAATTATAATATGTCTTGGTGACTTTCTTTTGGGATCTACCATATGTGGGGTTCGATGAACATCTTGGATAGATATCTTCTTATCTTTCACAATATCAGGCAAGTTTTCTGTCAACAAATCTTCAAAATTTTCTCTGTATTTTCTGTTATTCCCCCCGTTCTGGTACTCCAATCATTTGTAGGTTATTTATCTTGATAGAGTCTCACATGACTCTTAGAGTTTCTTCATTATTTTAAATTCTTTTATCTGATTTTTCCTCAAATAAGTTGGTGTCAAGAGCTTTATCTTCAATGT